>NC_087290.1:1697500-1997500 GCF_015220805.1 Pogoniulus pusillus | reverse complement strand
AGTGCCCAGCCCAGGGGCACAATCCCTGCCCTGATCCTGCTGACACAGGTTGGTGCTGAGCCAGGTCAGGATGCTCTGAAGCTCCATTTCTGCCCTGCCCCACGGAGCAAAAGCTGTGTGTGGGTGGCAGTGAAGTGCCCAGGTGAGGTGCTAGAGGGAACAGGGATCCTCAGGGAGGACAGGAGCAGGCTGTGGGAGTTGTCCCTTTTCTCCTGGACCTCCTGTGCCCCTCAAGGTCCTTCTAGAGGCGAGGGAACCAAAGCAGCCTCCCCCATGCCAATCACAGGGGCACAACCCTTGGTCCTGCTGGTCACACTGTTGGTGATCCAAGCCAGATTGCTGCTGTCGTTCTTGGCCACCTGAGCACACTGCTGCCGCGTGGGTGTGGGCTCAAAAGGGATCAGGAGACTGGAGGCCAGGCAGCCTCATCCCCATCTGCAGGCAGGTGGGCAGGAACAGCCTCCTGCAGCAGGACAGCTGAGGGGGGACCTGATGGGGAGCAGATGCAAGGAGAAGGAGCTGGGAGTGCTGGGGGACAGCAAGTGCCCATGGGGCAGCAATGTGCCCTGGGGGGCAGGGAAGAGAGAAGAGTGTGGGCAGCAGGGCAAGGGAGGTTCTGCTCCCACTCTACTCTGCCCCAGGGAGGCCACCCCTGGAGTGCTGGGTCCAGCTCTGGGCTTTCCAGGTGCAGAGAGCCAGGGAAGTGCTGGAGAGAGCCCAGGGGAGGCTGCAGAGCTGCTGAGGGGCCTGGAGCAGCTCTGGGAGGAGCAAAGGCTGAGAGCCCTGGGGCTGAGAGCCTGCAGAAGAGCAGCCCCAGAGGGCAGCTGAGCAATGCTCAGCAAGAGCTAAAGGAGCTGTGGGGAGCAAGAGCCTGGGGCCAGACTCTGCTCAGTGGTGCCCAGGGACAGGCCAAGGGGCAGCAAGGGGCACAAAGTGTCAGGCAGGAGGTTGGCTGTGCAGAGGAGGAGCAAGTTGTTTGTTGTGAGGGTGCTGGAGGCCTGGAGCAGGCTGCCCAGAGAGGCTGTGGAGTGTCCTTGTGTGGAGAGCTTCCAACCCCCCTGGCACTGTGCTGCTGGGCAAGCTGCTGTGGGTGCCCTGCTTTAGGAGTGGGGCTGGGCTGGATGATCTTCAGAGGTCCCTTCCAGCCCCCCCTGCTGGGGCTCTGGGCTGTTTTTCCCGGCTGGCTGCCCCGGAGCAGTGCTGGAGGCAGTTCCAGGTGGAGCTGCTGCTCTCCTGCAGCTCCAGGGCTGCTGCAAGCTGCCCAAAGCCCAGGGTGAGGCTCTTTGATCTCCGCCAGCTCAGGAGGGGCAGCAGCAGGTCTGCAATCCTCGGGCAGACCCCCGCTGGGTTCTGCCTCAGGGCTTGGATCCACATCAGCTCCCAGCCCGCACTGAGCAGCGGCTGGAGCCAGCTCAGCACTGGCAGGATGAGTCCCCACCCCTGCCAGCAGCCCCAGGGCCAGAGCTGCTCCTGGAGAACCAGAGCTAGAGCCAAATCTCCCCCATGGGCACACCCAAGGTCCTCTCAGTCAGCTGCTCCCCCCACCCCTGTCCCTCAGCCTGGGCACTATTTGGGCATGAAACCCTTCTGAACCCTAAATCAGAGCCATGTTGTGCCCTCCAAGAGGCTTCCAGCATGGGGCACTGAGGTCTGCTCCACAGCCTGGGCACTATCTGGGCATGAAATCCTTCTGAACCCTAAATCAGAGCCATGTTGTGCCCTCCAGGAGGCTTCCAGCATGGGGCACTGAGGTCTGCTCCACAGCCTGGGCACTATCTGGGCATGAAATCCTTCTGAACCCTAAATCAGAGCCATGTTGTGCCCTCCAGGAGGCTTCCAGCATGGGGCACTGAGGTCTGCTCCACAGCATGGGCACTGTTTGGGCATGAAACCTCTCTGAACCCCAAATCAGGACCATGTGGAGCCCCCCAAGAGGCTCCCAGCATGGGGCACTGAGGTCTGCTCCACAACCTGGGCACTATCTGGCCATGAAACCCTCCTGAACCCCAAATCAGGGCCATGTGGAGCCCCCCAAGAGGCTCCCAGCATAGGGCACTGAGGTCTGCAGCCTGTCCAAGGTGGGTCACAGCGTGGTGGTACCCACAGGATCGGGCATGGGGCAGGGTGGCTGCCCCCCGTGGACATCCCCACTGCTGCCCCAGGAGTTTGCAAGTCCTTGGCAGATGCTCAAGGCCAGCTCAGAGCAAGGGCAGCACAGTTCTGCTCATGCCCCTGGGGTACCCTGGCCTTGCCTTGAGGCTATGGCTCCACACTGGCACTGCCCCCTGCTTTCAGTGGCACCTCCCAAGCAGCCAAAAGCCATCCACACTGACTCCAGCCAGGCTGTGGTGGCTCTGGGGTCTCTTTTTGCCCTTCCAGGTTTGGACCAGCCCTGCTCTGCTTCATGCTCAGCTTACAGCAGTTCCATGGGTGGGGAGGGCATTTCACCACCACCACCACCAGAAGCAGCATGAGCCTGGAGGGGGTGGTCAATGAACCCATCCCCTCCTTTGTCTCGCTAGGACATAGCCTGGGAGCCCACCAGGGCTGTCAGGTAAGGACCTGGGAGCCCCCAAGAGAGATGAGAGGGAGGCACCTGTCTGGCTGTGACTGACTTAGCAGCCAGGAGAGAGGGGCTTGGAGCAAGGTGGCACCACCAGAGCTGGGTGAGCAGGATGAAGAGAGTCATAAAACGAGTGGAGTTGGAAGGGACCTTCAAGATCAGCCAGTGCCAACCCCCCCAGCCACGGGCAGGGACACCTCCCACCAGCACAGCTTGATCCAGGTCTCATCCAGCCTGGCTGAGAACACCTCCAGGGAGCAGGAGACATCCACAACCTCCCTGGGCAACCAAAGGTTGCCCAGGGAGGTTGTGGATGTCTCCTGCTCCCTGGAGGTGTTCAGCATCAGGTTGGAGAGGAAAAACTTCATCACTCTCCCCTCTCCCAGCTCAGAGCCATTCTCCCTCCTCCTGGCACTCCCAGCCCTTGTCAAAAGTCCCTCCCCAGCTCTCCTGGAGCCCCTTCAGGTAGCTCTGTGGTCTACTTGGAACCTTCTCCCCTCCAGGCTGAACAGTCCCAACTCTCCCAGCCTGTTCCCATAGCAGAAGTTCTCCAGACCCTGATCACCTTTGTGGTCTCCTCTGGACCCTCTCCAACAGCTCCAGGTCCTTCTTGTGCTGGGGGTGGGGGCAGCAGGACTGGAGGCAGTGTTGCAGGTGGGGTCTGAGCAGAGCAGAGGGGCAGAGTCCCCTCCCTGTGCTGCTGGTGACCCTGCTCTGGCTGCAGCTCAGCCTTCCTGGCTGCAAGTGGTCGTTGCTGGCTCATGGTGGGGAGGTTCAGCCCCGGGTGGCTGCTCCTGCCCTCCCCAGCCACCTCAGCTGAGGCCAGGCAGGGTGGGAAGTGATGCAGTGAGCCCAGCAAAGATGTGGGGATGGAGCAGATGGAGGGAGAGGGGAGTCTGGCTTGGCCAAGGAGAGGATGAGGAAGGACACGGCAGCCCCATGGGCTGGAGAAGAGTAGGGGCAATGCAGATCACGTCTGCACCAGCCCCATGGAGACAGGAGGCTTGTCAGGAGGAGCCTTTGAAGCCAGGCTGTGGTGGCTTTGAACGCCTCACCCGGGCCAGTGCTGTGGAGGCAGCGGATGAGAAGGAATCCTCCCTGTGAAATGCTCCATGTTCACAGCACCACAGTGTCACAGTGTCACAGTGTCAGTGTCACAGTGTCACAGTGTCACAGTGTCACAGTGTCACAGTACCACAGTGTCACAGTGTCACAGTACCACAGTGTCACAGTGTCACAGTGTCAGTGTCACAGTGTCACAGTGTCACAGTGTCACAGTGTCAGTGTCACAGTGTCACAGTGTCACAGTGTCACAGTGTCACAGTACCATAGTGTCACAGTGTCACAGTACCACAGTGTCACAGTGTCACAGTGTCACAGTGTCACAGTACCACAGTGTCACAGTGTCACAGTGTCACAGCATCACAGTACCACAGTGTCACAGTGTCACAGTGTCACAGTGTCACAGTACCATAGTGTCACAGTGTCACAGTACCACAGTGTCACAGTGTCACAGTGTCACAGTGTCACAGTACCACAGTGTCACAGTGTCACAGTGTCACAGTATCACAGTACCACAGTGTCACAGTGTCACAGTACCACAGTGTCACAGTGTCACAGTGTCAGTGTCACAGTGTCACAGTGTCACAGTGTCACAGTGTCACAGTGTCACAGTATCACAGTGTCACAGTGTCACAGTGTCACACTGTCACAGTGTCACAGCATCACAATATCACAGTGTCACAGTGTCACAGTGTCACAGTGTCACAGTACCATAGTGTCACAGTGTCACAGTACCACAGTGTCACAGTGTCACAGTGTCACAGTGTCACAGTGTCACAGTGTCACAGTACCACAGTGTCACAGTGTCACAGTGTCACAGTATCACAGTACCACAGTGTCACAGTGTCACAGTACCACAGTGTCACAGTGTCACAGTGTCACAGTGTCACAGCGTCACAGTACCACAGTGTCACAGTGTCACAGTGTCACAGCATCACAGTACCACAGTGTCACAGTGTCACAGTGTCACAGTGTCACAGTACCACAGTGTCACAGTGTCACAGTGTCACAGTACCACAGTGTCACAGCATCACAGTGTCACAGTGTCACAGTACCACAGTGTCACAGTGTCACAGTGTCACAGTGTCACAGTGTCACAGCATCACAGTGTCACAGTATCACAGTATCACAGTATCTCAGTATCATCAGGGTTGGAAGAGACCTCACAGATCATCAAGTCCAACCCTTTAGCACAGAGCTCAAGGCCAGACCATGGCACCAAGTGCCACGTCCAGTCCTGCCTTGAACAGCTCCAGGGACGGCGACTCCACCACCTCCCCGGGCAGCCCATTCCAGTGTCCAATGACTCTCTCAGGGAAGAACTTTCTCCTCACCTCCAGCCTAAATCTCCCCTGGCACAGCCTGAGGCTGTGTCCTCTTGTTCTGGTGCTGGCCACCTGAGAGAAGAGAGCAACCTCCTCCTGGCCACAACCTCCCCTCAGGTAGTTGTAGACAGCAATGAGGTCTCCCCTGAGCCTCCTCTTCTCCAGGCTAACCAATCCCAGCTCCCTCAGCCTCTCCTCGTAGGGCTGTGCTCAAGGCCTCTCCCCAGCCTCGTTGCCCTTCTCTGGACACGCTCAAGCATCTCAATGTCCCTCCTAAACTGGGGGGCCCAGAACTGAACACAGCACTCAAGGTGTGGTCTAACCAGTGCAGAGTCCAGGGGCAGAATGACCTCCCTGCTCCTGCTGGCCACACCACTGCTGATGCAGGCCAGGATGCCACTGGCTCTCTTGGCCACCTGGGCACACTGCTGGCTCATGTTCAGGTGGGTATCAATCAGCACCCCCAGAGCCCTCTCTGTCTGGCTGCTCTCAGCCACTCTGACCCCAGCTTCATCTGCCTTGAGGCCAGAACCAAAGCTCTGTGCCAGTCATCTGAGAGCATCCCGCAGCAGAGCCAAGGGAGGCTGAGCAGAGGAGGCCTGGGGAGTCTGCCTCAGCGAGGAGAGGGGACCGAGGCTCTGTGAGAGCAGAGCCAGCCCTGCCGCGCCGCGGATCGGCCCCGGCGAGCCCCCGGGGAACGGCTCCGGCAGGCACCGGCCCCAGCCCCGGGGCGCAGGGGAGAGACAGCAGAGAGAGAGCAGAAACCGCCCAGTGCCAGCACCGCCGCCGAGCCCGGGAAGGGAACGGGGAGAGCCCAGGGGACAGGGGCAGAGCTGCCACACCGAGCTGCCCACACCGAGCTACCCACACTGAGCTGCCCACACTGAGCTGCCCACACTGAGCTGCCCACCCCAAGCTGCCCACACCAAGCTGCCACACCGAGCTGCCCACACCGAGCTGCCCACACCGAGCTGCCCACACCGAGCTGCTGACACTGAGCTGCCCACACCGAGCTGCCACACCGAGCTGCCAACACCGAGCTGCCCACACCGAGCTGCCCACACTGAGCTGCTACACTGAGCTGCCCACACCGAGCTGCCACACCGAGCTCCCCACACTGAGCTGCCCACACTGAGCTGCCACACCGAGCTGCCCACACTGAGCTGCCACACTGAGCTGCCCACACTGAGCTGCCACACCGAGCTGCCCACACTGAGCTGCCACACTGAGCTGCCCACACCGAGCTGCCACACCGAGCTGCCCACACCGAGCTGCCACACCGAGCTGCCACACCAAGCTGCCACACCGAGCTGCCCACACTGAGCTGCCCACACTGAGCTGCCCACACCGAGCTGCCCACACCGAGCTGCCCACACTGAGCTGCCCACACTGAGCTGCCCACACCGAGCTGCCACACCGAGCTGCCAACACCGAGCTGCCCACACCGAGCTGCCCACACTGAGCTGCTACACTGAGCTGCCCACACCGAGCTGCCACACCGAGCTCCCCACACTGAGCTGCCACACCGAGCTGCCCACACCGAGCTGCCCACACTGAGCTGCCCACACCGAGCTGCCACACCGAGCTGCCCACACCGAGCTGCCACACCGAGCTGCCACACCAAGCTGCCACACCAAGCAGCCCACACCGAGCTGCCCACACCGAGCTGCCCACACTGAGCTGCCCACACCGAGCTGCCACACCGAGCTGCCCACACCGAGCTGCCCACACTGAGCTGCCCACACTGAGCTGCCCACACTGAGCTGCCCACCCCAAGCTGCCCACACCAAGCTGCCACACCGAGCTGCCCACACCGAGCTGCCCACACCGAGCTGCCCACACCGAGCTGCTGACACTGAGCTGCCCACACCGAGCTGCCACACCGAGCTGCCAACACCGAGCTGCCCACACCGAGCTGCCCACACTGAGCTGCTACACTGAGCTGCCCACACCGAGCTGCCACACCGAGCTCCCCACACTGAGCTGCCCACACTGAGCTGCCACACCGAGCTGCCCACACTGAGCTGCCACACTGAGCTGCCCACACCGAGCTGCCACACCGAGCTGCCCACACCGAGCTGCCACACCGAGCTGCCACACCAAGCTGCCACACCGAGCTGCCCACACCGAGCTGCCACACCGAGCTGCCACACCAAGCTGCCACACCAAGCAGCCCACACCGAGCTGCCCACACCGAGCTGCCCACACTGAGCTGCCCACACCGAGCTGCCACACCGAGCTGCCCACACCGAGCTGCCCACACTGAGCTGCCCACACCGAGCTGCCCACACCGAGCTGCCCACACTGAGCTGCCACACCGAGCTGCCACACCGAGCTGCCCACACTGAGCTGCCCACACCGAGCTGCTGACACTGAGCTGCCCACACCGAGCTGCCCACCCTGAGCTGCCCACACTGAGCTGCCCACACCGAGCTGCCCACACTGAGCTGCCACACCGAGCTGCCCACACTGAGCTGCCCACACTGAGCTGCCCACACCGAGCTGCCCACACTGAGCTGCCCACACCAAGCTGCCACACCGAGCTGCCCACACTGAGCTGCCCACACCGAGCTGCCACACCGAGCTGCCCACACTGAGCTGCCACACCGAGCTGCCCACACTGAGCTGCCCACACTGAGCTGCCACACCGAGCTGCCCACACTGAGCTGCCCACACCAAGCTGCCACACCGAGCTGCCCACACTGAGCTGCCCACACTGAGCTGCCCACACTGAGCTGCCACACCGAGCTGCCCACACTGAGCTGCCCACACCGAGCTGCTGACACTGAGCTGCCCACACTGAGCTGCCCACACCGAGCTGCCACACCGAGCTGCCCACACTGAGCTGCCCACACTGAGCTGCCACACCGAGCTGCCACACCGAGCTGCCCACACTGAGCTGCCCACACCGAGCTGCCCACACCGAGATGCCCACACCGAGCTGCCACACCGAGCTGCCCACACTGAGCTGCCCACACTGAGCTGCCCACACTGAGCTGCCACACCGAGCTGCCACACTGAGCTGCCCACACTGAGCTGCCCACACTGAGCTGCACACACTGAGCTGCCACACCGAGCTGCACACACTGAGCTGCCCACACCGAGATGCCCACACCGAGATGCCCACACTGAGCTGCCCACCCTGAGCTGCCCACACTGAGCTGCCCACACCGAGCTGCCACACCGAGCTGCCCACACTGAGCTGCCCACACCGAGCTGCCCACCCTGAGCTGCCCACACTGAGCTGCCCACACCGAGCTGCCCACACCGAGCTGCTCACACTGAGCTGCCCACACTGAGCTGCCACACCGAGCTGCCCACTCCAAGCTGCCCACACCGAGCTGCCCACACCGAGCTGCTCACACTGAGCTGCCCACACCGAGCTCCCACACCGAACTGCCCACACCGAGCTGCCCACACTGAGCTGCCCACACTGAGCTGCCCACACTGAGCTGCCCACACTGAGCTGCTGACACTGAGCTGCCCACACCAAGCTGCCACACTGAGCTGCTGACACTGAGCTGCCCACACCGAGCTACTCACACTGAGCTGCCACACCGAGCTGCCCACACCGAGCTGCCCACACCAAGCTGCCACACTGAGCTGCCCACACTGAGCTGCCCACACTGAGCTGCTGACACTGAGCTGCCCACACCGAGCTGCCCACACCAAGCTGCCACACTGAGCTGCTGACACTGAGCTGCCCACACCGAGCTGCTCACACTGAGCTGCCACACCGAGCTGCCCACACCGAGCTGCCCACACTGAGCTGCCCACACTGAGCTGCTGACACTGAGCTGCCCACACCGAGCTGCCCACACCAAGCTGCCCACACTGAGCTGCTGACACTGAGCTGCCCACACCGAGCTGCTCACACTGAGCTGCCACACCGAGCTGCCCACACCGAGCTGCCCACACTGACCTCCCCACACTGAGCTCCCCACACCAAGCTCTCCACACCAAGCTCTCCACACCAACCTCCTCACACCAAGCTCCCCACACTGACCTCCCTGCACTGAACTCCCCACACCGACCTACCCACACTGAGCTCCCCACACCGAGCTCCCCACACTGAGCTCCCCATGCTCCAGCTGTGGCACCTGCGGCTTGTTGGGGTTGGGAAGCTCCAGCTGAGGGCATAGTAAGTGGAGAACCTGATTGAATCTGTCTGCATCTTCCTTGCCAGCTGGGTGGCTTTGCCTTGGCCAGGGCAGGAAGGTGGCAACACCCTCCTGCCTGTGATCCCCCTGCTGAAGTCAGGCTGGGGTCCCTGCACTGCTGCTGCAGTCCCCAGCTGGGCAGCAGGAAAGGCTCCTCCCAGGTACATCTAAATCCCTCCCAGCCTGGGCAGACAGTGACTGTGGGCTGTTGTCCCCAGGGGCAGCTGCTCCTCCCAGCCATTGCCCCATCAGGACTTGTCTTACAGCTCCCATCCCTTGCCCATCAGTGTCCTCCCAGCCTGGGGCTCAGTCCTGCCCTGTCCCCATTGCCTGCTGCAGCTGCCAGCCCTGCACTCTGGTCACAGTGGGAGCCAAGAGCTGAACCTGCTCCCTTCATCCCTGCACACACTCAGTGCCATTGGGGACATTGTAATGTTCCTGCTCATGGCCCTCCAAGAGGAAAATCTCCTGCCCATGAATCTGAGGCCAGTGCAGATGGTGAGTGCCTTCTGGACCTGCAGTGCTGGGGCCAGCTCTGGAGTGCTCAGCACAGGCAGGGAGATTTGGGGCAGAGTTGGAGAGGAGGCCACAGCAGCACTGGCAGGGCTGGAAGAGCTCTGCTGTGAGGCCAGGCTGAGTGTTAGGGATGCTCATCCTGGAGAGGAGAAGGCTGCAGGGAGACCTTCTGGTGGCCTTGCAGGGCAGGAAGGGGAGATAGGAAAGCTGGGGACAGAGTTTTGATCAGGGCCTGTGGTGCCAGGCACAGGGGGGATGGTTTGGACTGGAAGAGGGAGATTGAGAGTGGAGAGAAGGGAGAAATGTTTGCCCCTGAGGGTAGGGAGAGCCTGGCCCAGGCTGCCCAGAGAGGTGGGAGCTGCCCCATGGCTGGCAGCAGTGCAGGTCAGGTTGGCTGTGGCTGTGAGCAGCCTGCTCTGGTTGGGGCTGTGCCTGCTGGCTGCAGGGGTTGCAGTGGATGGGCTGGGAAGGTCCTTTCCCACCCCAAGCAGGCTGTGACTCTGTGATCCCATGAAAATTCCTCCCTCCCACCGCCTCAGGCAGGAGCTCACCGGTGGGGTCGAGGAGGAGGAGGAGGAGCAGCGTGGCTGGCATCAGGGAGAGAGGCAGCAGCCCAAGCTCCAGCTTGCCGGTGCCGTGCTGGCTGGCCAGGCAGGCACCAAGTCTCATCGCTGCACCAGGGTCCTGCCGCAGATGGGGGTCCAGAGGGGGTCCTGTGTCCCTGCAGCACACAGACAGCAGCGTTGGTGGCCGTGGCCAGCAGAGCCTTTGGCCCATCAAGGGCCATGCAGGACCTGCAGAGCTGTCCCTTCTAAACACCTGTGGGAGCAGTGCCCAGGAGCAGTGCCCAGGAGCCACATGAGAGATCCCTTGCTGAGAACAAGAGATGGGTTTTGAGGGGCAGGGTGAAGCTGCAGGGCCACATCCCACCCCTGAGACCAGGCTGGAAGCAGAGAAAGCCTTGGGGCTGGGCTGCTCTGCAGGTAGAAGGGACCCAGACCCGCAGGGACGGATGAATGCTGAGCCTCAGAGCTCTCACCCAGGCTCTCCAGCCCCCAGGGTGTTCAGGGAACCACCTGTTAGCATCCACTGCTACTTCTTCGCCGTGCTGCAGGCAGAGCCCAGAGCAAGCCTGTTCCTGGCACCCCAGCCCACCCCGGGGCAAGCTGAGCCGCACCAGCCCCGGGCAGAACAGGGAAGGAGCTGCCCATCCACGCCAGCCTGACAAGCTCCCTAAAGCACAGAGTGGTCCTGCCACTCCTCCAAGCCCTTTGGAAAGGGCTGGTGCTTCACTGCACCCCCAGCCAGGCTGCCAACCCCATCCACCCCCCTGCAGAGCTGCCTCAGACCTCCTGGAGACAAACACTTTCTGGGAGCACCAGTGGAAGCTGATGGCAGGACCAAGGCTTTTGGGGTGCACCAGTGGAAGGTGATGGCAGGACCAAGGCTTTCTGGGTGCACCAGTGGAAGGTGATGGCAGGACCAAGGCTTTCTGGGTGCACCTGTGGAAGGTGATGGCAGGACCAAGGCTTTTGGGGTGCACCAGTGGAAGGTGATGGCAGGCCAAGGCTTTTTGGGTGCACCAGTGGAAGGTGATGGCAGGACCAAGGCTTTTGGGGTGCACCAGTGGAAGGTGATGGCAGGACCAAGGCTTTCTGGGTGCACCAGTGGAAGGTGATGGCAGGACCAAGGTTTTTGGGGTGCACCAGTGGAAGGTGATGGCAGGCCAAGGCTTTTTGGGTGCACCAGTGGAAGGTGATGGCAGGACCAAGGTTTTTGGGGTGCACCAGTGGAAGGTGATGGCAGGCCAAGGCTTTTTGGGTGCACCAGTGGAAGGTGATGGCAGGACCAAGGTTTTTGGGGTGCACCAGTGGAAGGTGATGGCAGGCCAAGGCTTTTTGGGTGCACCAGTGGAAGGTGATGGCAGGACCAAGGCTTTCTGGGTGCACCAGTGGAAGGTGATGGCAGGACCAAGGTTTTTGGGGTGCACCAGTGGAAGGTGATGGCAGGCCAAGGCTTTTTGGGTGCACCAGTGGAAGGTGATGGCAGGACCAAGGTTTTTGGGGTGCACCAGTGGAAGGTGATGGCAGGCCAAGGCTTTTTGGGTGCACCAGTGGAAGGTGATGGCAGGACCAAGGTTTTTGGGGTGCACCAGTGGAAGGTGATGGCAGGCCAAGGCTTTTTGGGTGCACCAGTGGAAGGTGATGGCAGGACCAAGGTTTTTGGGGTGCACCTGTGGAAGGTGATGGCAGGCCAAGGCTTTTTGGGATGAAGGTAGATCAATGCCTTGTGAATGCACCAGGAAGAAGTGATGGCAGCAGAGTGCTGGGCGCAGCCACGGCCAGCCCTCTGCTTTGCCTTGGCTCCTGGAGACCATCTCCAGCTCCTCTTGCACGTGGAGGGCATCTGCTCCGTGAGTGCCACAGTGGCTCCATCCCCAGGGAAGCCTTCCCAGTGCCCAGCCTGCTCTGAGGTGCTCATGGAGTTGCACCAGGTGCTCACAAATGGCACTTAGCCACCAGAGCACCTGGTGTGGTGCCTTGGACCTGTCTGCGTTCATCACCCTGCAATCAGTGAATGCCCCCAAGGGCTCTCCTAGCCCCAGCCCCCCGAGTCCTCCACACTAACCACCCAAGAGTGCTCAGAGAGTGATTGGCACTGGAATGGGCTGCCCAGGGAGGTGGTGGAGTGGCCGTGGCTGGAGGTGTTGAAGCCAAGCCTGGCTGGGGCACTGAGTGCCATGGTCTGGTTGGTTGGTTGGGGCTGGGTGCTAGGTTGGGCTGGCTGAGCTTGGAGCTCTCTTCCAGCCTGCTTGGTTCTATGATTCTGTTCTGTGAGTCAAGAGGAGACCTGCCCACCTTAGCTGGCACATCCTGAGGGGCTTCCCCAGGGGCTCCCACTGCCTACATCCCTGCATCATCCCCTGGGAGAAAGCAGGGGAAGGCATTCCTGCGGCAAGACTGGAGGTCCTGACAGCCTCGTTCAGCGGGGGGTGAGGAGCTGACGCCAGGAGGAGATGGCAACGCAGTGAGAATGGCAGCAGGAAAGGAGGAAGAGGAGATGTCATTTCCCCTTCCATTTCCTGCTGCGGGGGGAGGGTTTCCAGCTTTGCTTCTCCCCTTCCCGGTGGGGTTGGTCCCGGTCGCGGCTAGGGAAGCCAGCGCAGGGTGGCAGCAGGCAGCAGGGCTGGGCCAGCAGCGTGTGCTGGCTGACAGTGCCACCCTGAGGATGCTGCCACAGGCTGGCTGCGAAGCCTCGGGTAAGCAGAGCCCTGACCCTGCCGGGGGAGCAGCAACATCCCCTGAAGGGATGGGCACTGAGCCCAGCTGCTTGAGGCATCTGCCGACGGTCAGAAGATTTAAGAAGATCGAAGTCCTCTCTGCTGGAGACAAAGGAGCCCTGCGGAGATCTCTCACTCAGCCTTTTGCTGCTCCTGGCACGGAGTGGGAAGAGCTCCTGTGTGGGACCATCTGCTGATGCCACATCCACACAGCCAAGGTCCTTCATGACCACTCACTGGGTGGGCTCCTGAGCCTCCAGACCAAGCCTTTGACTGCATCAGCTGGAGCTGAGAACACACCAAGCTTCTGGGATGCACCAGTGGAAGGTGGTGGCAGGACCAAGGCTTTCTGGGGTGCATCACTAGGAAATGATGGCAGGACCAAGGCTTTCTGGGGTGCACCAGTGGAAGGTGATGGCAGGACCAAGGCTTTCTGGGGTGCACCTGTGGAAGGTGATGGCAGGACCAAGGCTTTCTGGGGTGCACCAGTGGAAGGTGATGGCAAGACCAAGGCTTTTGGGGTGCATCACTAGGAAATGATGGCAGGACCAAGGCTTTTTGGGAGCACCAGTGGAAGGTGATGGCAGGACCAAGGTTTTTGGGGTGCACCTGTGGAAGGTGATGGCAGGACCAAGGCTTTCTGGGTGCACCAGTGGAAGGTGATGGCAGGACCAAGGCTTTCTGGGTGCACCAGTGGAAGGTGATGGCAGGACCAAGGCTTTTGGGGTGCATCACTAGGAAATGATGGCAGGACCAAGGCTTTTTGGGAGCACCAGTGGAAGGTGATGGCAGGACCAAGGCTTTCTGGGGTGCACCTGTGGAAGGTGATGGCAGGACCAAGGCTTTCTGGGGTGCACCAGTGGAAGGTGATGGCAAGACCAAGGCTTTTGGGGTGCATCACTAGGAAATGATGGCAGGACCAAAGCTTTTTGGGAGCACCAGTGGAAGGTGATGGCAGGACCAAGGCTTTTGGGGTACACCAGTGGAAGGTGATGGCAGGACCAAGGCTTTTGGGGTGCACCTGTGGAAGGTGATGGCAGGACCAAGGTTTTTGGGGTGCACCTGTGGAAGGTGATGGCAAGACCAAGGCTTTCTGGGTGCACCAGTGGAAGGTGATGGCAGGACCAAGGCTTTTTGGGATGAAGGTAGATCAATGCCTTGTGAATGCACCAGGAAGAAGTGATGGCAGCAGAGTGCTGGAGGTGCAGGATGGAGCCAGCAAGGATGGGCTACGACCCCGTTACACCTCCCTCCTCTCTTCCCAGCTCCTGCTGACCAAGCCCTGGGAGGAGCCCTGCCAGCAGACACTCAGCTCGGTGGTGGGGGATGAGAAGTCCCCGAGGTGCTTCTCAATACTCCATTCATCCCTCCTGCGGCACCGAATAATGTCCCCCTTTGTCCCGCCGGCCCTCCCCCTGCGCGCCGGGGCAGGGATGACAGATGGCCCTGCCGCTGCCCTGCCCTGGCCAAACCCCTGCAGCAGGTCCTGCTCCGGGGACATTGTCATCTCCGCCACCGTTGTGCTGGAGCCAGCACGTTCCTGCTGCCGGGCAGGGCATTAACCACTGCGCTGCTGTGCCCCGGCCCGCCCTGAGCGGCTCGAACCCGCCCTGCCTCCCCTGGCCATGCCTCTTCACCTGCTCCTCCATCCTCACCTCAGCCCTCAGGCGTTGGCTGCAGACTGACACCCCCAGACAGCCCTTTCCTCACACGCAGGGGTGCTGGGACCCTTGGCAGCTGCAGCCCTTGTGGCACTGCAGCAAAGCTCAGCATCCTTCTGCAGGGCTCCTGAGCACAGGCTCCCGAGGGTGCCTCCAAACGGAGGTCTCCTGCACTGGCAGGTGAGGCAAACCCCAGCTGTGGGTCCCGTGGGAGAGGCAGCACAGCCTGCAGCGGCTCCCACCACCGGGGCTGGTGCCAGGCTACAGGGCAGGAGCAGGGCTCAGCCCTGGGGCACAGGAGGGCCTGGCTTTCCCCCCAGGTGACACAGGAGCAGCAGACATGCACTGCCCAACCTGCTTCCTGCCCTCGGGGAAACCTTCTCCCACACGGGGGAGAGGTTCCCCTTGGATGTCTTTGGCCTCTCTTTGCCTCCTTTTCATTCCCCTCTGCCCCCCCTTGATACCTCTTTGGTCTCCCTTTGATCCTTCTTGGCCTCCATTTCGTCCTCTTTGGTTCCTCTTTGCCCCCTTTTTAGCCCCACTTTGGTCCCCTTTGGTTGCCCTTTGGATCCCCTTTTGGTCTCCTTTGACCCCCTTAGTTCACTTTTGCTTCTCTTGGTTTCCCTTTGGTGCTTCTTTGGGTCCCTTCTGATCCCCTTTGGTCCCTTTTTGGGTCCCATTTTGCTCCCCTGTGGCTTCCCTTGGTCCACTTTTGCTTCCCTTCACATCCCTTTGAATCCTCTTGGCCCCATTTGGATGCATTTTGCTGTCACTTTGTGGTTCCCCTCTGTTTCCCTTTTAACCCACTTTGGCCCCTCTGGTCTCCCTCCCCCCTCTTTGGTCCCCTGTGGTCCTCCTTGACAAGCCTTTGGTCCTCCCTTGATCCATTTTGGTTCCACTTGCTCTGCCTTTGGTCTTCCTTTGATCCCCTTTGGCTCCTCTTCGGTGCTCTTAAGTTCTCCCCTTCTCCCTCTCCATCATTTCCACCACCTTCCAGCTATTCCAGCCCCTTCCCAAGCCATCACAGATTGTCCCTTGGAAGGACCTCACCAACCTAAAGCCAGCATCATAACCCACCTACCTGTCCTGGAGCTTCCTCCCAGCCTGGAGCCTGGATCCCAGAATCCACTCTTCTCTTTTGGAGTGAGGGAAAGAGCAGAAGGATCTCAGCCATCAACCGCACAGCTCCAGGCCCTCATCTCTGCCCCTCTGGGGCCGGGAGCTGGCTGCTGGGGACAGCCCTAGGGCAGGACTGCAGCCCAGCATCCCGACCTGAGGCAGAGCATCCCCACTGCCGAGAGGAAGAAACGCAGCAGGAGAGGAAGCAGAAGAAGGAGGAGAGGAGGAAGAAGAAGGAGAGGAGGAAGAAAGAGGAGAGGAAGAAGAAGGAGAAAGGGAAGACCTCTAAGGAGCCATGGTGGGGAGGGAATGGCTCGGGTTTCAGGAGGGCGGGCAGGGACACCTCCCTAAATGGGGTGCTGGCAGAGCCCGGGTGCCGCCTCGGGGGAAGGCAGAAGCAATTTCCCGGGATTTGGGCTTTTCAGCTCCTTCCCACCTCCCGCTGGCAGCGGCCAGCTGCGGAGGGAGGCAGCCGCCGGCAGCAGGCGGGCATGGGGCAGCAGGGACGGTCCCAAACCTGGCCTGGAGCATCTCCCGTCCGAGGACAGGCTGAGAGCTGGGGATGCCGAGCCTGGAGGAGAGGAGGCTGAGGGGAAGATGCTGAATGCTCACAAAGCATCTAAGGGGCGAGAGAGGCAGCAAGGTGGGGCCAGGCTCAGCGCTCCGCAGCGGCAGGACAAGAGGCAGTGGGCATGGACTTGAACAGGAGCTTCCATCTAAACACCAGGAGGAGCTGCTTTACGGAGAGGGTGGCAGAGCCCTGGCACAGGCTGCCCAGAGAGGCTGTGGAGCCTCCTTCTCTGGAGACTTCCCAAACCCACCTGGATGTGTTGCTGTGTGCCCTGCCCTGGCTGAAGCCTGCTCTGGCAGGGGGGGGTTGGATTGGATGAGCTCCAGAAGCCCCTTCCAGCCCCTAACCTTCTGTGACTTTATGAAGCCTTCAGCTCTGCCCAGGGCAGCTGTTTTGCCTGAGCCCTCTGCCCTGGCCAGCTGCCAGAGCTGGCAGGCAGGAAACCACCCAGCGAGCATCGATCCACATCCAGACACCCAACGCCAGGGATGTGAGCCTGCAGCAGAGTCAGAGCAGCACAGAGCCACAGAATCACAGAATCAGGCAGGCTGGAAGAGAGCTCCAAGCTCAGCCCAACCTAGCACCCAGCCCCAACCAACCAACCAGACCATGGCACTAAGTGCCCCAGCCAGGCTTGGCTGCAACACCTCCAGCCACACAGACTCCACCACCTCCCTGGGCAGCCCATTCCAATGCCAATCACTCTCTCTGACAACAACTTCCTAACAACATCCAGCCTAGACCTGCCCTGGCACAGCTCCAGGCTGTGTCCCCTTCTTCTGTCCCTGGCTGCCTGGCAGCAGAGCCCAACCCCAGCTGGCTACAGCCTCCCTGCAGGCAGCTGCAGGCAGCAATGAGCTCTGCCCTGAGCCTCCTCTGCTGCAGGCTGCACCCCCCCAGCTCCCTCAGCCTCTCCTCACAGGGCTGTGCTCCAGGCCCCTCCCCAGCCTTGCTGCCCTTCTCCAAACACCTTCCAGCACCTCAGCAGCTCTCTGCAATGGACCAGCCCAGAACTGGACACAGCACTCCAGGGGTGGCCTGAGCAGTGCTGAGCACAGGGGCAGAGTCACCTCCCTTGTCCTGCTGCCCACACTGCTCCTGAGCCAGCCCAGGATGCCATTGGCTCTGCTGCCCACCTGGGCACACTGTTTTGGCTTGGAAGGTGCCTTTAAAGGTCCATCTAGACCGACCTCCATGGATAGTGATGCCGTGTCCAAGCCTGACAGGAATGGTCTGGATTGGAAAAGGCTTTGAACGATCCACCTGAGGGCGGGCTGGTGCCGACACCTCCGGCGGGGGCAGCGTGCGGGCTGCCGCGGGGCGCAGCGTGCGCTAGGTGGCACCTCCTGGCACGGAGGAGCTCCGTACGCAGCTGCCACAGGGGCTGGCGCCGGGCAGGCAGCGAAGCCCTGGGTTCAAAGCCATGGAGAGGTGGTGCTGAGGACCATGGGTTAGTGTGACCTGGCAGAGCTGGGTTAATGGTCGGACTCGATGATCTTAGAGGTCTTTTCCAGCCTGCATGAGTCTGTGTCAGGACTGGTGAAACACTTCCTGATTTTGTGACATCCTGAGGGTGGTTCTGACTTAGGGCCTGCAGCCCCCATCGGAGAAGGAACCCAGCAGAGGTCTGCCCTAGCTGTAGCACTGCCTGAAGCAGCGAGGTCCCTTCCCACAAGCCCTTCCCGAGGCGCTCCCTAAAGAAACCCCAACAGCTCCGCAGGCTCTCACCCGGCTGGAGGCAGACGGGAAGGGCTGGCCCCGCCCCCTGGCCATGGCCCCGCCCCACATACACCATAACCCCGCCCTCGACGGGCGGACCACGCCCCGATCGCCCTGAGCGCGTCCAACTGACACATTAACCCCGCCCCCGGAACGCTGGCCCCGCCCCCTTGCCTTGACCCCGCCCGACAGACCCCATAACCCCGCGCCCGACGGGCGGACCACGCCCCCATCGCCATGAGCGCGTCCAACTGACACGTTAACCCCTCCCCCATACCGCTGGCCCCGCCCCCCGCCCTGGCCCCGGGCCCGCCCCCATGCCCCGGGCGGCCGCGCAGGCGCATGCGCAGTGTGCCGGCGCCGTGGCCGCGGCCGGAGGTGCAGTCCCGCAGCAGCGGCTGGGTCGCGGTGAGCGGCGCGCCGGGGCTGGGAGCGGGCAGGGCCGGGCCGGGCCGGGTTGGGTTAGATGCGGCAGAGCACAGCAAAGCACGCAGCCTCTGTGGCGAGCAGGGCAGAGCTGGGCCATCCGTCGGGGCCTCCCACGGGGCCGTTACGGTTGATAGCGAACGGCACCGACGCCCGGCGGGCCCGGCGCCAGCCCGTCAGTGCCGGAGCCGTGGCGGAGCAGGCTTGGGGCGAGCCGCCGGGAGGAAGCTGGGCCTTCCCCTGCCGTCCTGGGGCACAGGGGCGCGGTTCCCCGAGCCCCGGGCCCCGGCCCCTGCTCCGCTCCCGGGGTGAACAGGAGAGGGGCGTACGGGGGCCGCTGGAAGCGCAGGGGCCGCGATTTAGCCTGGGGGCGGTTGTCTGAGCTGCGGTGGGGCCGGGCAGCTGCGAGGGTCTGCTTGAGCTCTCCGGGGGCCAGGCGTAGGGGTCAGGTTGGCCCCAAGCCCCCGGCTGCCCTCGGCGGGACCTGGCTGCAGCGGGGGAAGAGCCCTGCGGGTGCCGGCCGAAGCTCCGGGGAGGCAGGGGGAGCCCGGCCGGGTTTGCACGCCCGGGTTTGAGGGACTCCCGAACCAGTGATTGAGCCTCAGCGGCCCTGGAGCCCGCAGGTGGGCGCCAGGCTGGATGTGAAGCCGTGTCCTGGTTGGTCTGCCTCTGCCTTCGGTTCGGTGCCCGGACCCAGCCCCGCCGGTGGGGCAGCACTCTGTGCTGCTTCGCTTGTGGTCTTCATTGCCTTCCCCGAGGGCACTCTCAAAGCCTCCTCTGAATGCGAGGAGTCCAGGTTTGGGGTGATGGGGGTTGGTTTCTTCGGTTGTCTTGTCTGTCAGGTTGCCACGAGGGTGGGTGAGGGCTGGAAGGAGGCAGGGCAGTGAGCGGAGCCACCCCCGGCACCCCCTCTGCGCTGCCCTGCGCTGTTCTCAGCCCTGGGCTGCTGCTCGCAGGGGGTCAGTCCTGCTGGGTGCTGGTGTAGGCAGAGGTGCTCGGGCAGGGGTGGCCTGGCAGCAGCAGCAAACCTCTGCCACCCCTGTCTGCATGCCTCCTGCTGTGCTGCACCCCAACACGCAGAGGGGGTGGTGAGGAGGGGACCCTGGCTGGGTGCTGTGGGGTCAGGGTGGCACAGGGCACCTGTGACACTGTTCCCTGCACAGGGTAATGGGCTCATTGCAGCCCCTCTGCCTCCTGGTGCTCTGTGCTCTCCTAACCCCTGTCTACTCCATCCCTTTGGGCCCTCTGCAGCCTTTCCAGCTCCGTGTCTCATACGGAGCCTAACAGACCCCTCCTGGGCACTTTCACTTCTGAGCAGCCTGCTGGAAAGTCTCTGTCGTACCAGTCTGTGGGTTACTGCTTTAACACAGCCCAGCTCAGGGGCTGCTGAGCCTCTGCTTCTTTCCCCCCCACACACACACAGAAGGCAGTGTGTCTCAGTGAAATTGCTATCAGCACTGGCAACTTCACTGCAGGAGCTTAAAAAGGGACTTGGCATTTTTAGAAGTCTTCTCAGCCCTGTGAATTTTCTGAGCCTGCTTTTAAAGTGAAAGAAAGCTCAGCTTCAGGAAGCAGCAGGAGGTGTGACAGTGAACCGAGGCTCTGAAATGTTTGCATTCGTAGGGCCCAAGAATCAGGCAGGCTGGAAGAGAGCTCCAAACTCAGCCCAACCTAGCACCCAGCCCTGCCCAACCAACCAGACCATGGCACTCAGTGCCCCAGCCAGGCTTGGCTGCAACACCTCCAGCCACACAGACTCCACCACCTCCCTGGGCAGCCCATTCCAGTGCCAATCACTCTCTCTGACAACAACTTCCTAACAACACCCAGCCTAGACCTGCCCTGGCACAGCTCCAGGCTGTGTCCCCTTCTTCTGTCCCTGGCTGCCTGGCAGCAGAGCCCAACCCCACCTGGCTACAGCCTCCCTGCAGGCAGCTGCAGGCAGCAATGAGCTCTGCCCTGAGCCTCCTCTGCTGCAGGCTGCACCCCCCCAGCTCCCTCAGCCTCTCCTCACAGGGCTGTGCTCCAGGCCCCTCCCCAGCCTTGCTGCCCTGCTCCAAACACCTTCCAGCACCTCAACAGCTCTCTACAGTGGAGGAGCCCAGAGCTGGACACAGCACTCCAGGGGTGGCCTGAGCAGTGCTGAGCACAGGGGCAGAGTCACCTCCCTTGTCCTGCTGCCCACACTGCTCCTCAGCCAGCCCAGGATGCCATTGGCTCTGCTGCCCACCTGGGCACTGCTGCCCACCCTTCAGCTCCTCTCTGCCAGCACCCCCAGCTCCCTCTCTGCCTGGCTGCTCTCAGCCACTCAGTCCCCAGCCTGTAGTGCTGCTTGGGGTTGTTGTGGCCAAAGTGCAGAACCCTGCCCTTGGCCTTGTTCAGTCTCATCCTATTGACCTCTGCCCACCCATGCAGCCTGGCCAGGGCTCTGCTACCATCCTACAGCTCCACAGCTGCACTGATGGCTGGAGCTGGGCAGCAGGGAGGGTTGCCCTGGGCAGCAGTAGTGCAGTGCTCCCAGGTCTCTGCCTGCCCACAGCCCTGCTTGAAGCCATGTGGGTAAACGCTTCAGAGGTGGGGCTGGGATTCACAGATTGCATCGAGTCAGAAGGGACCCTCCCAGGTCCTTGTGGCCACCCCCCCTGTAGTCAGCAGGGCCATCCCCAGCTAGATCAGGCTGCTCAGGGCCATGCTGAATGTGATCTCGAGTGTCTCCAGGGATGGGGCCTCAACCACACCTCCTGGCAACCTGTGCCAGTGTCTCACCACCCTCCCTGTGCAGAGCTTCCTCCTGATGTGCAATCTGAGTCTGCACTGCTCCAGCTTCAAACCATTGTCCCTTGTCCTGTCCTCACAGGCCCTTCTAAAAAGTCCCTCCCCAGCCTTCTGTAGGTCTCCTTCAGCTGCTGAAATGCTGCTCTGACATCTCCCTGGGGCCTTCTCCAGCCTGAATCCCAACTCTCTCAGCCTGTCCCTGTAGCAGAGGTGCTCCAGCCCTCTTCATCATCTTGGTGGCCTCTTCTGGACCCACTCCAGCATGTAAAGATCCAACCAAATCGTGGTTGAAGCTCTGAGCCCACCCAGTGGATTACCTCCTCCATGGAGGGCACTAGGGCAGGGTAATTAATGTGGCACTTAGTCAGGGCTTTGGCTTCCTCTAGGATGGAGCAGTCTGGAGGGTGTCAGACCACAGCCAGCTCTGCTGGCTGCTGAAGCACTGCTTTAGGTGTTGCTCTGACTTTTAGCTTTTCAAGGCATCTTCAAGCTCAAGGTGAGCTTAACAGTCCCTGGGATTTTAGCACTGAAGTGTGGCTGCTCCTGCCTGCATCCCAAAAGCAGTGCTGGAGAGGTGGGATGTAGAACACAGCCCAAGCTGCAGCCAGCTGCCAGGCAGCACAGTGCCCTGCTGGCCAAGAGGGTGTCCTGGGGGACGTGAGGGAGAGTCTGAGCCACAGGCTGGGGAGGTTCTCCTGCCCCCTGCTATGGCCTAGAGAGGCCACAGCTGCAGTGCTGGGTCCAGCTCTGGGCGACACAGTGGTAGGGAAGCAGAGAAGTGCTGGAGAGAGGCCAGGGCAGGCTGCAAAGCTGCTGAGGGGCCTGGAGCAGCTCTGGGAGGAGCAAAGGCTGAGAGCCCTGGGGCTGAGAGCCTGCAGAAGAGCAGCCCCAGAGGGCAGCTGAGCAATGCTCAGCAAGAGCTAAAGGAGCTGTGGGGGGCAAGAGCCTGGGGCCAGACTCTGCTCAGTGGTGCCCAGGGACAGGCCAAGGGGCAGCAAGGGGCACAAGGTGGCAGGCAGGAGGTTGGCTGTGCAGAGGAGGAGCAAGTTGTTTGTTGTGAGGGTGCTGGAGGCCTGGAGCAGGCTGCCCAGAGAGGCTGTGGAGTGTCCTTGTGTGGAGAGCTTCCAACCCCCCTGGCACTGTGCTGCTGGGCAAGCTGCTTCAGGAGTGGGGTTTGGACTGAATACTCTCCAGAGGTCTTTTCCAGCCCCCCCCATGCTGGGATCCTGGGATCTGCACACATCTCTGTCAGCTCCCCCCCTTAGCCCCCTGCCGTGGGCTGCCACTCAGCAGTGCCTGGAGTCGGTTGAAAAGCACAGAGCAGCTCTGCTGCTGAACAGCTCAACTTAGAGTACTGATGTGCTGCTGGGTTCCCAGAGAGGGGGAAGGAGCTGCCACTTTGGGCCCTTCTGTTGTTTGCCCTAGCTCAGAGACTCGTGTAATTGGGGCTTACTGCAGCCCTCCTGCATTCCTCACTGCCCAGCCCCTGCGAACAGCTGCTGCTTTGAGCAGCCAGAGCTGTCAGGAGGCTGCAGTAAGCCTCTCACCCCTCCTTTGGACCAGCAATTCCAGCACAGGAGGAGTTTTTTCATTGTGATGTGGAATCAGGATAGTTGGGATTGGAAGGGACCTCTGGAGAGCATCCAGTCCAATCCCACTGCTGCAGCAGGGCACCCACAGCAGCTTGCCCAGCAGCACAGTGCCAGGGGGGTTGGAAGCTCTCCACACAAGGACACTGCACAGCCTCTCTGGGCAGCCTGCTCCAGGCCTCCAGCACCCTCACAACAAACAACTTGCTCCTCCTCTGCACAGCCAACCTCCTGCCTGACACTTTGTGCCCTTTGCTGCCCCTTCTGTCACAGGACACCATTGAAGAGCCTGGCCCCTTTTTGACACCACCCTTCAAGTGTTTGTGAGCATGACTGAGATCTCCTCTGGGGCTGCTCTTCTGCAGGCTCTCAGCCCCAGGGCTCTCAGCCTTTGCTCCTCCCAGAGCTGCTCCAGGCCCCTCAGCAGCTCTGCAGCCTCCCCTGGGCTCTCTCCAGCCCTTCCCTGGCTCTCTGCAGCTGTGGAGCCCAGAGCTGGACCCAGCACTCCAGATGTGGCCTCCCTGGGGCAGAATAAAGGGGAGCAGAACCTCCCTTGCCCTGCTGCCCACACTCTTCTCTCCTCCATGCTCCCCAGGACACCATTTGCCTCCCTGCCCCCCAGGGCACATTGCTGCCCCATGGGCACTTGCTGTCCCCCAGCACTCCCAGCTCCTTCTCCTTGCAGCTGCTTCCCAGCAGGTCCCCCCTCAGCTGTCCTGCTGCAGGAGGTTGTTCCTGCCCAGGGCCAGGACCCTGCACTTGCCCTTGGTGAGCTTTGTGAGGTTCCCTCTGCCCAGCTCTGCAGCCTGCCCAGGTCTGGCTGATGGCAGCACAGCCTGAGGGGTGTCAGCACTGCCCCCAATTTGGTGCCATCAGCAAACTGGGAGCAAGGATCAGAGGATGCAGTGCTTGTGCCGCCAGCCCTGACCACCTTCTGCATGGGCCAGGACCCACTGCTGCCAGCCCAGGAAGGGGACCAAGGAGCTTCTGTCACCCAGCCCCTGTCCCAGTGTGTGTGTCTGAGGTGACTCTCATCTGGGATGTTCCTTTCCCATTTCCTGCTGCTCTTTGAGAAAGGAAGGGACAGGATTCACCAACTGCCTCCAAACAGCCTCCCTCAGCTCTCCTGCTCTGCAGGTGACTACTTAGTGGCAACAGCCTTGGGGTATAAAAGGTGTTGGGTCTCTTCTTGGGCTTCAGAGCCACCTGAGGGAGGGGGTGGGTGGGACAGCAAACCTTGCAGCCCTGCTTTGACTCCTGCTGGTGTGAGTGTGGGCAGGCTGCTGATGCCCGAGGAGATGTGCTGGTGTGAAACCTGCCTTTGAGGAGAACTGGCACAGGCAGGTCCCACAGAGCCACAGCATGGCTTGAGTTGGAAGGGACCTTCAAGATCAGCCAGTTCCAACCCCCCCCACTGTCATAAGCAGGGGCACCTTTCTCTAGGCCAGGTTGGTTAAGGCCTCATCCAACCTGGTGTTGAACAGCTCCAGGGAGGAGGACACCCACAGCCTCCCTGGGCAACCTTTGGTTGCCCAGGGAGGCTGTGGGTGTCCTCCTCCCTGGAGCTGTTCAACACCAGGTTGGACAGGAAAAACTTCATCATCCAGCCTGGCTTCTTGAACACCTCCAGGGAGGGAGCAGCCAAAACCTCCCTGAGCAACCTGTGCCAGTCTCTTCCCCACCCTCACTGCAAAGTATTTCTTCCTCATCTCCCCTCTCCCAGCTCTAAGCCACTCTCCTTCCTCCTGGCACTCCCAGCCCTTGTCCAAAGTCCCTCCCCAGCTCTCCTGGGAGCCCCTTCAAGTGCTGCATGGAATGGGTACCCATTGCCATTGGAATGGGCTGCCCAGGGAGGTGGTGGAGTCTGTGTGGCTGGAGGTGTTGAAGCCAAGCCTGGCTGGGGCACTGAGTGCCATGGTCTGGTTGGTTGGGCAGGGCTGGGTGCTAGGTTGGGCCTGGAGCTCTCTTCCAACCTGCTTGATTCTATAATTCAATGGTTCTAAGGCTGCTCTGAGGTCTCCTTGCAGCCTTCTCCAGGCTGATCAGCCCCAACTCTCCCAACCTGTCCTCACAGGGGAGGTTCTGCAGCCCTCTGATCATCTTTGTGGCCTCCTCTGGACCTTCTCCAACAGTTTCATGTCCTTCTTGTGCTGGGGGCACCAGAACTTGTGAGAAGTCCCTCCCCAGCTCTCCTAGATCCCCCTTTCAGGTACTGGCACCTCAGTTTCAGGTTGGACACCTCAAGGTTTAACCTGCTGCTGTTTAGAGCAGTGAAGTGACCATGCTTGGTCCCTGGAGCTGTTCAGGAAAGGTGAGGATGTGGCACTTTGGAATGTGCTTTAATGGCCATGGTGGTGTTGGGTTGATGGTTGGACTGGAGGACTGAGGGAGCTGGGGATGGGTAGTGTGAGGAAGAGGAGGCTGAGGGCAGACCTCATTGCTGTCTGCAGCTGCATGAAGGGACATTGTGCAGAGGCTGCTGCTGGGCTCTGCTCACAGGTCACTGAGACAGAACAAGGGGGAATGGCCTCAAGCTGAGCCTGGGGAGGTTTAGATTGGACATTAGGAACAAGTTATTGACAGAGAGAGTGGTCAGGCACTGGAATGAGCTGCCCAGGGAGGTGGTGGAGTCACCCAGGCTGGCTGTGTTTCAGGGTGGTTTGGATGTGGTGCTTGGGGCTGTGGTTTAAGGTGACTCTTGTAGAGCAGGGTTCTGGGCTGGGCTTGGTGCATCAGGAGCAGTGTGGGCAGCAGGACAAGGGAGGTTCTTCTTCCCCTGTACTCAGCACTGCTCAGGCCACCCCTGGAGTGCTGTGTCCAGTTCTGGGCTGGTCAATTGCAGAGAGCTGTTGAGGTGCTGGAAGGTGTTTGGAGAAGGGCAGCAAGGCTGGGGAGGGGCCTGGAGCACAGCCCTGTGAGGAGAGGCTGAGGGAGCTGGGGGGGTGCAGCCTGCAGCAGAGGAGGCTCAGGGCAGAGCTCATTGCTGCCTGCAGCTGCCTGCAGGGAGGCTGTAGCCAGGTGGGGTTGGGCTCTGCTGCCAGGCAGCCAGCAGCAGAAGAAGGGGACACAGCCTGGAGCTGTGCCAGGGCAGGTCTAGGCTGGATGTTGTTAGGAAGTTCCTGGCAGAGAGAGTGATTGGCACTGGAATGGGCTGCCCAGGGAGGTGGTGGAGTCTGTGTGGCTGGAGGTGTTGAAGCCAAGCCTGGCTGGGGCACTTAGTGCCATGGTCTGGTTGGTTGGTTGGGGCTGGGTGCTAGGTTGGGCTGAGCTTGGAGCTCTCCTCCAGCCTGCCTGATTCTGTGACTGTATGGTGCTCCTGAGGGGCTTTGTAGCCTGTGTGGTGCTGTGAGCCTGTGACCTCAGAGGGCTTTTCCAACCCAAGCAATTCTGATCCTACAATGAGAGGGGAACAAATCCCATGGCAGAGGTGGGTTGCAGGGCCAGGGTCTTCTCTTGGTGGCCTGGAGCAGTTTGCCACCAGCACCAGTGGAGGTGAAGGTGTTGTGTAAGGACTTTTTTCCCTGTGAGGGTGACAGAGGGGAAGGGAATGGAACAGCTCTGTTAGGAGGAGAGCCTGAGGGAGCTGGGGCTGGGAGCAGAGGAGCTGAGAGGTGCCCTCAGCAGTGGTGATCAATGTGTGCAGGTGAGTGCCAGGAGCTGCAGCCAGGCTCTGCTGGGGGATGCCAGTGCCAGCACAAGGGGCAGTGGTGGGAGCTGAGGCAGAGGAAGTTCCATGGAGACCTGAGGAGGAATTTTTGCCCTGTGAGGGTGGCAGAGCCCTGGCACAGGCTGCCCAGGGGGGCTGTGGAGTCTCCCTCTCTGGAGATCCTCAGACCCTGCCTGGATGTGTTCTGTGTGACCTGCTCTGGGTGCTGCTGCTGTGGCTGAGCTCTGGAGGTCCCTTCCAGCCCCTGCCCTTGTGTGTGGCTGTGATTCTGTGCAGCCTTCTGTGAGGAGCAGCCAACAGAGCAGACAGGGCAGTGAGGCTGTCCTGGTGTTCACCAGCAAGGAGAGATCTTTTTGTCCCTTGTGGTGCTCCTGCTGCCAGTGGGACACTGCTGACACTCACAGGCCAGTGGCTTCTGCAGGGCTCAGGGTGCAGCAGGATAGATCATAGAATAGAATCACTGAATCAGTCAGGGTTGGAAGGGACCACAAGGAGCAGCCAGTGCCAACCCCCCTGCCATGCCCAGGGGCACCCTACCCTAGAGCAGGCTGCACACAGCCTCAGCCAGCCTGGCCTCAAACACCTCCAGCCATGGGGCCTCAACCCCCTCCCTGGGCAACCCATTCCAGCCTCTCACCACTCTCCTGCTCAACAACTTCCTCCTCACCTCCAGCCTCACTCTCCCCACCTCCACCTTTGCTCCATTCCCCCCACTCCTGCCACTCCCTCACAGCCTCAAAAGTCCCTCCCCAGTTTTTTTGGAGCCCCCTTCAGATGCTGGCAGGCCACAAGAAGGTCCCCTGGGAGCCTCCTCTGCTCCAGCCTGCACAGCCCCAACTCTTTCAGTCTGTGCTCACAGCAGAGCTGCTGCAGCCTCTGAGCATCCTCCTGGCCCTGCTCTGGACACTCTCCAGCATCTCCACAGCCCTCTTGTCCCAGGGGCTCCAGAGCTGGATGCAGGACTCCAGGTGGGGTCTCAGCAGAGCAGAGCAGAGGGGGAGAATCCCCTCCCTGGCCCTGCTGGCCACACTGCTGCTGCTGCAGCCCAGGCTC
Source organism: Pogoniulus pusillus (assembly GCF_015220805.1). NCBI lineage: Eukaryota > Metazoa > Chordata > Aves > Piciformes > Lybiidae > Pogoniulus > Pogoniulus pusillus. The sequence continues at coordinate 1,970,014 of NC_087290.1, read as the reverse complement.
TGCTTGGCTCTCTGGGCTGCAAGTGCACACTGCTGGCTCCTGCTGAGCTTCTCCTCCAGCAGCACCCCCAAGTCCCTCTGCTCAGGGCTGCTCTCCAGACACTCACTGCCCAGCCTGGAGTTGTGCTTGGCATTGCCTTGCCCCAGATGCAGGACCTTGCACTTGCAGCCCTCTGAGCATCCTCCTGGCCCTCGTTGTGTCTGTGTCCACTCAGCATCTGACACTGCCCGCAGGCAGCATCTGGAACAGCTTCCTCCAGCCCTAGGTGCAGCCCGGAGCTGTGATTCGCTGATCTCAGAGCAGCTCTAGCAAGGTGGCAGTGACCTGCTGGGGGTGTCCTTGCCCTGCTGGCCGCAGGGACGTGGGTGTGGAGGCAGCCTGGCATCCCCTGCAGTGCAAGCCCTGCCTGCTGCTCTGCCTCCCGCAGGTCTGCAGCTCTCCTTCGCCTGGGGAGGAGGCCCCCAGCTGCCTGCGGGCAGCTAAGCAGCAGTTGGTGGTGTGAGACCTGGGGGGGAGCAGGTAACTTGGTGTGCAAACAGGAGGAGCTCTGCTCCTTCCCACTGCGTCTCCAGGGGCTGTGTCTGGCCTCCAGGCACTGAGGCAGATGGTCTGGATGGGATTCCTTGCCACGACACAGCAAGGAACGCTGAGGCTCAGGCTTCTGGTGGCTCTTGGACAGCTTGTTGGCCATGTGGTGGCTTTGGATCTGCTTTCTTATCTCCCTTGGAGGCTCAGAGTGGTGGTGAAGCTCTGTCTGGGAGTAAAAGAGGATTTCCTCTCTGCCCTGCGTGCCTCTGGCTGGCTGAAGGTTCTGACCCCATTCTTTCCTCTTCCCCAGATCATCTCCTCACACCTTGAGCCTCCAGGGGTGCAGGTTCTCCCTTGCTTCCAGGCATTCCAAGGAGCTGCAGCTGGCTGTACCTGCTGAAGCCCTGGCACAGGCTGTCTGTCCCCCCCTGTCCTGCCCTGCTGCTTTGGTTCTCCTGCCCACCCACCCTTGGCCCACGCCGAGCCCCACGTAGCTGCCACTTGCAGGCCATGTGTGAAGCTCTCTTCTGGCTTCTCTCCTGTGGGCAGAGACTGAGGGGCTTGGGGCTGCTCAGTCTGCAGAGGGCAAGGCTCTGAGGTGACCTTACTGTGACCTGTCAGAGAAGAGGGGCAGGAGAACCTCTTTAAATGCAGCGCAGCAGCAGGTCTGCAGTGGATCTGGTGGTGTTGGTGCCCCAGGCCATAGGCAGCAGAGTCTCCAGGAAGGTTTTGCTCTGAATTAGCCTGCAGGGTTGGTGGCACTGGTGGGCAGTGGCTGCTGACACCTCCTTTGCCCTCCACCAGAGGCTTTTGAGGCCAACCACCTCCTTGGTGCTCTCCTTGCTGCTCAGTGAGCATCTTCTGCACAGGGCTGAGCCTGGTTACTGCAGTGTGGGCACTGGGGGGGTATGGCTTTGGGACACCATTGGTGTGGCTGGCAGCTGGCAGCCACTCAGGGGGGCCTTGACAGGCCAGAGAGCTGTGCCCAGGCCAACCTCATGAAGTTCAGCACGACCAAGTGCAAGGTCCTGCAGCTGGGGCAAGGCAATGCCAAGCACAACTCCAGGCTGGGCAGTGAGTGGCTGAGAGCAGCCCTGAGCAGAGGGACTTGGGGGTGCTGCTGGAGGAGAAGCTCAGCAGGAGCCAGCAGTGTGCACTTGCAGCCCAGAGAGCCAAGCAGAGCCTGGGCTGCAGCAGCAGCAGTGTGGCCAGCAGGGCCAGGGAGGGGATTCTCCCCCTCTGCTCTGCTCTGCTGAGACCCCACCTGGAATCCTGCATCCAGCTCGGGAGCCCCTGGGACAAGAGGGCTGTGGAGATGCTGGAGAGTGTCCAGAGCAGGGCCAGGAGGATGCTCAGAGGCTGCAGCAGCTCTGCTGTGAGCACAGACTGAAAGAGTTGGGGCTGTGCAGGCTGGAGCAGAGGAGGCTCCCAGGGGACCTTCCTGTGGCCTGCCAGGATCTGAAGGGGGCTCCAAAAAAGCTGGGGAGGGACTTTTGAGGCTGTGAGGGAGTGGCAGGAGTGGGGGGAATGGAGCAAAGGTGGAGGTGGGGAGAGTGAGGCTGGAGGTGAGGAGGAAGTTGCTGAGCAGGAGAGTGGTGAGAGGCTGGAATGGGTTGCCCAGGGAGGTGGTTGAGGCCCCATGGCTGGAGGTGTTTGAGGCCAGGCTGGCTGAGGCTGTGTGCAGCCTGCTCTAGGGTAGGGTGTCCCTGGGCATGGCAGGGGAGTTGGGACTGGCTGCACAGCATCATGCCCTGGGGCTGTCTCGTGGAGGGGGAGACATCCAGGGACAGCAGGAATGACGAGGTGGCAGCCTCTGCTCCTTGGTGGCAAGAGGCAGGGAGAGAGGAGTCACAGAGTCAGCCAGGCTGGAAGAGAGCTCCAAGCTCCTCCAGCCCAACCTAGCACCCAGCCCTGCCCAACCAACCAGACCATGGCACTAAGTGCCCCAGCCAGGCTTGGCTTCAACACCTCCAGCCACACAGACTCCACCACCTCCCTGGGCAGCCCATTCCAGTGCCAATCACTCTCTCTGACAACAACTTCCTAACAACATCCAGCCTAGACCTGCCCTGGCACAGCTCCAGGCTGTGTCCCCTTCTTCTGGTGCTGGCTGCCTGGCAGCAGAGCCCAACCCCACCTGGCTACAGCCTCCCTGCAGGCAGCTGCAGGCAGCAGTGAGCTCTGCCCTGAGCCTCCTCTGCTGCAGGCTGCACCCCCCCAGCTCCCTCAGCCTCTCCTCACAGGGCTGTGCTCCAGGCCCCTCCCCAGCCCTGCTGCCCTTCCCCGGGCAGGTCTCTGCAGCTCCCCTGGCACAGCTGGAGGCTGTGCCCCTGCAGCCCTCCCCGGTGGTGCGCTGGCGCTGAGCAGTGTCTGCTCTCCTCCCCGCAGGTCTCTCTGGAGGATGCTGTGACGGCAGCAGCGGTGCCCGGCTCGGGGCCATGGCAGCAGCGCAGGCAGCGGCAGGCAGCTCGGCAGGGCCGGGCAGCAGCGCGGCCGTGGCCGTGTGGGAGTGGCAGGACGAGCTGGGCCGCTGGAGACCCTACCCGGGCAGCGTCTGCGGCTACATCGAGCAGCAGTTCCAGGCCGCCCAGCAGCGGGGCCGGCGCTCGGGCACGGGGCCGGGCAGCAGCATCCCGCTGGGGCAGGCAGACCCTGCCCTGGCACCCTACGTGATCGACATCCCCAGCATGACCCAGTTCCGGCAGGACACCGGTGAGGGGAACCCGCCTGGGGCGCCGGGGACTCGGGAGGGGTGCCTGGAGAGCTTGGGGGGGCTTGGTGAGCTTGGGGGTGATTGATGAGCTTGGGGGTGCTTGGTGAGATTGGGGGTGCTTGGTGAGCTTGGGGGTGCTTGGTGAGCATGGGAGTGTTTGGTGAGCTTGGGAGTGTTTGGTGAGCATGGGAGTGCTTGGTGAGCTTGGGAGTGCTTGGTGAGCTTGGGAGTGTTTGGTGAGCATGGGAGTGCTTGGTGAGCATGGGAGTGCTTGGTGAGCATGGGGGTGCTTGGTGAGCTTGGGAGTGTTTGGTGAGCATGGGAGTGTTTGGTGAGCTTGGGAGTGTTTGGTGAGCTTGGGAGTGTTTGGTGAGCATGGGAGTGCTTGGTGAGCTTGGGGGTGCTTGGTGAGCTTGGGAGTGTTTGGTGAGCATGGGAGTGCTTGGTGAGCTTGGGAGTGCTTGGTGAGCTTGGGAGTGTTTGGTGAGCATGGGAGTGCTTGGTGAGCTTGGGGGTGCTTGGTGAGCATGGGGGTGCTTGGTGAGCATGGGGGTGCTTGGTGAGCTTGAGGGTGCTTGGTGAGCTTGGGGGTGCTTGGTGAGTTTAGGGATGCTTGGTGAGCTTGGGAGTGCTTGGTGAGCTTGGGGGTGCTTGGTGAGCATGGGGGTGCTTGGTGAGCTTGGGGGTGCTTGGTGAGCATGGGGGTGCTTGGTGAGCATGGGGGTGCTTGGTGAGCTTGAGGGTGCTTGGTGAGCTTGGGGGTGCTTGGTGAGTTTAGGGATGCTTGGTGAGCTTGGGAGTGCTTGGTGAGTTTAGGGATGCTTGGTGAGCTTGGGAGTGCTTGGTGAGCTTGGGGGTGCTTGGTGAGCATGGGGATGCTTGGTGAGCTTGGGAGTGTTTGGTGAGCATGGGAGTGCTTGGTGAGCTTGGGAGTGTTTGGTGAGCTTGGGAGTGCTTGGTGAGATTGGGGGTGCTTGGTGAGCATGGGGGTGCTTGGTGAGCTTGAGGGTGCTTGGTGAGCTTGGGGGTGCTTGGTGAGTTTAGGGATGCTTGGTGAGCTTGGGAGTGCTTGGTGAGCTTGGGGGTGCTTGGTGAGCATGGGGATGCTTGGTGAGCTTGGGGGTGCTTGGTGAGCATGGGAGTGCTTGGTGAGCTTGGGAGTGTTTGGTGAGCATGGGAGTGTTTGGTGAGCATGGGAGTGCTTGGTGAGCTTGGAAGTGTTTGGTGAGCATGGGAGTGCTTGGTGAGCTTGGGAGTGCTTGGTGAGCTTGGGAGTGTTTGGTGAGCATGGGAGTGCTTGGTGAGCTTGGGAGTGCTTGGTGAGATTGGGGGTGCTTGGTGAGCATGGGGGTGCTTGGTGAGCTTGAGGGTGCTTGGTGAGCTTGAGGGGGCTTGGTGAGCTTGGGGGTGCTTGGTGAGCATGGGGGTGCTTGGTGAGCTTGGGGGTGCTTGGTGAGCTTGGGGGTGCTTGATGAGCTTGGGAGTGTTTGTTGAGCTTGGGTGAGCTTGGTGATGCTTGGTGAGCTTGGGGGTGCTTGGTGAGCATGGGGATGCTCGGAGAGCTTGAGGATGATTGGTGAGCTTGGGGGTGCTTGGTGAGCTTGAGGGTGCTTGGTGAGCATGGGGATGCTTAGTGAGCTGGAGGGGTGCTTGGTGAGCTTGAACAAGAGCCCTCAGAGCTGCAAACTTTGTCCCCCGCTCACCTCCACTGAAGACCTCCCTTTGTTGCAATCCAGACCCTCCCAGTTTGAATCCCACATTCCCTCTGCCACCCTGCTGCCAGCTGCTTTCCCTTGGCATGTAGCTCCATGCCACCCTCACTGCCAAGCATTTCTTCCTCCTTTCCACTCTCACTCTCCCCTCTCCCAGCTCAAAGCCATTCTCCCTCCTCCTGGCACTCTCAGCCCTTGGCCAAAGTCCCTCCCCAGCTCTCCTGGAGCCCCTTCAGTTTGCTCCGAGGTCTCCCTGCAGCCTTCTCCAGGCTGAACAGCCTCAGCTCTCCAAGCCTGTGTCCACAGGGGAGCTTCTCCAGCCCTATGAGCAACCTTATGGTGTCCTCTGGATCCCCTCCAGCAGCTCCAGGTCCTCCTTGTGCTGATTCCCAGAGCTGGAGGCAGTGCTGCAGGTGAAGGCAGGGCAGAGCAGAGCAGATTGGAGGGGCAGAATCCCCTCCCTGTGCTGCTGCTCTCCCTGCTCTGGCTGCAGCCAGCACACAGCTGCCTCTGGGCTGCCAGCGACCAGTGCTGGCTCTGGGCACTTGGGCACCAACTGACATCCCCAAGGCCTTCTCCTGCAGGCTGCTCTTGAGCCACTTCTCACTCAGCCTGGATTTGTGCTTGGGATTGCCCTGACCCAGGTGCAGGAACCTTGCACTTGGCCTTGCTGATCTGCATGAGGTTGGCTTGGGCCCAGCTCTGCAGCCTGTGCAGGTCCCTCTGGATGGATCCTTCCCTCCAGTGTGCCAAGCACAGCACACAGCTTGGTGCCAGCTGCAGTCTTGCTGTGGGTGCCTGGATCCCAGTGTCCTATTGTGGCCCACAAAGGTGCTACAGGGAGGGCAGGCTGAGCTCAGGCTCAGGCTCAGACTCTCATTGTCATTCCCATCCCATCCCTGCGGGGGTCAGAGAGCTCTGAAGCTGCTGCATTCCTCCTCCCCTCCCTGCTTTGTGGCTGAGCAGCTGAGGCTTAGAAGGGGTGGAATGCAGGCTCCTCGTCCCTGGGAGATGCAGGGAGATCCCAAATTGCCGCTTTGGACAGTGCTTTCTGCAGCTCTCTGCCAGCATGCCCAAGCCAGGGCCCAGCCTCAGCCCGAGCTGGGCACCAGGCTGGCTTCCTGCCAGTCAGAGCAAGGAATGAGCCATGGCTGGATTGGGCCAGCTGCAGGAGTGGGCAGGGCTGGAGCAGGTGCAAGTGCTCCTCACAGCTGCATCCCTGTTTTGAGTCCTCACTTGGTGACCTCAGGATGAGGCTTTTCTAGCAGGGCTCTGGGTGAGGAGCTTTGGGAGCTGGCTGCTTTGGCAGCTCTGCTGTGACCTGGTGGAGCAGCTGGGAGCCCTGCTGGGGGGGTGGCTGAGAGCAGCACAGAGTGGAGCACAAGAGCTGGCACCTGTCTTGTTTCCATGGAATTGTGGAACGGTTTGGGTGGGAAAGGACTTCCCAGCCCATCCACTGCATCCCTGCAGCCAGCAGGGACAGACCCAACCAGAGCAGGCTGCTCACAGCCAACCTGCCCTGCACTGCTGCCAGCCATGGGGCAGCTCCCACCTCTCTGGGCAGCCTGGGCCAGGCTCTGCCCACCCTCAGGGGCAAACATTTCTCCCTTCTCTCCACTCTCAGTCCCTAGGCTGGATGAGACCCTGATGGAGTCCAACCCTGAGCCCAGCACTGCCAGGGCACCACTAAACCATGGCCCTCAGCACCACATCTCCATGGCCTTGAAACCCCTCCTAGGATGGGGACTCCACCGCTGCCCTGAGCAGCCTGGACCAGGCCTTGACAACCCTCAAGGGGAAGAAATTGTTCCTTATGTCCAACCTAAGCCTTCCCTGGGTCACCTTGAGGCCATTTCCTCTTGTCACTTGTTCCCTGGGAGAAGAGCCCAACCCCACCTGGCTCCAGTCCCCCTTCAGAGACAGCCATAAGGTCTATCCTCAGCCTCCTCTTCTCCAGTCTGAACAGCCCCAGTTCCTCCCCAGCCCTGTTCCCCAGACCCTTCCTCAGCTCTGCTGCTCTTCTCTGGACCTGCTCCAGCCCCTCAATGTCCTTGGAGTGAGGGGTTCAAAACTGACCCCAGGGCTCAAGCTGTGCCCTCCCCAGTGCCCAGCACAGGGGCACAATCCCTGCCCTGCTCCTGCTGGCCACACCACTGCTGAGCCAGGCCAGGCTGCTGGTGCCCTTCTTGCCCACCTGGGCACACCCTGGCTCATCTCCAGCTGCTGCCAACCAGTGCCTCCAGATCCCCTCACTGCCAAGCTATTTTCCAGCCACTTTGGCCCCATCCTGGAGCCTTCCTGGGGTTGTGGTGACCCAAGGCCAGGAGGCAGCACTTGGCCTTGTTGAACCTCATCCCTCTGGCCTCGGCTCATCAATCCAGCCTGGCCAGGTCTGTCTGTAGACCCTCCCTGCCCTCCAGCAGCTCAGAGCTCTTTGATCTTGTGCAAGTGCTGCACCTGGAGGTGTGGAAGAATCATGTGGCCGTGGTGGTGCTGGGTTGCTGGTTGGACTGGATGATCTTGGAGGTCCTTTCCAGCCCAAACAGTGCTGTGGTTCTGCCTGTGGCTGAGTCGCTGGTAACAAAAACTCTGACTCCACATCAGGCCTTCCCCTGCAGCATCACCAGCAGGTTTGCAGATGACCCCAAGCTGGGGGCAGATGTGGCTGGGTTGGAGGGCAGAAGGGCTCTGCAGCAGGACCTTGACCACCTGGACAGATGGGCAGAGTCCAAGGGGATGGCTTCAATAGCTCCAAGTGCAGGGTGCTGCACTTTGGCCACAGCAACCCCATGCAGAGATACAGGCTGGGGTCAGAGTGGCTGAGAGCAGCCAGACAGAGAGGGATCTGGGGGTGCTGATTGATACCCACCTAAACATGAGCCAGCAGTGTGCCCAGGTGGCCAAGAGAGCCAGTGGCATCCTGGCCTGCATCAGCAATGGTGTGGCCAGCAGGAGCAGGGAGGTCATTCTGCCCCTGTACTCTGCACTGCTTAGACCTCACCTTGAGTGCTGTGTTCAGTTCTGGGCCCCCCAGTTTAGGAGGGACATTGAGATGCTTGAGCGTGTCCAGAGAAGGGCAACGAGGCTGGGGAGAGGCCTTGAGCACAGCCCTACGAGGAGAGGCTGAGGGAGCTGGGATTGGTTAGCCTGGAGAAGAGGAGGCTCAGGGCAGACCTCATTGCTGTCTGCAACTACCTGAGGGGAGGTTGTGGCCAGGAGGAGGTTGCTCTCTTCTCTCAGGTGGCCAGCACCAGAATGAGAGGACACAGCCTCAGGCTGTGCCAGGGGAGATTTAGGCTGGAGGTGAGGAGAAAGTTCTTCCCTGAGAGAGTCATTGGACACTGGAATGGGCTGCCCGGGGAGGTGGTGGAGTCGCCGTCCCTGGAGCTGTTCAAGGCAGGACTGGACGTGGCACTTGGTGCCATGGTCTGGCCTTGAGCTCTGTGCTAAAGGGTTGGACTTGATGGTCTGTGAGGTCTCTTCCAACCTTGGTGATGCTGTGACACTGTGATACTGTGGTACTGTGATGCTGTGATACTGTGATCTCCCACAGGTTCAGGGGGATGCTGTCAGTGCCCAGCTCTGTGAGCCTCCCACCACAGGTACCCCCTTTCTGTAGCCCAGTTCTGGGCAGGGCTTTGTCTCCCTGCAGGGCTTTGCTTCAGCATGAACCTTGTGGAGCCAGCAGCCAGCTGACCTTTGCCACACGCTGGATGGAACAATCCCTGCAGGAAACATCCCCCTGGAAAACAGAGCAAAATAAGAGAATTGGTGGTTGTCATCTGCCCCTTGGCTGCTGCACAGACAAATGGACTCTTCCCAGGAAGCCAGGGGGAATAACAGGAAGGCAGAGTCAGTGGGAGCAGTGTCCCCAGCACGGCACAGCTGTGCTTGTGGGCAGGATTAGCCCTGACCTTCAGCTGCTGCTCCAGGCAAATTAGCTGGGAGCAGGCACAGAGCAGCAGCAGAAGTTGTCCTCTCCCCACAGCTGTTTGCCCACCCTGGAGAGGAATGTTGGGTTCCCTGCCAGCCTGGGGGAGCAGGGAATGTTTTCCAAGCTGATGGCTTCGGTCTTTGCTGTTGGCTCCTCAGAGCTCTTCTCCCTGCTGCCGTTTGAGGGTGTGAAAAACACATCTTGCCCTGCCAGCTTCTCCAGCCCTCTCTCTCTGCCTATTTTAGCTTCTCAGCTGCCAGCAGAGCAGGCCTGGGCTTGCTCAGCTCCTCCAAGGCTGCTCTGACACCTTGCTCTCCCCGTGGCAGTCCTCTGCCTGCTGGGAGTAGGTTCCCTGCACTCAGCTCTCAGTGTGGTGCATTTCTCACCACCTTGCTTCCAGCTTGGGCTCATGCCCAGCCCCTCTCCCCCGCAGGAGGTCTCCCCTGCTGCTGGCACCAGTCGAGCTTTGTGTTTCTAACCTTGCAGGACTTGCTGAGTAGGAGCAGTCGTTGCTGGTTTGCTTTTGGCTGCTGCTTCTGCCCCGTGCTGGGGTTGAGGCACCCTCAGACAGTCTGCAGATGGCACCGATCAGTGTGGCAGTGTTAACTTGCTGGAGGGCAGGGAGGCTCTAGAGAGGGACCTGGCCAGGCTGGATTGGTGAGCTGAGGCCAGTGGGATGAGGTTCAGCAAGGCCAGGTGCTGGGTTCTGACCTTGTGTCACAACAAGCCAGGAAGGCTCCAGGCTGTGGGGGCAGAGTGGCTGCAAAATAGCTTAGCAATGAGGGGATCTGGAGGCACTGGTTGAGAGCAGCTGTGCCCAGCTGGCCAAGAAGGGCACCAGCAGCCTGGCCTGGGTCGGCAGTGGTGTGGGCAACAGGAGCAGGGCAGGGATTGTGCCCCTGTGCTGGCAGTGGGGAGCTCACAGCTTGAGCCCTGGGGTCAGCTTTGGGCCTCTCACTCCAAGAAGGACACTGAGGGACTGGAGCAGGTCCAGAGAAGAGCAGCGGAGCTGGGGAAGGGTCTGGAGAGCAGGGCTGGGGAGGAGCAGCTGAGGGAGCTGGGGGGGGTTAGTCTGCAGAAGAGGAGGCTGAGGGCAGAGCTCATTGCTCTCTACAGCTCCCTGAGAGGAGGCTGAAGCCAGGTGGGAGTTGGTCTCCTCTCACATGCAGCAAGTGTCCAGGTGAGAGGAAATGGCCTGAAGCTGTGCCAGGGGAGGTTCAGGTGGGATGTTAGGAGTAATTTCATCTCAGAAGGGTCAGGCCCTGCCCAGGCTGCCCAGGGAGGTGCTGGAGTCCCCATCCCTGGAGGGGCTTCAAAGCTGCCTGAATGTGGTGCTGAGGGACCTGGTTTGGTGGCAGTGACTCAGCAGCAGCGTGGGGCTGCGAGCTCTGCGTGAGCAGCTCGACCTGATGGTCTCAAAGGTCTCTTTTAACCTTGACACTCCTGTGGTGCAGCCTGCCAGAGCCTGGCACAGGCAGCTGTTGGGTTTTGACAGCCTGGAGTCCCAGGTGGGCTCTCCTCCCTCTTCCCTGCGTGTGACACCCATCAGCAGCAGTGTGGGCAGCAGGACAAGGGAGGTTCTTCTGCCCCTGTGCTCAGCACTGCTCAGGCCACCCCTGGAGTGCTGTGTCCAGTTCTGGGCTGGTCAATTGCAGAGAGCTGTTGAGGTGCTGGAAGGTGTTTGGAGAAGGGCAGCAAGGCTGGGGAGGGGCCTGGAGCACAGCCCTGTGAGGAGAGGCTGAGGGAGCTGGGGGGGTGCAGCCTGCAGCAGAGGAGGCTCAGGGCAGAGCTCATTGCTGTCTGCAGCTGCCTGCAGGGAGGCTGTAGCCAGGTGGGGTTGGGCTCTGCTGCCAGGCAGCCAGCACCAGAAGAAGGGGACACAGCCTGGAGCTGTGCCAGGGCAGGTCTAGGCTGGATGTTGTTAGGAAGTTGTTGTCAGAGAGAGTGATTGGCACTGGAATGGGCTGCCCAGGGAGGTGGTGGAGTCTGTGTGGCTGGAGGTGTTGAAGCCAAGCCTGGCTGGGGCACTGAGTGCCATGGTCTGGTTGGTTGGGCAGGGCTGGGTGCTAGGTTAGGCCTGGAGCTCTCTTCCAGCCTGCCTGATTCTTGGGCACCACATCTGGACAGCTTTAAAGCCCTTCCAGGGATGTGGACTCCACCACTGCTGTGGGGAGCCTGGGCCAGGCTTTGACAACCCTCGAGGGGAAGAAATTGTTCCTCATGGCCAACCTAAGCCTGCCCTGGGACAACCTGAGGCCATTGCCTCTTGTCCTGTCACTTGTTCCTCGGGAGAAGAGACTAATCCCTGCCAGGCTCCAGCCTGCTCTCACAGGGCTCTGTAGAGGACTCCTCTCAGCTCCTCTTCTCCAGGCTGAACACCCTCAGCTGCTGCTCCCCAGCCCTGTTCTCCAGACCGTTCTGGGCAGCTCCCTGCAGGCTTTGGGTGAGGATCCTCCTTTCCCTGGAACTCAGGTTTGTGACTCCGTCCACCTTTTATGAGGCTTAATTGTGTCCTGTTCCCCTGGGTGCTGCTCTTCTCTCGCCTCTGGCTTGCTGCCCTCTCCCCCGCCGGCACTGCCAGCCTTGCCCCCAGGGCGTTTCCTGCTCTTTGTTCTGGGTGTGGATTGCAGCAGCAGCAGCAGCAGCAGCTCTGACCCTGCTGCAGGACCTGCTTTCTGCAGGACTTCACCCTGGAGGAGCAGGCTTCAGGGGCTGGTTCCATGTCTCCCCCCTTGAACCGCTGCTCTCTCTGCTTTCCACAGCACTTCATTGGCTTCTCCTCTCTGCTTCTGCAGTCAGCTGGCCCTGGGCATCCTCCCTCTCCCTGTAGCCAACAAGGCCAAGAGCATCCTGGGGTGCACCAGAAGGGCTGTGCTGAGCAGATCGAGAGAGGTTCTCCTGCCCCTCTGCTCGGCCCTGGGGAGGCCACGTCTGGAATGTTGTGTCCAGTTCTGGGCTCCAGAGTTCAGGGAACTGCTGGACAGAGCCCAGCCCAGAGCCCCCAAGCTGCTGCAGGCAGTGAGCATCCCTGTGAGGCCAGGCTGAGGCAGCTGGGGCTGGCAGCTGGCAGCAGAGCAGCCTGGGGGCTGCCCTCAGTGCTGTGCTGAAGCTGGACAGGGCAGTGTGGGCAGGATGCAGCCAGGCTCTGCTCAGGGGTGGCCAAGGGCAGCACAAGGGGCACTGGGGGCAAGCTGGAGCAGAGGAGGTGCCAGGGGAACAGGAGGGGAAACTTTGTCAGTGTGAGGGTGCTGGAGCCTGGAGCAGGCTGCCCAGGGGGGCTGTGGAGTCTCCTCGTGTGGAGGATGTGTTCCTGTGTGCCCTGCCCTGGGTGCCCTGCCCTGGCAGGGGGCTGGGCTGGGTCACTTCCAGAGGTCCCTTCCAGCCCCTGCCGCCCTGCGGCTGTGACCGTGTGCGGCCCCGGGGGGGCGCTGCAGCCCTCGGCGCTGGTCTCTGCGGTTACTCCGTGCCCGCAGCTGCGGGCTTGGGTTTGGTTCCAGCTCTGCCTCAGCCTGGGCAGCACAAATGCCACCCTCGGGAGGCAGCTGCCCTCCCCCTGCCTCGGTGCTGGGCCTCTCTCCTCCCTCCCTTCCCACCCTTCCTCCCTGTCCCACAGCTTTGCAGCCTGCTGCCAGCCCACAGCCAGGCCTGGCAGGGGCACGGAGAGCTGCTGGGCACTGCCTTTCCCCGGGCTGGGTGAGCAAGCCCAGCCCCGGCAGGAGAAGAAGGTCCCTGGGTGCCTCTGGTGAGGGAGAGGGGAGGCAGAGGAAGGCCACCACGAGGCAGGCGTCACAGATCTGTGCAGGAGCAACCTCCCCTGGGACAGCCTCCTCTGGGACAACCTCCCCTGGGACAACCTCCCCTGAGACAGCCTCCCCTGGGACAACCTCCCCTGGGACTACCTCCCCTGGAACAGCCTCCCCTGGGACTACCTCCCCTGGGACAGCCTCCCCTGGGACAGCCTCCCCTGGGACAACCTCCCCTGGGACAGCCTCCCCTGGGACAGCCTCCCCTGGGACAGCCTCCCCTGGGACAGCCTCCCCTGGGTGCTGCAGTGCTCTGCTCGCAGAGTGCCTCCAGCCAGGCTGGGGCAGTTGGAGGTGCTGAGTGTGGCGAGGAGGTGGCTGCAGGGAGACCTTCTGGTGGCCTTGCAGGGCTGGAAGGGGAGGTCAGAGAGCTGGGGACAGGCTTTTGCTCAGGGCCTGCTGTGCCAGGCCCAGGGGGAACAGTTTGGATTGGAAGAGAGAGAGGAGAGAAGGGAGCAATGTTTGCCCCTGAGGGTGGGGAGAGCCTGGCTCAGGCTGCCCAGAGAGGTGGGAGCTGCCCCAAGGCTGGCAGCAGTGCAGGGCAGGTTGGCTGTGGCTATGAGCAGCCTGCTCTGGCTGGGGCTGTGCCTGCTGGCTGCAGGGATGCAGTGGGTGAGCCAAACCCTTGCCGGGCAGAGCAGACTGTGGCAGTGACTGTGGCTGTGGCTGTGGCAGTGGCTGTGGCTGTGGCAGTGGCAGTGGCTGTGGCAGTGGCTGTGGCAGTGGGAGTGGCTGTGGCTGTGCCTGTAGCTGTGACTGTGGCTGTAGCTGTGGCTGTATCTATAGCTGCGGCTGTGGCTGTAGCTGTGTCTGTGGCTGTGGCAGTGGCTGCGGCAGTGGCTGCGGCAGTGGCTGCGGCAGTGGCAGTGGCTGTGGCTGTGGCAGTGGCTGTGGCTGCGGCAGTGGCAGTGGCTGTAGCTGTGGCTGTGGCTGTAGCTGTGGCAGTGGCTGCAGCTGTGGCAGTGGCAGTGGCTGCGGCAGTGGCTGCGGCAGTGGCTGTGGCTGTGGCTGTGGCAGTGGCTGTGGCTGTGGCAGTGGCTGTGGCTGTGGCTGTGGCTGTAGCTGTGGCAGTGGCTGTGGCAGTGGCTGTGGCAGTGGCAGTGGCAGTGGCTGTGGCTGTGGCAGTGGCTGTGGCAGTGGCAGTGGCTGTGGCTGCGGCAGTGGCTGTGGCTGCGGCAGTGGCTGTGGCTGCGGCAGTGGCAGTGGCTGTGGCAGTGGCAGTGGCTGTGGCTGTAGCTGTGGCAGTGGCTGTGGCAGTGGCTGTGGCTGTGGCTGCGGCTGTGGCAGTGTCAGTGGCTGTTGCAGTGGCAGTGGCTGTGGCTGTAGCTGCGGCTGCGGCAGTGGCTGTGGCTGTGGCTGCGGCAGTGGCTGTGGCAGTGGCTGTGGCTGTAGCTGTGGCAGTGGCTGTAGCTGTGGCAGTGGCTGTGGCTGTGGCTGTGGCTGTAGCTGTGGCAGTGGCTGTGGCAGTGGCTGTGGCTGTGGCTGCGGCTGTGGCAGTGTCAGTGGCTGTTGCAGTGGCAGTGGCTGTGGCTGTAGCTGCGGCTGCGGCAGTGGCAGTGGCTGTGGCAGTGGCTGTGGCTGTAGCTGTGGCAGTGGCTGTAGCTGTGGCAGTGGCTGTGGCTGTGGCTGTAGCTGTGGCAGTGGCTGTGGCAGTGGCTGTGGCTGTGGCTGCGGCTGTGGCTGTGGCAGTGGCTGTGGCAGTGGCAGTGGCTGTGGCTGTGGCAGTGGCTGTGGCTGTGGCTGTAGCTGTGGCTGTAGCTGTGGCAGTGGCTGTGGCTGTAACTGTGTCTGTGGCAGTGGCAGTGGCAGTGGCTGTGGCTGTAACTGTGGCTGTGGCTGTGGCAGTGGCAGTGGCTGTGGCTGTGGCTGTAGCTGTGGCTGTGGCTGTGGCTGTGGCTGTGGCAGTGGCTGTGGCTGTGGCTGTAACTGTGGCTGTGGCAGTGGCAGTGGCTGTGGCTGTGGCAGTGGCTGCGGCTGTAGCTGTAGCTGTAGCTGTGGCAGTGGCTGTGGCTGCGGCAGTGGCTGCGGCAGTGGCTGCGGCAGTGGCTGTGGCTGTGGCAGTGGCTGTGGCAGTGGCTGTGGCAGTGGCAGTGGCTGTGGCTGTGGCAGTGGCTGTGGCTGCGGCTGCGGCAGTGGCTGTAGCTGTGGCTGCGGCTGTGGCAGTGGCAGTGGCTGTGGCTGCGGCTGTGGCAGTGGCTGTAGCTGTGGCTGTAGCTGTGGCAGTGGCTGCGGCTGTGGCTGTGGCTGTGGCTGTAGCTGTGGCTGTTGCTGTGGCAGTGGCTGTGGCTGTTGCTGTAGCTGTGGCTGTAGCTGTTGCAGTGGCAGTGGCTGTGGCAGTGGCAGTGGCAGTGACTGTGGCTGTGGCTGCGGCTGTGGCAGTGGCTGTGGCTGTGGCTGTGGCAGTGGCTGCGGCAGTGGCTGCGGCTGTAGCTGTAGCTGCGGCTGTAGCTGTGGCAGTGGCTGCGGCTGTAGCTGTAGCTGTGGCTGTAGCTGTGGCAGTGGCTGTGGCAGTGGCAGTGGCTGTGGCAGTGGCTGTAGCTGTAGCTGTGGCTGTAGCTGCGGCTGCGGCAGTGGCAGTGACTGTGGCTGTAGCTGTGGCTGCGGCAGTGGCTGTAGCTGCGGCTGCAGCAGTGGCTGTGGCAGTGACTGTGGCTGTGGCAGTGGCTGCGGCAGTGGCTGTGGCAGTGGCAGTGACTGTGGCTGCGGCAGTGGCAGTGGCAGTGACTGTGGCTGTGGCAGTGGCTGAGGCTGTAGCTGTGGCAGTGACTGTGGCTGTGGCAGAGGCTGCGGCTGTGGCTGTGGCAGTGGCTGTGGCAGTGGCTGTGGCTGTTGCTGTAGCTGTGGCTGTAGCTGTTGCAGTGGCAGTGGCTGTGGCTGTAGCTGCGGCTGCGGCAGTGGCAGTGGCAGTGACTGTGGCTGCGGCAGTGGCAGTGACTGTGGCTGTAGCTGTGGCTGCGGCTGCGGCAGTGGCTGTGGCAGTGACTGTGGCTGTGGCAGTGGCTGCGGCAGTGGCTGTGGCAGTGGCAGTGACTGTGGCTGCGGCAGTGGCTGTGGCAGTGACTGTGGCTGTGGCTGTGGCTGTGGCAGAGGCTGCGGCTGTAGCTGTGGCAGTGGCTGCCGCTGTGGCTGCGGCTGTAGCTGTGGCAGTGGCTGTGGCTGTTGCTGTAGCTGTGGCTGTAGCTGTTGCAGTGGTAGTGGCTGTGGCTGTAGCTGCGGCTGCGGCAGTGGCAGTGACTGTGGCTGCGGCAGTGGCAGTGGCAGTGACTGTGGCTGTAGCTGTGGCTGCGGCTGCGGCAGTGGCTGTAGCTGTGGCTGCGGCAGTGGCTGTGGCAGTGACTGTGGCTGTGGCAGTGGCTGCGGCAGTGGCTGTGGCAGTGGCAGTGGCAGTGACTGTGGCTGCGGCAGTGGCAGTGGCTGTGGCTGTAGCTGTGGCAGTGGCTGTGGCAGAGGCTGCGGCTGTAGCTGTGGCAGTGGCTGCGGCTGTGGCTGTGGCAGTGGCTGCGGCTGTAGCTGTGGCAGTGGCTGTGGCAGTGGCTGTGGCAGTGGCTGCGGCTGTAGCTGTGGCTGTGGCTGTGGCTGTGGCAGTGGCTGCGGCTGTAGCTGTGGCAGTGGCTGTGGCTGTGGCTGTGGCTGTAACTGTGGCTGTGGCTGTGGCAGTGGCAGTGGCTGTGGCTGTGGCAGTGGCTGCGGCTGTAGCTGTAGCTGTAGCTGTGGCAGTGGCTGTGGCTGCGGCAGTGGCTGCGGCAGTGGCTGCGGCAGTGGCTGTGGCTGTGGCAGTGGCTGTGGCAGTGGCTGTGGCAGTGGCAGTGGCTGTGGCTGTGGCAGTGGCAGTGGCTGTGGCTGCGGCTGCGGCAGTGGCTGTAGCTGTGGCTGCGGCTGTGGCAGTGGCAGTGGCTGTAGCTGTGGCTGTGGCTGTGGCTGTGGCAGTGGCTGTAGCTGTGGCTGTAGCTGTGGCAGTGGCTGCGGCTGTGGCTGTGGCTGTAGCTGTGGCTGTTGCTGTGGCAGTGGCTGTGGCTGTTGCTGTAGCTGTGGCTGTAGCTGTTGCAGTGGCAGTGGCTGTGGCAGTGGCAGTGGCAGTGACTGTGGCTGTGGCTGCGGCTGTGGCAGTGGCTGTGGCTGTGGCAGTGGCTGCGGCAGTGGCTGCGGCTGTAGCTGTAGCTGCGGCTGTAGCTGTGGCAGTGGCTGCGGCTGTGGCTGTAGCTGTGGCAGTGGCTGCGGCTGTAGCTGTAGCTGTGGCTGTAGCTGTGGCAGTGGCTGTGGCAGTGGCAGTGGCTGTGGCAGTGGCTGTAGCTGTAGCTGTGGCTGTAGCTGCGGCTGCGGCAGTGGCAGTGACTGTGGCTGTAGCTGTGGCTGCGGCAGTGGCTGTAGCTGCGGCTGCAGCAGTGACTGTGGCAGTGACTGTGGCTGTGGCAGTGGCTGCGGCAGTGGCTGTGGCAGTGGCAGTGACTGTGGCTGCGGCAGTGGCAGTGGCAGTGACTGTGGCTGTGGCAGTGGCTGAGGCTGTAGCTGTGGCAGTGACTGTGGCTGTGGCAGAGGCTGCGGCTGTAGCTGTGGCAGTGGCTGTGGCAGTGGCTGTGGCTGTTGCTGTAGCTGTGGCTGTAGCTGTTGCAGTGGCAGTGGCTGTGGCTGTAGCTGCGGCTGCGGCAGTGGCAGTGGCAGTGACTGTGGCTGCGGCAGTGGCAGTGACTGTGGCTGTAGCTGTGGCTGCGGCTGCGGCAGTGGCTGTGGCAGTGACTGTGGCTGTGGCAGTGGCTGCGGCAGTGGCTGTGGCAGTGGCAGTGACTGTGGCTGCGGCAGTGGCAGTGGCAGTGACTGTGGCTGTGGCTGTGGCTGTGGCAGAGGCTGCGGCTGTAGCTGTGGCAGTGGCTGCGGCTGTGGCTGCGGCTGTAGCTGTGGCAGTGGCTGTGGCTGTTGCTGTAGCTGTGGCTGTAGCTGTTGCAGTGGTAGTGGCTGTGGCTGTAGCTGCGGCTGCGGCAGTGGCAGTGACTGTGGCTGCGGCAGTGGCAGTGGCAGTGACTGTGGCTGTAGCTGTGGCTGCGGCTGCGGCAGTGGCAGTGGCAGTGGCTGTGGCTGTAGCTGTGGCTGCGGCTGCGGCAGTGGCTGTAGCTGTGGCTGCGGCAGTGGCTGTGGCAGTGACTGTGGCTGTGGCAGTGGCTGCGGCAGTGGCTGTGGCAGTGGCAGTGGCAGTGACTGTGGCTGCGGCAGTGGCAGTGGCAGTGGCTGTGGCTGTAGCTGTGGCAGTGGCTGTGGCAGAGGCTGCGGCTGTAGCTGTGGCAGTGGCTGCGGCTGTGGCTGTGGCAGTGGCTGCGGCTGTAGCTGTGGCAGTGGCTGTGGCAGTGGCTGTGGCAGTGGCTGCGGCTGTAGCTGTGGCTGTGGCTGTGGCAGTGGCTGCGGCTGTAGCTGTGGCAGTGGCTGTGGCAGTGGCTGTGGCTGTTGCTGTAGCTGTGGCTGTAGCTGTTGCAGTGGCAGTGGCTGTGGCTGTAGCTGCGGCTGCGGCAGTGGCAGTGGCAGTGACTGTGGCTGTAGCTGTTGCAGTGGCAGTGGCTGTGGCTGCAGCTGTGGCAGTGGCTGTGGCTGTGGCTGTGGCTGCGGCAGTGGCTGTGGCTGCGGCAGTGACTGTGGCTGCGCCTGTTGCAGTGGCAGTGGCAGTGACTCGGCTCCCTCTCCCCACGCAGGCACCATGAGGGCTGTCCAGCGGCAGCTGTTCCCCGGGGACTCGGCGGCCGGGCAGGGCATCGTCTGGGAGTGGCAGAACGACGAGGGCGGTTGGTGCCCGTACCAGATGAGCGTCACCGTGCTGCTGGAGCAGGCGCACGCCGCCAGCCGCCCGCGGGTGGACCTGGCCCCGCTGGGCTACAGCTACGAGGTGGACCTGGCGGCGCAGGTGCAGACCAACACGGCCACGCGGTTCCGCCGCGGCGTGCGGCGCCGCCGGGACACGCCCTACCCGCCCTGCGCCCCGCCCTGCTCCTGCCAGCAGTGCGCCGCCGCCGCCGCCGGGCCCCTCACCGCCCGACACCGCCACGGCCTCGCCGGCCTCCCCAGCGCCGCCTCCGCCGCCGCCTTCCTGCCCTACAGCAAACCCTCCGCGCCCGGGGCCAGGCCCACGCCGCGGCTCGCTGCGCACAGCTCCTGGGCACCGCCGCAGCCCGCGGGACCCAGCGCGGCGCTGGCTGTGTCCAACGGAGTCAGGTACGGACCCTGAGCCGCCTCTGCCCTGGCACAGCTCCAGGCTGCGTCCCCTGCTTCTGGCCCTGGCTGCCTGGCAGCAGAGCCCAACCCCACCTGGCTGCAGCCTCCCCGGAGCAGTGGTGGAGTCCACAGCCCTGGAAGGGTTTAAAGCTGTCCAGAAGTGGTGCCCAAGAGTCAGGCAGGTTGGAAGAGAGCTCCAAGCCCAACCTAGCACCCAGCCCTGCCCAACCAACCAGACCATGGCACTCAGTGCCCCAGCCAGGCTTGGCTGCAACACCTCCAGCCACACAGACTCCACCACCTCCCTGGGCAGCCCATTCCAATGCCAATCACTCTCTCTGACAACAACTTCCTAACAACATCCAGCCTAGACCTGCCCTGGCACAGCTCCAGGCTGTGTCCCCTTCTTCTGTTGCTGGCTGCCTGGCAGCAGAGCCCAACCCCACCTGGCTACAGCCTCCCTGCAGGCAGCTGCAGGCAGCAATGAGCTCTGCCCTGAGCCTCCTCTGCTGCAGGCTGCACCCCCCCAGCTCCCTCAGCCTCTCCTCACAGGGCTGTGCTCCAGGCCCCTCCCCAGCCTTGCTGCCCTTCTCCAAACACCTTCCAGCACCTCAACAGCTCTCTGCAATTGACCAGCCCAGAGCTGGACAGAGCACTCCAGGTGTCCTGCAGTGCCCAGCTGGGGGGCCCTGGCTCTCTGGGGGCAGTGGGTACCCTGAAGGAAGGGCTGGTGGGTGCTGTGGTGTCAGCTGCAGTCTGCTTGCCTTCGGTTCCCTGAGCTGTCCCCACTGCAGTGCTCCAGCTCCATGGATGTGTCCCCCCTGCTGGCTGATCCATGCTCGCTGTGGCTCTTCTCTAGGGCCGAGGATGGTGAGGATCTGGCAGGTCCCATCCACTGGAGCTGAAGGAGAGCTGCATTTGCACCCTGCAGGTGTGGCAGGGAGCTCCTGGCTTCTGCTCAGGCTCAGCTCCTCTCCACAGCAGGGCTGTGGCCTTGGGGTCCAGTTAGCCTTTGGGTGCTGGGGCAGGTCATTGTCACCCTTAGGAAGGGGGCACCTCCCTCCCTGTTCTTGTAGGATGGACTCTGGGAAGCCTGAACACCAAACCTCAGCTCAGTCACCACTGGTTGCATTCCAGGCTCTTAACTCTTTCTGTGCTAGCAGAGGTCCTGTGGCCTGTCTGGCTTAGAGCTGCACCAAACTGGGACCAAGCAAGGGCTGAGAGCCTGCAGGAGAGCAGCCCCAGAGGGCAGCTGAGCAATGCTCAGCAAGAGCTGAAGGAGCTGTGGGGGGCAAGAGCCTGGGGCCAGACTCTGCTCAGTGGTGCCTAGGGACAGGCCAAGGGGCAGCAAGGGGCACAAAGTGTCAGGCAGGAGGTTGGCTGTGCAGAGCAGGAGCAAGTTGTTTGTTGTGAGGGTGCTGGAGGCCTGGAGCAGGCTGCCCAGAGAGGCTGTGGAGTGTCCTTGTGTGGAGAGCTTCCAACCCCCCTGGCACTGTGCTGCTGGGCAAGCTGCTGTGGGTGCCCTGCTTTAGGAGTGGGCTTGGACTGGATGCTCTCCAGAGGTCCCTTCCAGCCCCCCCATGCTGGCTCCTGCCTGCTCCCCCTGGCTGCGGTCTGCAGGGCAGTGCTTGCTGGGCACCACCAGCAGTGCAAGTGCTGAAGCACAGCGAGAGCAGCTGGGAAGCTGGAGGAGAACTTGGCAGGGCTGATTCAGCTGCCCAAGCTGCCTGCCTGAGCACGGAGAAGAGCTCCAGCAGGGGGCTGGGAGCACCTTCAGCAGAGCAGAGGAGGTGCTGAGGAGGGGAGGTGCTGGGGCTGCAGCTTCCCTTGGCGCTGCTCTGCCTTCGAAGCCAGGGGCTGAGTCTGGAGCTGTTCTCCTCAGCCCCCTCTCAGGACTTTCCCTTCTTGGGAGCACCTGAGTGAAACACCTCCCCACATCCTCCTCCTCTTTCTCACAGCCTTTTGCTGCTGTCTTCTTCCTGGTGGATGACTTCTTGTGACAGCTTCACCACCTGCAGCACTTCCCTGTCCCAGGCTCCTTCGCATGGGGCTGCAGACCCAGCCCCTGCCTTCTCCTGCCGAGGCTGCCCAGTTCCCCCCCTCTCAGGAGCCACTGCTCAGCGTGTGGGGGTTGCTAGGAGCCCTCATCCTCCTCCAGGCACCTCAGCACAGTGACTTCTGTGCTGGGGAGATGGAAAGCCAAGAGGGCAATGCTGCAGCAGGTGCCCCACAGGCCTGCTGGAGCTGCCCAAGGTCTCCCTGTGCCAGAGCAGAGCTGCACAGGCTGCCAGAGGTGGACTCTAAGAGCCCAGGGGATGCCAGCTGGGGGCACAAGATCAGTCAGGAGAACACCTGGAGGTGCCCAGCTAGGGCACTGGGGAGGGCACCGTTGTGGCAGGCTGCTGGGCCAGGACCCAGGAGCTGCTGGGGCTACTCTCAGCAGCTTGGTGCAAGCCTCCATCAGGTGAGGGCTGGGAGCAGGCATAAGGGCTGAGGATTGTCTCTGTGCTCTCCACTCACTGCTCCAGCTCTGGCCCTTCTTGGGCACTCAGCAAGGTGGCTTTTGTGGCAGGAGCATCTGGTGCCCTTCACAGTGTCCAGCATGGGGACCTCCCTGGGGCACTGGGACTGCTCTGGTACTGGTGTGGGCATGGATGAACGATGGGGACAGGGCAGGCTGCAGAGCTGGGCAGAGGGAACCTCATGGAGCTCCCCAAGGGCAAGGGCAGGGTCCTGGCCCTGGGCAGGAACAACCTCCTGCAGCAGGACAGCTGAGGGGGGACCTGCTGGGAAGCAGCTCCAAGGAGAAGGAGCTGGGAGTGCTGGGGGACAGCAAGTGCCCATGGGGCAGCAATGTGCCCTGGGGGGCAGGGAGGCAAATGGTGTCCTGGGGGGCATGAAGGAGAGAAGAGTGTGGGCAGCAGGGCAAGGGAGGTTCTGCTCCCCTTTATTCTGCCCTAGGGAGGCCACATCTGGAGTGCTGGGTCCAGCTCTGGGCTCTCCAGTTGCAGAGAGCCAGGGAAGTGCTGGAGAGAGTCCAGAGGAGGCTGCAGAGCTGCTGAGGGGCCTGGAGCAGCATTGTGTGAGCTGCCCTGGGTGACCCTGCTCTGGCAGGGGGGTTAGACTCAGTGATCTTTCAAGGTCCCTTCCAAGCTCTGCCACTCTGTGGTTTTGGGTGTAGGGTAGCAGGGTTCATCTCACAGGCTCACAGGATGTCAGGAGTTGGAAGGGATCCAAAGAGCTCATCCAGTCCAAGCCCCTGCCAGAGCAGGACCACACAATCCAGCTCAGGGCACACAGCAACACATCCAGACAGGCCTTGGGAGGCTCCAGAGAAGGAGACTCCACAGCCTCTCTGGGCAGCCTGTGCCACAGCTCTGGGACCCTTCCAGGCAAGAAGTTGCCCCTTGTGCTGAGCTGGAACCTCCTGTGCTGCAGCTTCCATCCATTGCTGCTTGTCCTGTGCCAGGCAGCAGTGAGCAGAGCCTGTCCCCACCTCCTTACCCCCAGCCCTCAGAGAGTTACAGACATTGATTCAATCCCCTCTCAGTCTTCTCTTCTCCAGACTCTCAGCCCCAGGTCCCTCAGCCTCTCCTCCTCAGGCAGAGCTGCAGTCCCCTCCTCATCCTCACAGCCCTCCACTGGACCCTCCCCAGCAGATCTGTCCCCCTGCAGCTGGGCAGCCCCAGACTGCAGGCTCTGTGTGCTCTCAGCAGGGCTGCAGCTGCTGGGACAGAGGCTGCCACTCCTGGCTCTGCTGATGAAGACAGCTGGGAAGTGACTTTGCTGCTTCCAGCCCCTGGCAGGCAGTGCTGGGGGCAGCAGAAGGAGCATGCCACAGCAGGGGACATGTTCTTCTGTGGCTGCTGTTCACCAGGGCTCACCTCACTGGGCCCCCCCAGCTACCTGCTGCCATGGCCCTGCCACCCTGCAGCTGCCCCCTGCCCCTCCTGCTGGCTGCCTGCAGAGAAGGCAGCTCCTGGAGCACGGAAAGGAGGCTCCTGCTTGGGATATTGGCAGGGAGAAATCTGGGGAGGTCTTACGGAGTGCCCATGCAGGCAGGGCCCCAGGGCAGCCCTGCTGGGCCCTTGGAGCTGACACAGCTTTGCTGCTGCCCTGGGTGGAGCCTGCAGCTAGGACAGGATGCAGGATGGGCACAGGACTCCAGCAGGCTGGGCTTGGAAGGGGCCTCTGGAGATCATCCAGTCCAGCCCCACTGTGCTCAGCACTGCTCAGGCCACCCCTGGAGTGCTGTGTCCAGTTCTGGGCTGGTCCATTGCAGAGAGATGCTGAGGTGCTGGAAGGTGTTTGGAGAAGGGCAGCAAGGCTGGGGAGGGGCCTGGAGCACAGCCCTGTGAGGAGAGGCTGAGGGAGCTGGGGGTGTGCAGCCTGCAGCAGAGGAGGCTCAGGGCAGAGCTCATTGCTGCCTGCAGCTGCCTGCAGGGAGGCTGTAGCCAGGTGGGGTTGGGCTCTGCTGCCAGGCAGCCAGCAACAGAAGAAGGGGACACAGCCTGGAGCTGTGCCAGGGGAGGTCTAGGCTGGATGTGAGGAGGAAGTTCCTGTCAGAGAGAGTGATTGGCACTGGAATGGGCTGCCCAGGGAGGTGGTGAAG
The DNA here is from genome assembly GCF_015220805.1 of Pogoniulus pusillus. Lineage (NCBI taxonomy): Eukaryota > Metazoa > Chordata > Aves > Piciformes > Lybiidae > Pogoniulus > Pogoniulus pusillus. The sequence continues at coordinate 1,946,520 of NC_087290.1, read as the reverse complement.
TGGTTGTGGCTGGAGGTGTTGAAGCCAAGCCTGGCTGGGGCACTGAGTGCCATGGTCTGGTTGGTTGGGCAGGGCTGGGTGCTAGGTTGGGCTGGCTGAGCTTGGAGCTCTCTTCCAGCCTGCCTGATACTGTGATGTATTTTGTGCCCCTTTATTCACAGCCTGCTGACCCTGTTGCAGTTGGTCACCTCCATGCCAGAGGAGCAGGAGCTGCAGCCAAGTGCAGGGCAAAACTGAAGCAGGGAGGGATTGATGGCAGGAGGTGTTCAGAGAGCCCAGCTGCTGCCCGAGCCAGGCTGGGAGTCAGAGGTGCCAGCTGGGTGGGAATCTCCTCTGTGGGCAAGCAGGAGGAGGTGTCCTGTTGGCTCCTGCTCCTCTCTGCATGACAGAGCAGAGATTGATGGATTGGGCTGGCTGGAAGGGACCTTCCCAGCACATCCACTGCAACCCCTGCAGCCAGCAGGCACAGCCCCAGCCAGAGCAGGCTGCTCACAGCCCCAGCCAACCTGCCCTGCACTGCTGCCAGCCATGGGGCAGCTCCCACCTCTCTGGGCAGCCTGGGCCAGGCTCTCCCCACCCTCAGGGGCAAACATTTCTCCCTTCTCTCCACTCTCAATCTCCCTCTTTCACTCCAAACCATCCCTCCTTGGTCTATCCTAACAGGCCCTGAGCAAAACTCTGTCCCCAGCTCTCTGATCAACTCTTCCAGCCCTGCAAGGCCACCAGAAGGTCTCCTGCAGCCTTCTCCTCTGCAGGCTGAACACCCCCAGCTCTGCCAGCCTGGCTCACAGCAGAGCCCTTCCAGCCCTGCCAGCACTGCTGTGGCCTCCTCCTGCCTGCTGCAGCAGGTCCCTGTCTGTGCTGTGCTGTGCTGAGCACTCCAGAGCTGCCCCAGCACTGCAGGAGGCTCTGAGCAGAGCACAGCAGAGGAGCAGAATCCCCTCCCTGCCCCTGCTGCCCACAGGGTTGGGTTTCTAAGCTCAAGTCCAACCATTAGCCCAGCACTGCCAGGTCACCACTAAAGCCTGTCCCTCAGCACCACATCTCCAGCTCCTGCAGGTGCTCCTCACATCTCCCAGACCTCATTCCCTCACCACTTGCTTGCTTCAAGCCTTCTGCCATGGCCTGGCAGGAGTAAATCAGCAGGACCTCCCCTGGCCTGCCTGCAGCTCTCTCCCAAGGAGTCCCAGCACTGGTTGGGAGATCCTGGAGCAGCCCAGGTGGTGCTGATGGACTAAAAGTGTGCAGTGGTGCTGCTGTGAGCCTGCTCCTGCAGCTGAGGCACAGCCTCTGCAGCAGCAGTGCCCTCCCTTGTCACCTCTTCCTCCTCCTGCTCCAACAGCCCCACTGCACCCTGCATTTCCACACCACTTCCTTCCTGCCTGGCACCAGGACTGGCACTGCCCCTGCAGCCTGGTGCCAGAGGCACCTCAGAGCACTGTGCCTTGCCCTCGATGTCATCAGCCTGGGGCCTGGGCTTTCTGCAGGGGACACAGCAGCCACAGGGTGCAGAGGAGCTGGCACAGCACAGCCTGCCCTGGTAGGTGGTAGCTGAGATGGGTGCCAAGGGAAGGTGCCTGTGTCTGGCCCCTTTGGAAGCTCTTTGCCTTCTCCATCAGCACATCTGATCTGGCTTCAGGTCTCCAACAGTCAGAGCTGCACCAGGAGAGCAGCTGGCCAGAGGCTGCTTCCTGGCTGCTGGCTGGGAGTTGGTCTGCAGTGGATTGCTTCTGACTGCATCAGCTTCTGCTCTGCAGGGCTCAGGGGATCCTCTTTCTGGCAGCAGTTCAAACTCCTGAGTCACCTGCACTGGTCCCAGAGCCCCAGCAGGGTGGGACAGTTGGAAGTGACCTCTGGAGAGCATCCAGTCCAAGCCCACTCCTACAGCAGGGCACCCACAGCAGCTTGCCCAGCAGCACAGTGCCAGGGGGGTTGGAAGCTCTCCACACAAGGACACTCCACAGCCTCTCTGGGCAGCCTGCTCCAGGCCTCCAGCACCCTCACAACAAACAACTTGCTCCTCCTCTGCACAGCCAACCTCCTGCCTGACACTTTGTGCCCCTTCTCCTGTACCTCATTCTGGGTGCCATTGAGCAGAGTCTGGCCCCAGGCTCTTGCTCCCCCCAGCTGGTTCAGCTCTTGCTGAGCATTGCTCAGCTGCCCTCTGGGGCTGCTCTTCTGCAGGCTCTCAGCCCCAGGGCTCTCAGCCTTTGCTCCTCCCAGAGCTGCTCCAGGCCCCTCAGCATCTCTGCAACCTCCCCTGGGCTCTCTCCAGCACTTCCCTGGCTCCTGACCTGGGATCCCTGCACCCAGCACTGCAGCTGTGGCCTCCCTAGGGCAGAGTGGAGAGTGAGGAGAATCTCCCTTGCCCTGCTGCCCACCCTCCATGTCCCCCAGGACACCATTTGCCTCCCTGCCCCCCAGGACAGCAGGACAGCAAAGTGCAGCATTTCACTGCTGCCCTCTCCAGCTGTGGTTACCCACAGCAGCTCTGCCTTGGCTTTCTTCCCCTCAGCAGCAGTGACCCTGTGAGGGGATCCCTGCTCCCCTCCTGCTGTCTTGGCAGAGCAGCAGGTTCAGTTCTGGGCTCTGCTGTGTTTGTGCCTTCAGAGGGAAGTGAAAGCTCTCGAGGAGGCTTCCTGTGCTTCGTGGTGTGGTGCTGAGGCACAGTCCCCAGTCACAGGCAGGGGCACAGCGTTGAGGGGGGATGCCAGGCACTGTGTGTCCAGGCACTGCTCAGTCAGAGGTGGCATCAGAGGAGGTGCAAAGGTGGGATAGGAGGAGGTGTAAAGGTGGGATAGGAGGAGGTGCAAAGGTGGGATAGGAGGGGGTCCAAAGGTGGGATAGGAGGAGGTGCAAAGGTGGGATCTGAGGAGGTGCAAAGGTGGGATAGGAGGAGGTGCAAAGGTGGGATCTGAGGAGGTGCAAAGGTGGGGTCAGAGGAGGTGCAAAGGTGGGGTCAGAGGAGGTGCAAAGGTGGGATAGGAAGAGGTGCAAAGGTGGGATAGGAGGAGGTGCAAAGGTGGAGTCAGAGGAGGTGCAAAGCCTCTCTGGTTTTGGGCAGCAGGTCTCTCAAGCTCCCTTCCCTTTGAACCTCAAATGCTGGGTTCATTTTTGGGCCCTTCACTGCAAGGAGCACTTCGAGGGGCTGGAGCAGGGCCAGGGAAGGGCAATGAAGCTGGGCAGAGGTCTGGAGAGCAGGGCTGGGGAGGAGCAGCTGAGGGGATGGAGGTGTTGAGCCTGGAGAAGCTGGGGAAGAAGGGAGTGTGAGGAGAGACCTCTTTGCTCTCTGCAGCTCCTTGAGAGGAGGCTGCAGCCAGGTGGGGGTTGGGCTCTTTTGCCATGAAAGCAGAGACAGGACAGGAGGAAATGGTCTCAGGTTTTGCCAGGGGAGGTTTAAGTTGGACTTGAGGGAAAGTTTCTCCCCCTTGAGGGCTGTCAGGCCTGGCCCAGGCTGCCCAGGGCAGTGCTGCAGTCCCCATCCCTGGAGGGGTTTCAGAGCCATGGGTTGGTGGTGTCCTGACAGTGCTGGGCTGGTGGTTGAGCTCCATGACCTGCAAGGTCCTTTTCAACCTCAGTGTTTCTGTGACTCTCTGCTCTTCTGATCCCCTCCTTAGCTGGAGCTGGAGGCTGAGCAGCCCTGCCTGGAGCCATCAGCTGCAGAAGGTCAGGGCAGAGGAAACTCACCCAAGGGATGAGACAGAGAAAGGAAAGAGTTGGGAAAGAGCTGTGACAAAAGAGCAGCTCAGGAAGGAAGGGCCATGGAGAGAAGCCAGCACATCTGCCTGACAGCCTTTGACACTGAGGGGGGAATTCCACTGCATCTCAGGGGGCTGGGTTGGGCTGTGGTGAGAGCTTGGTTGTGTCACTGGCAGGCTGAGCTGGGGCAGGGAGGGCAAAAAGCAGCCTGAGGAAGAGGGAAGGGAAAGCTCTGCACACTGCAGAGCTCTCTGGAGGTCTGCAAGGGCTGATCCTTCTTGGCCAAGGCTGTCAGCCCTGGCTCTTGCCCAGGGAGCTCAGCACACCTTGTGGCAGGTAAGAGAGCAGGCAGGGAGAGATGCTTCCATGTCCTGAATCCTGGAATGGCTCAGGTTGGAAAGGAGCTTAGAGACCATCTGCTCCCAGCCCCCTGCCATGGGCAGGGACACCTCCCACCAGTCCAGGTTGCTTAGGGCTTCATCCAACCTCACCCTGAACACCTCCAGGGAGGAGGAGATCCACAACCTCCCTGGGCAACCAAAGGTTGCCCAGGAAGGTTGTGGATCTCCTCCTCCCTGGAGGTGTTCAAGACCAGGTTGGACAAGAGAAGCTTCATCAAGGCCTCATCCAACCTCACCCTGAACACCTCTGTGCTTGAGGACATCCAGAACCTCCCTGAGCAACCTGGACAGGCTGGAGAAGTGAAACTGTGGACCTGATGAGGTTCAGTAAGGCCAAGGGCAAGGTCCTGCACCTGGGTTAGGACAATACTCAGCATCCATCCAGGCTGGGGAAGGAGCAGCCCTGAGGAGAAGGCCTTGGGGGTGCAAAGCTGGGCAGGAGCTGGCACTGAGTGCTGCCAGCCCAGCCCCAGCCTGCCCTGGGCTGAGCCCCAGCAGGGTGGGCATCAGGGGCAGGGAGGGGATTCTGCTCCTCTGCTGTGCTCTGCTCAGAGCCTCCTGCAGTGCTGGGGCAGCTCTGGAGTGCTCAGCACAGCACAGCACAGGCAGGGACCTGCTGCAGCAGGGCCAGAGGAGGCCACAGCAGTGCTGGCAGGGCTGGCAGGGCTCTGCTGTGAGCCAGGCTGGCAGAGCTGGGGGTGTTCAGCCTGCAGAGGAGAAGGCTGCAGGAGACCTTCTGGTGGCCTTGCAGGGCTGGGAGGGGAGATCAGAGAGCTGGGGACAGAGTTTTGCTCAGGGCCTGTTGGGATAGACCAAGGGGGGATGGTTTGGAGTGAAAGAGGGAGACTGAGAGTGGAGAGAAGGGAGAAATGTTTGGCCCTGAGGGTGGGCAGAGCCTGGCCCAGGCTGCCCAGAGAGGTGGGAGCTGCCCCATGGCTGGCAGCAGTGCAGGGCAGGTTGGCTGTGGCTGTGAGCAGCCTGCTCTGGCTGGGGCTGTGCCTGCTGGCTGCAGGGGTGCAGTGGATGGGCTGGGAAGGTCCCTTCCAGCCAGCCCAGGCTGGGAGTGTGGTTAGTGAGGGCTCAGTGTGACCATTGTGGCAGTGCCTCTCCGTGCTGCAGGTCCCTGGATGCTGTGGTCTCTGGGCAGCACCACACTGTTGGTCCTGGCACACATCCTGAGGGATCAGTGCTGAGCTTGCCAGGCTGCTGCAGTTGCTGCCTGTGTGCTCAGCACCCCCAGCAGCTGGCCAGGAGAGAGGCTGGACAGGTCCTTTCCCACCCAACCCATTCCACAATTCCATGGAAACAAGGCAGGTGCCAGCTCTTGTGCCCTACTCTGTGCTGGGTCCCTTCTCCCCCATCCCAATCCACCATTCCTGGCTGGAGAGCTCTGGCAGGGCCTGGGCCCTTTGAGTGCAGCTGCCAAAGCCCTGGGCAGAGGTTGGGGAGGTGGAGATGTGTGGAGGAGGTCTCAGGTGGAGCTCACCTGAGCCATTGCTCCCTGCTGATATATCCAAGGCCCTGTCTTTGCCTTGTCAGTGCCTGCTTCGTGCTGCTGAGCTTCTCCCTTTCTCTCTCTCTCTCTCTCCAGTGTCCCAAACCTGCCAGTTAAGATGCCCAAGCCCAGCAAGGTGACCCAGGCCCTGGCAGGTAAGGATGTGGCTCTCCTCCACCTGTTCTCTGAGCAAATGCCTCACCTCTGTGACACTTAACTTCCCTTTGGGAGCTTTCAGGAAGAGGTTGGAATGTTGCTGGGTTTGAGGGAGTTTTCAGTCCTAAAAAGGTCCTTCCTCAGCAAAGCAAAGAAGGTGAAGTTGAGAGAGGAGAGGATGGGCAGAGCTGAGTCGTTGCTCTCCTCAACTGTGCTGCTCCTGAGGCTCTCAGATGGAGTTTCATGGAGTCATAGAAAGGTTTGGATGGGAAGGGACCACCTTAGAGGTCCCCCAGTTCCAGCTCTCTGCTGTGGGCAGGGACACCTCCTGCTATAGCCCAGGCTGTTGGAGGAGGCCCTGAGGGCACTGAGGGTTGAGACACTGGCACAGGTTGTGGCTGCCCTCACCCTGGAGGTGTTCAAGGCCAGCTTGGGTGATGAAGGTTTTCTTTGTCCAACCTGGTGTTGAACAGCTCCAGGGAGGAGATGGTCCAGAAGCTCCCTGGGCAACCTAAGGTTGCCCAGGGAGCTTCTGGACCATCTCCTCCCTGGAGCTGTTCATCACCAGGTTGGATGAGGCCTCAAGCATCCTGTGCTGGTAGGAGGTGTCCCTGCCTGTGGCAGTGAGGTTGGATTTGGATGAGCTTCAAGAACCCTTCCAACCCAACCCATTCTGTCCCCTTCTTGTGTAGAGTTGCTGATGTTCCAAGCTCAGCACCAGCTGCTGCCTGCTCCTGCTTTCAGCACTGAGGGAGGAAGAGCAGAGCAGAGCAGAGTGTGGATTCCACCTGAGCTGATGTTCCAAGCTCAGCACCAGCTGCTGCCTGCTCCTGCTTTCAGCACTGAGGGAGGAAGAGCAGAGCAGAGCAGAGCAGAGTGTGGGTTCCACCTGAGCCCTTCCAAGGGTGAGCTCCTCAGGTGGTCTTTAGCCTTGCTTGGGGGAAAAGGAGGAGGCAGAAGTTGCATTAGACATTGTCTGCTGTGGCAGTGGAGTAGAGGTTTGCTCATCAGAGAGGCTGGGGGGATGCAGGTGCCCATTTCCAGAGCAGATTTGCTGTTGGGCATCAGTGGCATTGCCTTGGAACCAGCAGCTGGTGGCAAAGAGATTCCAGGCCCAAAACCAGGCAGAGCTTTTGCTCTGTTTGGACACTACCAGCACCAGCCAGGAGACTCTGATGTGGTGGTGCCTGGGGGCAGGGCTGGGTGTTTGGTTGAATTGTGGCAATAAATGAGGCAGGAATTGTGTAGTTAATTTGATTTAGTTACATTTGGGTCCTAATTCAGTCAGGAAAAACTTCCTAAGGATGCTTACTGGGCAAGTGAAAGGATCAGTGCTGGACACAGTCCTGCTCAATGCCTTTAGTGATGGTCTGGAGCAGGGGATTGATTCCAGCAGCAGTGAGTTTGCAGATGACACCAAGCTAGGAGCAGCTGTGGAGCTGTTGGAGGGTAGCAGAGCCCTGCAGAGGGACCTGGCCAGGCTGCATGGGTGGGCAGAGGCCAAGGGGATGAGACTGAACAAGGCCAAGTGCAGGGTTCTACACTTTGACCACAACAACCCCAAGCAGCACTCCAGGCTGGGGCCAGAGTGGCTGAAAGCAGGCAGGCAGAGAGGGAGCTGGGGGTGCTGGCAGAGAGTAGCTGCAGAGGAGGCAGCAGTGCCCAGGTGGGCAGCAGAGCCAATGGCATCCTGGGCTGGCTCAGGAGCAGTGTGGGCAGCAGGACAAGGGAGGTTCTTGTGCCCCTGTGCTCAGCACTGCTCAGGCCACCCCTGGAGTGCTGTGTCCAGTTCTGGGCTGGTCAATTGCAGAGAGCTGTTGAGGTGCTGGAAGGTGTTTGGAGCAGGGCAGCAAGGCTGGGGAGGGGCCTGGAGCACAGCCCTGTGAGGAGAGGCTGAGGGAGCTGGGGGGGGTGCAGCCTGCAGCAGAGGAGGCTCAGGGCAGAGCTCATTGCTGCCTGCAGCTGCCTGCAGGGAGGCTGTAGCCAGGTGGGGTTGGGCTCTGCTGCCAGGCAGCCAGCAGCAGAAGAAGGGGACACAGCCTGGAGCTGTGCCAGGGCAGGTCTAGGCTGGATGTTAGGAGGAAGTTGTTGTCAGAGAGAGTGATTGGCACTGGAATGGGCTGCCCAGGGAGGTGGTGGAGTCTGTGTGGCTGGAGGTGTTGCAGCCAAGCCTGGCTGGGGCACTGAGTGCCATGGTCTGGTTGGTTGGGCAGGGCTGGGTGCTAGGCTGGGCTGGCTGAGCTTGGAGCTCTCTTCCAGTCTGCCTGATTCTGTGACTCTTGGTGCCAACACTGACTGCCCTCAAGATCCTATCACTACAAAGCTGGTGCTGGGGTGGGTACAACAGAGCTGCCAGGGGGTTCAAAGAGCATGGGTTGAGGAGAGGCTGAGAGAGCCTGAAGAAGAAGAGGCTGGGGGGAGACTTCACTGCTCTCTCCAGCTCTGACAGGAGGTTGGAGTGAGGCTGGTGTTGGCCTCTTCTCCCACCTAACTACTAGCAGTGCGAGAGGAAATGGCCTCAGGCTGCACCAGGGCAGGGTTAGGTTGGAGAGGAGGAAAAATTTGTTTGCTGCAAGAGTGGTCAGGGATTGGAAGAGGCTGCCCAGGGAGGTGGTGGAGTCCCCAGCCCTGGAGGTGTTCAGGAGAGGAGCAGATGTGGCACTTTGAGATGTGGTCTGGTGGTCACAGAGGTGCTGGGTGGAAGGTTGGAGCTGGTCTCAGAGAGCTTCTCCAGCTTCAGTGGCTCTGTGCTGATGTGGTGCCCTGGGCCACAGCAGGGATCTGCTGCCTGGGGTCTGCTGTGCCCATTTTGGACACTGCAGACCATCTGCTAACCCCTGCCTTGCTCTGGCTCTCCTCCAGCCATGCTCTGCTGGGGCTGTCAGCTTTTGGACACCAAGCTTTGCTCCTGAGCAGGTGCAGACCTGCTCTAACCACCTTGTTCCAGGAGAGCTGATGGTGTTTGGGCTGCTCTTGAGTGTCCCAAGTGAGAAATGGTCCCCAGGAGGGAAGTTTGCAGTCATCTGATGTTAGCAGCACCCCAAAGCTCTGCCTTGCACCTCTCTGTAGCCAAATGGGCCCTGCAAGGAGGCTAAATACTGAGTGTCCTCTGGCAGCATGCAGCCCTGTGGCCTCTGGAAAGACCTCAGAGCAGCCTCCCAGCACCTGAAGGGGCTCCAGGAGAGCTGGGGAGAGACTTTGGGTAAGGGCTGGGAGTGCCAGGATGAGGGACAATGGCTTTGAGCTGGGAGAGGGAAGAGAGAGAGAGTGGAGAGGAGGGAGAAATTGTTGAGAGTGAGGGAGAGGAGGCACTGGCACAGGCTGCCCAGGGAGGCTGTGGATGCCCCCTCCCTGGACTGGCACTGGAATGGGCTGCCCAGGGAGGTGGTGGAGTTGCTGTGCCTGGGGGTGTTGCAGCCAAGCCTGGCTGGGGCACTTAGTGCCATGGTCTGGTTGGCTGGGCAGGGCTGGGTGCCAGGCTGGGCTGGCTGAGCTTGGAGCTCTCTTCCAGCCTGCCTGATCCTGTGACTCTTTCCTGCACCAGGCAGTTCCAGCTCACAGCCTCGGCAGGCTCAGGCTGAGCTGTGCTGCTGAGCTCTGGCATCTTTCAGGTGTTCACAGATCACAGCAGGCTGGAAGGGACCCTGCAGGGTCACCTTGGCCACCCCCCACAGCCAGCAGGGACACCTCCAGCTGGAGCAGGCAGCACAGGGCCACAGTGAGTCTGCTTTTGAACGCCTCCAGGGATGGAGTCTCCACCACCTCCCTGGGCAGCCTGTTCCAGTACTGCAGCACCCTCCTGGTGCAGAGCTTCCTCCTGGTGTCCAACCTAACTCTGCCCTGCTGCAGCTTCCAACCATTGCCCTCACCCTGTCCCCACAGGGCCTGCAAACAGCCCCTGCCCAGCCTGCCTGGAGGTCCCCTTCAGGTGCTGAAATGCTGCTCTGAGGTCTCCCTGGAGCCTTCTCCAGGCTGCACAGCCCCAGCACTCTCAGGCTGTCCCCACAGCAGAGCTGCTGCAGCCTCTGGTCATCCTGGTGGCCTCTTCTGCCACTCCATCAGGTGCATGTCCCTCTTGTGCTGGAGTCCCCAGCTGGCCCCAGCCCTGCAGGTGAGGTCTCCCCAGGGCAGAGCAGAGGGGCAGGATCTGCCCTCTCCATCTCTGCCCACACTGCTTTGGCTACAGCCCAGGCTGCCACTGCCTTGCTGGGCTGGCAGTGCCCATTGCTGGCTGCTGTGCAGCTTCTCCCCCACCAGCAGCCCCAAATTCCTTCTCTGCAGAGCTGCTCTCAATCTTCTCATCCCCCAGCTTGGATTGGTACCAAGAATTGCCCCAACCCAGGCTGCAGGAGCTTGCCCTTGGCCTGCTTCTCAAGAGTGCTGTCCCTGCAGGCTGTGCCCAGCACGAGTTGGTGCTGCCTCCAGGTGTCCTTCATCAGCTGCAAGGGGACAGTCCCTGCCTGCTGCCTCTGCAGGGGACAGCCTTGGTGCTGCTGCTGGGCTGCAGGCTTTCAGCCCTCCTCATTCAGAACCCAAGAGCTTCTCCTGTGTCAGCTCCTCCTGAAGGCCCCCTGGGAGCAGGGAAGAGCTGCTGGCTTAGGCCAGGGCCAGCAGCATGCCAGAGGCCTGTGGCCTTCAGCTCAGGGCTTGAAGGAAGTGATCTGCTGGGCACTGCTGAGGCCACCCCATGAGCCCTGGGGTCAGTTTTCGGGCCCTCAAGAAGGACATTGAGGAGCTGGAGCAGGGCCAGAGAAGGGCAACAAAGCTGGGGAGGGGTCTGGAGAAACAGGGCTGAGGCTGGCTCAGGACCCTCTTTGTCCCCTGCTCTCCTTGTGGCAGTTCCTGGGAAGGCTCTGGTGTGCTCCTGGAGCAGGACACAGCTGTGCTGTGCTGTTCCTTGCCTTAGTGCCTGTTTCCTCCTGTTACCCCTCCCTGGCTGAGCCTCTCCAGCAGCTGAGCCTCACAGCCATGCCCTGCCCGAGCACTCAGAGGGAGCATCCCTTCAGCAGCAGCACTGCTGGGGCAATGCTGGGGGCAGTTTTGGGGTCCTCACTCTGAGGAGGACCTTGAGGGGCTGGAGAGCAGGGCTGGGGAGGAGCAGCAGCTGAGGGAGCTGGGGGGGTCCAGCCTGGAGGAGAGGAGGCTGAGAGCAGAGCTCAGTGCTCTCTGCAGCTCCCTGAGAGGAGGCTGCAGCCAGGTGGGGGTTGAACAAGTGACAGGACAAAAGGAAATAGCCTCCAGTTGCCCCAGGGGAGGTTTAGGTTGGAGATGAGGAACCATTTCTTGCCTCTGAGTGTTGTCAAGGCCTGGCCCAGGCTGCCCAGGGCAGTGGAGGCTCCATCCCTGCAGCTCTCTGCAGCTCCCTGAAAGGAGGTTGCAGTGAGCTCTGCTCCATAGTCTCAGGTGATAGACCCAGGGGCAAAGGCCTGAAATTGTGCCAGGGGAGGTTAGGTTGGAGATGAGGAAGAGTTTCTCTGCTGCAGGAGTGGTCAGGGCTTGGCAGAGGCTGCCCAGGGAGCTGGTGAAGTGCCCATGCCTGGAGGTGTTGCAGACAGCTGTGGCCATGGCACCTGGGGACAGGGTTTGGTGGCCATGGTGGGGCTGGGTTGATGTTGGATGATCCTGGAGGCCTTTTCCAACCTGTGCTGTGCTTCTGCTTGACCAGAAGTAGCTTCTGGGGAGCCACTGACCTTTGGGTGGCTGCTGCTGGTCTGCAGCTGTGAGCATCCTGGCTGAGTGCTGTGGTGGCTGCTGCAGGTGGGAAGGGACTTCTCCGGGCAGCAAATGCACTCTGCTGCTCTGCTGCAGCCCTGCAGCTCCCCCTGGGCTGCCTGTGCCCTGCACACATCCAGCTGGGATGGGAGAGGCTGGAGCTGTCCTACAGCTGGGGCTGCTGGCAGCAGCTTTGGGGGTGAGCTGCTGGGGGAGAGCTTCAGAGAGACTGGGGCAGGACTTTGGGGTGAGCTGCTGGGGGAGAGCTTCAGAGGGACTGGGGCAGGACTTTGGGGGGGAGCTTCAGAGTGAGTGGGGCAGGACTTTGGGGTGAGCAGCTGGGGGAGAGCTTCAGAAGGACTGGGGCAGGACTTTGGGGGTGAGCTGCTGGGGGAGAGCTTCAGAGTGAGTGGGGCAGGACTTTGGGGGTGAGCTGCTGGGGGAGAGCTTCAGAGTGAGTGGGGCAGGACTTTGGGGTGAGCTGCTGGGGGAGAGCTTCAGAGTGAGTGGGGCAGGACTTTGGGGGTGAGCTGCTGGGGGAGAGCTTCAGAGGGACTGGGGCAGGACTTTGGGGGGGAGCTTCAGAGTGAGTGGGGCAGGACTTTGGGGGTGAGCTGCTGGGGGAGAGCCTTAGAGGGACTGGGGCAGGACTTTGGGGTGAGCAGCTGGGGGAGAGCCTCAGAGGGACTGGGGCAGGACTTTGGGGTGAGCTGCTGGGGGAGAGCCTCAGAGGGACTGGGGCAGGACTTTGGGGTGAGCTGCTGGGGGAGAGCTTCAGAGGGACTGGGGCAGGACTTTGGGGGTGAGCTGCTGGGGGAGAGCCTCAGAGGGACTGGGGCAGGACTTTGGGGTGAGCTGCTGGGGGAGAGCTTCAGAGGGACTGGGGCAGGACTTTGGGGTGAACTGCTGGGGCAGGAGCTTTGGGGGGCTGAGCAGGAGCTTTGGGAGTGAGCAGCTGGGGGAGAGCTTCGGAGTGACTGGGGCAGGAGCCTTGGGGGTGAGCTGCTGGGCAGGAGCTTTGGGGGCTGAGGAGGAGCTTTGGGGGTGAGCTGCTTGGGGGGAGCTTTGGGGGGCTGAGGAGGAGCTTTGGGGTGAGCAGCTGGGGGAGAGCTTCAGAGTGACTGGGGCAGGAGCTTTGGGGGTGAACTTCTGGGGGTGGAGCTTTTGGGTCTGAGGAGGAGTTTTGGGTGGCCGAGGAGGAGCCCTGGGGGTGAGCTGCTGGGGGAGAGCTTTGGGTGGCCGAGGAGGAGCCCTGGGGGTGAGCTGCTGGGGGAGAGCTTTGGGTGGCTGAGGAGGAGCTTTTGGGGTGAGCTGCTGGGGGAGAGCTTTGGGTGGCTGAGGAGGAGCTTTGGGGGTGAGCTGCTGGGGGAGAGCTTTGGGTGGCTGAGGAGGAGCTTTGGGGGTGAGCTGCTGGAGCAGGAGCTTTGGGGGGGGAGCTTTGGGGGGCTGAGGAGGAGCTTTTGGGGTGAGCTTCGGGGGGGGGGAGCTTTGAGGGACTGAGGAGGGGCCTTGGGAGCCAGCAGCTGAAGGGGAGCTCTGGGCAGGTGCCCCTGTCCCTGCCCACCCCCAGGGTCAGGGCTCTGAGCGGGGCTGCGGTGCCCACTGCCCGCAGAGCCCCCGAGCCAGCAGGGCGGTCGAGTCAGGTCCCATGCCCAGCAGCAGGCAGCCCTTTGCCCACCTTGCCCTGCTTCAGCCCCCTGCCCCCCCTCCACCCCCCCACTGCCCCCCTCAGGTGCTGTGTGTCCTGGGTCAAGTCCCAGCTTGGGCTGGGGAGGGGAGAGCTTGGGCTGGGTGTGGGTTGCCTCTGCTGCCGCTGCCGCCCGGCTGTGGCTGTTGCCAGGGCTGCAGGTTTTGCTTTGCCCTTTTCAGTTGTGTTGGTTTGGGGCTGCCTTTTTTTTTGGCTGTAATGAACTTGTCTCCCCCTCCCCTCCCCCTCCCCCCACTCCCTCCCCACCCTTCCCCCTGCATGTACCCCGCTGTAGGCATCTCAGCTATACTGATGTCAGCCGCCGGACTCCCTGTGCACATCACCTCTGTGCCTGCAGCTGCCACCACCCATAGAGCCTCTAAAAAACACAGCTCAGTTAAGGAGGGGAGGAAAGTGTCCAAGAAAGGTAGTTCCTGCTCACAACTCTCCTCTTTGCTTCCTTGTTGGGTTGCTTGTGGGTTTTTCCCTCCTCCTCCCCCTCTCTCTCTCTCTCTCTCTCTCTGGGCACTTGTTTGTTTTCTTCTGCCCTCCCTTCCTTCCTCTTCCTCTCCTCGCCCTCTTGGCTCCTTTTGGTTTGGTGGAGGAGGAGGAGGAGGAAATACTTTGCTAGTGAGGGTGGGGAGATGCTGGGAGAGGTTGCTCAGGGAGGTTGTGGATGGTTCTCCTCTCTAGAGGTGTTCAAGGGGAGGTGCTTGAGATCTCACCCAGCCTGGCCTTGGTGAAGACCTCCAGGGAGGAGATCCACAACCTCCCTGAGTTGCTCAAGATCTCACCCAGCTTGGCCTTGGTGAAGACCTCCAGGGAGGAGATCCACAACCTCCCTGAGTTGCTCAAGATCTCACCCAGCCTGGCCTTGGTGAAGACCTCCAGGGAGGAGAAGATCCACAACCTCCCTGAGTTGCTCAAGATCTCACCCAGCCTGGCCTTGGTGAAGACCTCCAAGGAGGAGAAGATCCACAACCTCCCTGAGTTGCTCAAGATCTCACCCAACCTGGCCTTGAAGACCTTCAGGGAGGTTGTGGATCTTCTCCTTCTGGTTGTGGATCAACCTCCCTGCCCAGGGAGGTTGTGGATCTTCTCCTTCTGGTTGTGGATCAACCTCCCTGCCCAGGGAGGTTGTGGATCTTTTCCTTCCTGGGGGTCTTCACCAAGGCCAGGTTGGGTGAGATCTTGAGCAAGCTTCAAGTTGCCCAATGAGGCTGTGGATCTTCTCCTCCCTGGAGGTCTTCATCAAGGCCAGATTGGGTGAGATCTTGAGCAGCCTGAGCTAGTTGGAGGTGTCCCTGCTCATGGCAGGGGGGTCAGAACTGACTGATGTTGAAGGTCCCTTCCAACCCAACAGCATTCAGTGGTTCTCTGATGTTCATCCCACCAAGGGGGGAAGCAGGACATGTCCCCTCTGGCATGGTGAAGTAGCTCTGCTTGCTGCCATCACTCACTGAAGCTGGAGGAGCAGCCAGGTTGTTCCCTGTGAGTGTCAGAGGCTCTTGCAGCTTCTTTGGTGGCCCTGCTGTACCCTCTGGGGCATCCACATGCCAGGATTGCCTGGAGCAGGTCCAGAGGAGGCCCCAAGGATGATCAGAGGGTTGGAGAACCTGGAGCAGGTCCAGAGGAGGCCACAAGGATGATCAGAGGGTTGGAGAACCTGGAGCAGGTCTAGAGGAGGTCACAAGGATGATCAGAGGGTTGGAGAACCTGGAGCAGGTCCAGAGGAGGCCCCAAGGATGATCAGAGGGTTGGAGAACCTGGAGCAGGTCTAGAGGTGGCCACAAGGATATCAGAGGGTTGGAGAACCTGGAGCAGGTCTAGAGGAGGTCACAAGGATATCAGAGGGTTGGAGAACCTGGAGCAGGTCCAGAGGAGGTCACAAGGATATCAGAGGGTTGGAGAACCTGGAGCAGGTCCAGAGGAGGTCACAAGGATATCAGAGGGTTGGAGAACCTGGAGCAGGTCCAGAGGAGGCCACAAGGACGATCAGAGGGTTGGAGAACCTGGAGCAGGTTTAGAGGAGGCCACAAGGATATCAGAGGGTTGGAGAACCTGGAGCAGGTCCAGAGGAGGCCACAAGGATATCAGAGGGTTGGAGAACCTGGAGCAGGTTTAGAGGAGGCCACAAGGATGATCAGAGGGTTGGAGAACCTGGAGCAGGTTTAGAGGAGGCCACAAGGATATCAGAGGGTTGGAGAACCTGGAGCAGGTCCAGAGGAGGCCACAAGGATATCAGAGGGTTGGAGAACCTGGAGCAGGTTTAGAGGAGGCCACAAGGATATCAGAGGGTTGGAGAACCAGCAGGGGCTGGGAGGTGATCTGCTGGAGAGCAGCCCAGGGGAGAGGGACCTGGGAGTGCAGGTGGGCAGCAATGAGCCCTGCTGGGCAAGAGGCCAGTGGGGTCCTGGGGGCATTAGGAAGAGTGCCCAGCAGATCCAGGGAGCTTCTCCTCCCACTCTGCTCTGCCCTGGTGAGGCCCCACCTGGAATACTGCATCTAGCTCTGGGCTCCCCGGTGCAGGAGGGACAGGGATCTGCTGGAGAGAGCCCAAGGGAGGGCTAGCAGGATGCTGGAGGCACTGGAGCACTGCTGCTGAGGAGAGGCTGAGAGCCCTGGGGGTGTTCAGCCTGCAGAGGAGAAGGCTGAGAGGGTCTGAGCAATGTCTGTCAGTAGCTGAGGGCTGGGGGCAGAAGGGAGGGCACAAACTCTGCTCTCCTGTGCCCTGGCACAGGACAGGAGGTAATGGCACAGGCTACAGCACAGGAGGTTCCACCTCAGGATGAGGAAGAACTCCTTGACTGTGAGGGTGCAGAGCCCTGGCACAGGCTGCCCAGGGGGGTTGTGGAGTCTCCTTCCCTGGAGCCCTTCCAGCCCTGCCTGGATGTGTTCCTGTGTGCCCTGGGCTGGGTTCTGCGCTCCTGCTGTGGCAGGGGGGCAGGACTGGAAGCTCTCCGGAGGTCCCTTCCAAACCCTCACATCCTGTGAGCTGTGAAAGGGCTCCAGGAGAGCTGGGGAGGGACTTGTGGCCAGGGCTGGGAGCGCCAGGGTGAGGGACAGTGGCTGTGAGCTGGGAGAGGGCAGGGTGAGAGCGGAGGTGAGGGAGAAATGCTTTAGAGGGAGGGTGGGGAAAGATGGCACAGACTGCCCGGGGAGGTGGCTGAGGCTCTGTCCCTGGAGACCTTGAGGCTCAGACTCGATGTGGCAGCGTCCTCTGGGTGGAGATGTCCTTGCTGGCTGCAGGGGGGGTTGGACTAACCGAGCTTTGGGGGCTCCCTTCCAGCCCATTGCAGTCTGTCTCTCAGCTGTCGGGGCACAGGGTTGGCAGCTGCAGGGCACCAAGGGGAGCAGTTGGTCTCCAGGGGAGGTTGGCTGTGAGCCAGGCCTGGCAGCCTTGGGTCATGCCACGGGAAGGCTCTCCCGGAGCGCCTGCGGGGCCGAGTCGCAGGGGGCTGCAGGGTCCCAGCGCAGTGACCTCTGCCGCGGCGGGAGCGGAGTGCGGCTGGGGGCAGGGAGCCGCTGCCGGGCACAGCCCCGGGGGGGCAGGGAGCCGCTGCCGGGCACAGCCCCGGGGGGGCAGGGAGCCGCTGCCGGGCACAGCCCCGGGGTGGCAGGGAGCCGCTGCCGGGGCACAGCCCGGGGGAGCAGGGAGACGCTGCCGGGCACAGCCCCGGGGGGACAGGGAGCCGCTGCCGGGCACAGCCCCGGGGACAGGGAGCCGCTGCCGGGCACAGCCCCGGGGGGACAGGGGGAGCCGCTGCCGGGCACAGCCCCGGGGGCAGGGAGCCGCTGCCGGGGCACAGCCTGGGCACAGCCCCGGGGCACAGCCCCGGGGGCAGGGAGCCGCTGCCGGGCACAGCCTGGGCACAGCCTCGGGGGGACAGGGAGCCGCTGCCGGGCACAGCCCCGGGGATGCAGGGAGCCGCTGCCGGGCACAGCCCCAGGGGGACAGGGAGCCGCTGCCGGGCACAGCCCCGGGGGGGCAGGGAACCGCTGCCGGGCACAGCCTGGGCACAGCCCCGGGGGAGCAGGGAGCCGCTGCCGGGCACAGCCCCGGGGGAGCAGGGAGCCGCTGCCGGGGCACAGCCCCGGGCGGGGCAGGGAGCCGCTGCCGGGCACAGCCTGGGCACAGCCCCGGGCGGGGCAGGGAGCCGCTGCCGGGGCACAGCCTGGAGGTGGTTTGCTCCCGGGGCAGAGCCTGGGGTCCTATCTGTGTGAGGTAGCTGCAAATCCAGGCTGGCACAGGGCTCGTTTGCCAGCCCTGGCACAGGAGTCCTGGGGCAGTCAAGCAGCAGCAACGCTGAGCTGCTTCTGCTTCCAGATAAGGGGTGGGGGACACACAGTAGAGGTGGGGAGGTGATCCCCACGGGGATGCTTGTGCTTAGGAGAGGAGGAAGGGCCCTGAGGCGGAGGGAGGAGGCAGCTGTGTGCCTGGGGAGTTTGTTGGTGCCAGCATCTCCTGGGAGTCTGTGCCCGGTGGGGAAGTGAGGGCCAAAGCTGCCCAAAGGGTGGTATAGAAGGCACCTAAGTGTGGAGAGAGCTGGGAGGAGGAGGAGGAGATGGGAAGGCTGAGAAGGAAGGAGAGAGCAAATGTGGAGTGTAGGATGTGTGATGGAGGGGGAGGAGAAAGCAGGGGGGTGGCAGGAGAAGAGGAGCAGCAGAGGGAAACAGGACGTGAGGAAGAGCTGAGTGGGGGGTGGGTGGCAGAGGGGCTGGGTGAGGACCTCACTTCCATGCAGCCAGCTGGCACACGGTGGGGTAATGTGGCTGCTGGCATGGGCAGCATCTGCTGCTGGGCATGGGGTGGTGCAGTGCCCTGGAAATGGGCAGGGACACCTCACACCAGATCCCAGAGCAGCATCCAACCTGGTGTTGAACACCCCCAGGGAGGCTGCCCAAGGAGGTTGTAGATCTCCTTCTCCCTGGGGGTGTTCAACACCAGGTGGGACAGGAGAAACAGAGCAGCTGCCACCCTGGCAGCCGTGGGCACCTTCCTGCCAGCTGCTGAAGCCAGGACATCTCTAGGGGAACAGTGTGCCTTGGGGAAGGGGTTTCAAGCAGCTCTTCCTCCCATCTGGCATGGCAGGATGTGTCCCTTGTCCTTACCTACTCAGGAGAGGCTCACTGCCAGCTCTGCCCTCTGCAGCCCTAACCCTGTGCGTGGCTCCTGGCCTGAGCAGGGTCCTTGGTCCCTGCTGGGAACAAGCTTTGTGCAAGAGGCTCCCCCCCAGGCTGCTGCCCTGCAGCTGCCAGCAGGCAGAGGTGGGGCTCATTGTGCCCTGAACTTCTCCTTGGTGGTGCCTTTTGCCTTCCTGCACCCATCTGGGAGCTTCTATTATGGAGAGATCCATAAGGAGCTCGGCAGGACCTGGGTCAGGACAGCTCTATCCAGGCTGGGGAAGGAGCAGCCCTGAGGAGAAGGCCTTGGGGGTGCAAAGCTGGGCAGGAGCTGGCACTGAGTGCTGCCAGCCCAGCCCCAGCCTGCCCTGGGCTGAGCCCCAGCAGAGTGGGCAGCAGGGGCAGGGAGGGGATTCTGCTCCTCTGCTGTGCTCTGCTCAGAGCCTCCTGCAGTGCTGGGGCAGCTCTGGAGTGCTCAGCACAGCACAGGCAGGGACCTGCTGCAGCAGGCAGGAGGAGGCCACAGCAGTGCTGGCAGTGCTGGCAGGGCTCTGCTGTGAGCCAGGCTGGCAGAGCTGTGGGTGTTCAGCCTGCAGAGGAGAAGGCTGCAGGAGACCTTCTGGTGGCCTTGCAGGGCTGGAAGGGGAGAGCAGAGAGCTGGGGACAGAGTTTTGCTCAGGGCCTGTGGTGCCAGGCCAAGGGGGCATGGTTTGAACTCAGAGAGGGGTATCCAGACAAGAGAAGGGAGCAATGTTTGCCCCTGGGGGTGGGCAGAGCCTGGCCCAGGCTGCCCAGAGACATGGGAGCTGCCCCATGGCTGGCAGCAGTGCAGGGCAGGTTGGCTGTGGCTGTGAGCAGCCTGCTCTGGCTGGGGCTGTGCCTGCTGGCTGCAGGGGTGCAGTGGATGGGCTGGGAAGGTCCCTTCCAGCCAGCCCAGGCTGGGAGTGTGGTTAGTGAGGGCTCAGTGTGACCATTGTGGCAGTGCCTCTCCGTGCTGCAGGTCCCTGGATGCTGTGGTCTCTGGGCAGCACCACACTGTTGGTCCTGGCACACATCCTGGTGAGTCACTGCTGTCCTGGCACACATCCTGAGGGATCAGTGCTGAGCTTGCCAGGCTGCTGCAGTTGCTGCCTGTGTGCTCAGCACCCCCAGCAGCTGGCCAGGAGGGAGGCAGGTGGTGTGGAGCTGACTCCCATGGGGACTCCTCCATTCCTGGGCTGGCTCTGGTGAGCTCCTCGCTGTGCTCTCAGCTCATGGGACCAGTGCCCTTAGTGTCCTGTCTGAGCGTGGTGGTCTGGAGGGAGAGCAGCTGAGGTGCCCTCAGCAGCTGCTGCTCCTTCCCTGGCAGGATCTGGCTGGGCAGGAGGAGCCCTCCCAGCTCCCTGTGCTCCCACCTGTGCAGCTGGCTGCAGCCTGTGCCAGGGCAGGGTTAGGTTGAGCCTCTCCTCCTCTCTGGAGATGTTCACCACCAGGCTGGATGTGGCTCTGGGCAGCCTGATCTGCACCTTTGCTGGTCTCTGGGTCACATTTCAGGAGCAGAGCAAGGGAAGAGCTGGCACAGAGAGGGGAAGGAAGGGTGAGGGCCCTCCTGCTCCCTCCTGCCTGCTGCCAGGCGGTGCCACAAGGTCACCTTTGCACATGTTTCCTGCCCTAAGCTGCTGGCAGAGCCTGGAAGCCTCCACGCTGGGCTTGGTGGCCAGGAAAGAGTCCAACCCCTCTCATCAGGGCTGACTTCTGCCAAGCTTTGCTGGGCAGCTGCAGGAGGATGGGCTGGGAGTTGGTGGTGGCTGCTGGAGCTGGCAGCTGACCCTGGGGCTTGGGTAGCCTTTGTTGCTTCATCCCACAGCACCTCTGGGGGACCAACCACCTGCAGCTGGCATGGGGGGGGGCAGGTGGTGTGGAGCTGCCCCTCCTGGGGCCTCCTCCATTCCTGGGGCCTTTGGTGGGGCTGGAGGAAGGGTTGATGTGGGTCTGGTGAGCTCCTTGCTCATGGGCTCAGTGCCTGGAGAAGAGCTTGGCCTTGGTGTCCTTTCTGAGCCTGGTGGTCTGGAGGGAGAGCAGCTGAGATGCCCTCAGCAGCTGCTGCTCCTTCCCTGGCAGGCAGGGCAGGATCTGGCTGGGCAAGAGGAGCACTCCCAGCTCCCTGTGCTCCCACCTGTGCCAGGGCAGGGTTAGGTTGGAGATGAGGACAGGTTTGTTTGCTGCAGGAGTGGTCAGGGCTTGGCACAGGCTGCCCAGGGAGGTGGTGGAGTGCCCATCCCTGCAGGTGTTCCAGCAACCATGGCACCTGGGCACAGGGCTTAGTGGCCATGGTGGTGCTGGGTTGATGATCTCAGAGGCCTCTTCCAACCCAAACAACCTCAGTGTTTATGGGATGGGGGTAGCTGGGGAGCTCCTTGGAGCTGGGGCACCTCCCTATGCCCCTGGGGGAGTGGCTGCTGGAGGGCACAGGCTGCAGTGCCAGGGGTGTGCTGGGGCACAGGCAGAGCAGCCTGAGCTTGTCCTGCAGTGCTGAATGGGCACAGCCCTGGGGTGGGCTCCAGATCTGTCCCTTGGCTGGTGCCAGGGCAGCTACTGCTGGGGGCTGAGGCTGGGGAGGGGGCAGCCTTTGGCTGCAGAAGGCAGAGGTGATCAGGGCTGTGTGAGTGGGCACTGCCAGGGCCAGGCTGGCAGAGGGTGGCAGGTAAGAGCCTGCTGCCAGCCATGGGGCTGGGTGAGGGTGCAGGAGGGGGCACACTGCTGCTGCCAGGCATTTGGGGGTACAGGAGGGGGCACACTGCTGCTGCCAGGCATTTAGAGGGTGCAGGAGGGGGCACACTGCTGCTGCCAGGCATTTGGGGGTGCAGGAGGAGGGCACACTGCTGCTGCCAAGCATTTAGAGGGTGCAGGAGGGGGCACACTGCTGCTGTCAGGCATTTAGAGGGTGCAGGAGGGGGCACACTGCTGCTGTCAGGCATTTAGAGGGTGCAGGAGGGTGCACAGTGCTGCTGCCAAGCATTTGGGGGTGCAGGAGGGGGCACATTGCTGCTGCCAGGCATGTGAGGGTGCAGGGGGGGGCACATTGCTGCCTGTGCTTGACCCCCTGCCTGGGTGGGGAGCAAGGACTATAGTGAGGAGAACTGAGAAGGTCTCAGTGCCCTCTGCTGCAGAAAGCTGCCTTGGTTTGTGTTCCCTGTGCCATTGCTGAGGGCACAGACAGACAGACAGAGGCTGCTCAGCAAGTCTGCTGCTGGCACCAAGCTGGGAGGCTTGGCTGAGACAGCTGCAGGCTGTGCTGCCATCCAGAGAGCCCTGGGCACAGAGCTGGGCACAGAGGAACCAACTGAGGTCCAACAAGGCCAAGTGCAGAGTCCTGCACCTGGGCAGCAACAATGAACTGCAGCAGTCCAGGCTGGGAGGTGACTGCTGGAGAGCAGCCCCAAGGAGAGGGCCCTGGGGGTGCTGGGGGAGAGCAACCCTGGCACAGCAATGTGCCCTGGGGGCCAGGAGGCCAATGGGGTCCTGGGGGGCACTCAGCAGAGTGTGTCCAGCAGAGCCAGGGAGGTTCTCCTGCCCCTCTGCTCTGCCCTGCTGAGACCTCACCTTGAGCACTGCCTTCAGTTTGGGGCTCCCCAGCTGCAGAGGGACAGGAACTGCTGGAGAGGGTCCAGCAGAGGGCTGTGAGGATGATGAGGGGAGCGGAGCACTGCCTGAGGAGGAGAGGCTGAGGGCCCTGGGGCTGCTTAGTCTGGGGAAGAGAAGACTGAGAGGGGATTGAATCAATGTCTGTAACTCTCTGAGGGCTGGGGGTCAGGATGTGGGACAGGCTCTGCTCACTGCTCCCTGGCACAGGACAAGCAGCAGTGGATGGAAGCTGCAGCACAGGAGGCTCCAGCTCAGCACAAGGGGGAACTTCTTGCCTGGAAGGGTCCCAGAGCCCTGGCACAGGCTGCCCAGAGAGGTTGTGGAGTCTCCTTCTCTGGATCCTTTCCAGGCCTGTCTGGATGTGTTCCTGTGTGACCTGTGCTAGATCCTCTGGTCCTGCTCTGGCAGGGTCCCTTCCAACCCTGGCATCCTGTGAGCCTGGCACCTGCTGTCCCTGCTGGGCACAGGTGTGGAGGCTGAAGGAAGAGGCTTCCTTTGTGCTGGGGCTGTGGTGCTTGCTGTGCCAGGCTCCAGAGGGCCTGCAGCTGGGTGTTTGCTGGGTCTCTTGTCCTTGGGTGCTGTGGGGGTGGCTGTCCTCCTCTGGCAGCAGGGATGATGCCATCCTCTCTGTCTCCTGAGACCACAGCATCCTCGGCTTGAGTGATCCTCTGGTGTGCATGCACAGTCCAGCTGGGCCCTGGCTGGTGTCACTCAGGGCACGTGGGGAGGGCTGGAGGCCTTGAGCAGCCTGGGCTAGTGGGAGGGGTTGGAACTTTGGATGATCCTCGAGGTCCCTCCCAACCCAATCCTTGAACCTACAACCCTGGAGCAGAGCAGCTGGAGGCAGAGCCCAGGGGTGTCCCCAGGGCACACTCAAGGTCCTAGTGGTGGCCAAGCCTCTGTGGGGCTCTAGGGATGAGTTGGGGCAACTTCCTCTCCCTTCTAACCTTTCTCCTTGGCACCCTGGCCAGCACCCTGCTTGTCTCCCTTCTCTGGCTCACCCCACCCCTGCCCCTGGGCTCTCCTGGCACAGCTCAGCTCAGCTCTCTGTCTGCTCTCTCCCGGTGCAGAGAACCCAACGGAGCCAGAGGCAGTGGTGAGGAGGTACCTGGAAGAGGTGAAGGGCTCCCCTCCGGATGAGGTGAGGGCACAGGGCACAGCTCCAGCTCACCCAGTGGGCCAGATGCCCCTGGGGGCTTGCAGTGGCACCAGTGGCACCTCGACACCCGATGGAGGCCTCAGCACTGCCTGAAGACCAAGGGCAGGAGCTGGTGGCTTGTCCTCATCAGAGGTGTGGGGTGAAGAGCTAAGCCTGAGCAGTGCTCCACAGTGCTGGAGGAAGCCACAGCAGTGCTGGCAGGGCTGTGGGAGGGCTCTGCTGTGAGCCAGGCTGGCAGAGTTGGGCTCCCTGAAGCATCTCCTTGCTCAGCTCCTGGGTGGCTCAGCTGCACTGCTCAGCCTGTGCTGGTGCTGCTCAGTGGTGCTGGTGCTGCTCAGCCTGTGCTGGTGCTGCTCAGTGGTGCTGGTGCTGCTCAGCCTGTGCTGGTGCTGCTCAGCCTGTGCTGGTGCTGCTCAGTGGTGCTGGTGCTGCTCAGCCTGTGCTGGTGCTGCTCAGCCTGTGCTGGTGCTGCTCAGTGGTGCTGGTGCTGCTCAGCTGTGCTGGTGCTGCTCAGCTGTGCTGGTGCTGCTCAGCCTGTGCTGGTGCTGCTCAGTGGTGCTGGTGCTGCTCAGCCTGTGCTGGTGCTGCTCAGTGGTGCTGGTGCTGCTCAGCCTGTGCTGGTGCTGCTCAGCCTGTGCTGGTGCTGCTCAGTGGTGCTGGTGCTGCTCAGCTGTGCTGGTGCTGCTCAGCAGTGCTGGTGCTGCTCAGAGGTGCTGGTGCTGCTCAGCCTGTGCTGGTGCTGCTCAGCGGTGCTGGTGCTGCTCAGCCTGTGCTGCTGCTGCTCAGCTGTGCTGGTGCTGCTCAGTGGTGCTGGTGCTGCTCAGCCTGTGCTGGTGCTGCTCAGCCTGTGCTGGTGCTGCTCAGCAGTGCTGGTGCTGCTCAGAGGTGCTGCTGCTGCTCAGCCTGTGCTGGTGCTGCTCAGTGGTGCTGGTGCTGCTCACTCCGCACTGGTGCTGCTCAGCCTGTGCTGGTGCTGCTCAGCGGTGCTGGTGCTGCTCAGCCTGTGCTGGTGCTGCTCAGAGGTTCTGGTGCTGCTCAGCCTGTGCTGGTGCTGCTCAGCCTGTGCTGGTGCTGCTCAGCAGTGCTGGTGCTGATCAGCCTGTGCTGGTGCTGCTCAGTGATGCTGGCGCTGCTCAGTGGTGCTGGTGCTGCTCAGCAGTGCTGGTGCTGCTCAGCAGTGCTGGTGCTGCTCAGTGGTGTTGGTGCTGCTCAGCCTGTGCTGGTGCTGCTCAGTGGTGCTGGTGCTGCTCAGAGGTGCTGGTGCTGCTCAGCCTGTGCTGGTGCTGCTCAGCAGTGCTGGTGCTGCTCAGTGGTGTTGGTGCTGCTCAGTGGTGCTGGTGCTGCTCAGAGGTGCTGGTGCTGCTCAGCCTGTGCTGGTGCTGCTCAGCCTGTGCTGGTGCTGCTCAGTGGTGCTGGTGCTGCTCAGTGGTGCTGGTGCTGCTCAGTGGTGTTGGTGCTGCTCAGCCTGTGCTGGTGCTGCTCAGTGGTGCTGGTGCTGCTCAGCCTGTGCTGGTGCTGCTCAGAGGTGCTGGTGCTGCTCAGCCTGTGCTGGTGCTGCTCAGCCTGTGCTGGTGCTGCTCAGTGGTGCTGGTGCTGCTCAGCCTGTGCTGGTGCTGCTCAGCGGTGCTGGTGCTGCTCAGCTGTGCTGGTGCTGCTCAGTGGTGCTGGTGCTGCTCAGTGGTTCTGGTGCTGCTCAGCCTGTGCTGGTGCTGCTCAGTGGTGCTGGTGTTGCTCAGCTGTGCTGGTGCTGCTCAGTGGTGCTGGTGCTGCTCAGCTGTGCTGGTGCTGCTCAGCAGTGCTGGTGCTGCTCAGCTGTGCTGGTGCTGCTCAGTGGTGCTGGTGCTGCTCAGCCTGTGCTGGTGCTGCTCAGAGGTGCTGGTGCTGCTCAGTGGTGCTGGTGCTGCTCAGCCTGTGCTGGTGCTGCTCAGCCTGTGCTGGTGCTGCTCAGTGGTGCTGGTGCTGCTCAGAGGTGCTGGTGCTGCTCAGCAGTGCTGGTGCTGCTCAGCCTGTGCTGGTGCTGCTCAGTGGTGCTGCTCAGCCTGTGCTGGTGCTGCTCAGCCTGTGCTGGTGCTGCTCAGCCTGTGCTGGTGCTGCTCAGAGGTGCTGGTGCTGCTCAGTGGTGCTGGTGCTGCTCAGCGGTGCTGGTGCTGCTCAGAGGTGCTGGTGCTGCTCAGCCTGTGCTGGTGCTGCTCAGAGGTGCTGGTGCTGCTCAGCAGTGCTGGTGCTGCTCAGAGGTGCTGGTGCTGCTCAGAGGTGCTGGTGCTGCTCAGCGGTGCTGGTGCTGCTCAGAGGTGCTGGTGCTGCTCAGCAGTGTTGGCGCTGCTCAGCCCGCACTGGCGCTGCTCAGCCCGCACTGGCGCTGCTCAGCTGTGCTGGTTCTGCTCAGCCCGCACTGGCGCTGCTCAGCCTGCACTGGCGCTGCTCAGCCCGCACTGGCGCTGCTCAGCAGTGCTCTCCCCTCTTGCCTTGCTCTGCAGGACTGCATCATCTGCATGGAGAAGCTGTCCTGCCCCTCGGGCTACGGCGACGCGCCGGAGGCTGGCAGCATCAAGCCGGAGCTGGTCGGGCGCCTGCGCAGCTGCCAGCATCCCTTCCACCTGCTCTGCCTGCTGGCCATGTACTCCAACGGCAACAAGGTACCCAGCTGGCCCGGCCCCGGCCTGCCCTCGGCCCCCCGGCGGCTGCTGCCGAGCTCGCAGCCTGCCCTCTCTCTGCTCCTCGCAGGACGGCAGCCTGCAGTGCCCCTCCTGTAAGACCATCTATGGGGAGAAGACAGGCACTCAGCCCAAAGGCAGGATGGAGGTCTCCACCTTCCCCCAGTCCCTCCCCGGCCACGGGGACTGTGGCACCATCCAGATCGTGTATCACATCAGCAGGGGCATTCAGGTGGGTACCTGGGAGTGGCTCTGAGAGCCTCCCAGGCATGGCAATGGGCTGCCCAGGGAGGTGCTGGAGTCCTCATCCCTGGAGGTGGTTAAAAGGAGCCTTAGTGCCAGGGCTTAGTTAGTTAGGTCAGGTGATAGGTTGGACTTGATGGTCTCAGAGGTCTTTTCCAACCTGGTTACTTCTGTGACTCTCTGAAGGGCTGGGATCCAGGCCAGGACCTGCTGGCAGCCCATGGCTGAGCAGTGGTGGCCATGACCTGAGGTGCCTGGAGCCACCACCTCTGCTCTCCAGCACATGAGGGACTTGGGGCTCCTCCAGGGAAGACAGCAGGTGGTGGAGGCCTCACCCCTGGAGGTGTTTAAGGTCAGGCTTGATGTGGCTCTGGGCAGCCTGATCTAGTTGGGGATTTCCCTGCTTGCATGCAGGGAGGTTGGACAAGGTCACTTCTAGAGGTGCCTTCCAAGCCAGTGCACTCTGTGAGTCTGTTCTGTGATCCTCTCCCACATGGAGAGTGGCCCCAGGGTGTGCAGCAGCTTTTGCCCTGCACTGGGCACTGAGCTCTGCTCACAGGATGGGGGGGATGCCAGCACCTGGTTCCACAGCCTTCAGCTGAGGGTTTGGTGCCTGCAGGGAGCTTGCAGAGCTCTGAGCCAGGTGGCTGGAAGATCAGGCTGGCATCACTCGTGGCAGAAGATGTGGCTGAGGGCTATGTCCCACCAGAATGGAAGGGATGTGAAGAGCTGGCTTTGTGTCCAAGCACGAGGCTGCTCTTGGGGGACCTTAAGTGCTGTGTCCAGTTCTGGGCTCCTCCATTGCAGAGAGATGTTGAGGTGCTGGAAGGTGTTTGGAGAAGGGCAGCAAGGCTGGGGAGGGGCCTGGAGCACAGCCCTGTGAGGAGAGGCTGAGGGAGCTGGGGGGGTGCAGCCTGCAGCAGAGGAGGCTCAGGGCAGAGCTCATTGCTGCCTGCAGCTGCCTGCAGGGAGGCTGTAGCCAGGTGGGGTTGGGCTCTGCTGCCAGGCAAGCAGCAGCAGAAGAAGGGGACACAGCCTGGAGCTGTGCCAGGGCAGGTCTAGGCTGGATGTGAGGAGGAAGTTGTTGTCAGAGAGAGTGATTGGCATTGGAATGGGCTGCCCAGGGAGGTGGTGGAGTCTGTGTGGCTGGAGGTGTTGCAGCCAAGCCTGGCTGGGGCACTGAGTGCCATGGTCTGGTTGGTTGGGCAGGGCTGGGGGCTAGGTTGGGCTGAGCTTGGAGCTCTCTTCCAGCCTGCTTGGTTCTGTGATTCATTCATTTAGGAGAACCAGAAACACTGGAACAGTTTAGCCACAAGAAGGCTTCAGGAGGAGGCTGCCTGAGGCACCCAGTGCCAGGGTGTGCTCAGTCAGAAGGGTTAGGTGCTAGGTTGGACTCAACCCTAGAGGTCTTTCCCAGCCTGGTTCCTTCTGTGACGTGTTCCTGTGCAACCCACACCAGGCTGTGTGGTGCTGCTCTGGCAGGGGGGCTGGGCTGGAAGATCTCCAGAGCTTCCTTCCAACCCCTCACATCCTGTGAGCCTGTGAGTGCCCAGCTGTTGAAGGCAGAGATGTCCATGCCAGCTGTGTCTTCTCCCTTGCAGGGCCCTGAGCACCCCAACCCTGGGCTGCCCTACACGGCGAGAGGCTTCCCCCGCTACTGCTACCTGCCAGACAACGAGAAGGGCAGGAAGGTAGGCCCAGAGCACCACCCCTGCCTGCCTCCTGGCCCTCTGCTGCTGCACTGCCACAGGGGGCTTGCTCTCTGGAGCTGTCCCCACAGTGGTAACCAGCTGCTCTGTGGGGTTGTCCATGAGCCAGCAGTGTGCAGCCCAGAGAAGCCATCCCGAGCCTGGGCTGCAGCAGAAGTGTGGGCAGGGTGAGGGAGGGGCTTCTGCTCCACTCTGCTGAGACCCCACCCGGGGCCCTGTGTCCACTTCTGCAAAGCCTATGCCAAAAATGATCTGGAGGTGCTGGAAGGTGTCCAGAGCAGGGCCATGAGGATGAGCAGAGGGCTGGAGCTGCCCTGCTCTGTGGGGACAGGCTGAGAGAGTTGGAGCTGTTCAGCCTGGAGAGGAGAAGGCTCCAGGGAGACCTTCTGGTGGCCTTTCAATATCTGAAGGGGGCTACAGGAAAGCTGGGGAGGGACTTTGTAGGGTGCTGGGTAGTGATAGGACTGGGGGGAATGGATCCAAGCTGGAGCAGGGGAGATGTAGTTCCCATGTTAGGCAGAAGTTCTTCAGCATGAGGGTGGTGAGAGGCTGGCACAGGTTGCCCAGGGAGGTGGTGGAAGCCTCATCCCTGGAGGTCTTTAAGGCCAGGCTGGATGAGGTCTTGAGCAACCTGAACTAGTGTGAGGTGTCCCTGCCCATGGCAGGGGTTTGGAACTGGATGAGCTTTAAGGTCCCTTCCAACCCTGACAGCTGTGTGCTGTGTGTTCCTCACCTGTATGTGTGATCCCTCTGCCCAGGGAGATCTTTGCTGCTGCTTCACAGCTTGAGCTGTGGAGTCCCCAGCCCTGCAGGTGTGTAAAAGACTTTTG
Source organism: Pogoniulus pusillus (assembly GCF_015220805.1). NCBI lineage: Eukaryota > Metazoa > Chordata > Aves > Piciformes > Lybiidae > Pogoniulus > Pogoniulus pusillus. Next base: position 1,918,027 of record NC_087290.1, on the reverse strand, counting down.
GCTAAGGAGCTCAGGGACATGGTCTGAGAGTTGTGTGCAAGGAGATGCTGGGTTCTGGTTGGGCTTGAAGGTCATGGAATGGTTGAGGCTGAAAAGACGTCTGGAGATCCTGACCCAGCACAACACTGGAAGGAGCCTGGCCCCTTCCTGGCACCACCCTGCAGATACTGGCAAGAGAGGCTTGGAGAAGAGCAGCCCCAGAGGGCATCTGATCAGTGCCCAGCAAGACCTAAAGGAGCTGTTGGGGGCAAGAGGCTGTGGCCAGACTCTGCTCAGTGGTGCCCAGGGACAGGCCAAGGGGCAGCAAGGGGCACAAAGTGTCAGGCAGGAGGTTGGCTGTGCAGAGCAGGAGCAAGTTGTTTGTTGTGAGGGTGCTGGAGGCCTGGAGCAGGCTGCCCAGAGAGGCTGTGGAGTGTCCTTGTGTGGAGAGCTTCCAACCCCCCTGGCACTGTGCTGCTGGGCAAGCTGCTGTGGGTGCCCTGCTTTAGGAGTGGGCTTGGACTGGATGACCTCCAGAGGTCCCTTCCAACTGTCCCCATGCTGGCTCTGAGTTCCAAAGCCTCTCACTGCACAGCAGTGCCCAAGCTCCCAGCTCTGCCACCTTCCACCTGTTGCCCACTTGCTCCCCTGCCCCAGAGGCTGAGCCCTGATGTGCCAAGGCTCTGGGGAGGTGGCTCAAGTTCTGTCAGAGGACAGGACAGGCAGAGGTGAGCTGGGTGCCCTGCCCTGAGTGCCCCTGCTATGGCAGGACCTCCAGAGGTCTTTCCAACCTCATCCATTCTGATTCTGGGCAAGCTGCTGTGAGTGCCCCTGCTTGAGCAAGGGGTTTGGACTGGCTGAGCTCCAGAGGTCCCTTCCAACCACCACCACCATGCTGGGGTCTTTTGGTTCCTGCTGCAGCAGGGGTTTGGATTGCCAAGCTTTTGCCCAGGCAGAAATTGAATGGAATGCAGCAAGGGCAGAGCCTGGCACCTGGGCAAGGACTGCCCCAGGGAGCAGCACAGGATGGGGACTGAGCTGCTGGAGAGCAGTGAAGGGGAAAAGGATCTGGGGGTGCTGGTGGGTGGGAGGGTGCCCATGAGCCAGCAATGTGCTCTGGGGGCCAGGAGGGGCAGTGCCAGTCTGGGCTGGATTGGAAGGGCTGTGGTGAGTAGGGTGAGAGAGGTTCTCCTGCCCCTCTGCTCTGCCCTGCTGAGGCCACATCTGGAGTCCTGTGTCCAGTTCTGGGCTCCCAGTTCCAGAGGGACACAGAACTGCTGGGGAGAGTCCAGCACAGAGCCACAAAGGTGCTGGAGGGAAGGGAACAGCTCTGTTAGGAGGAGAGCCTGAGGGAGCTGGGGCTGGGAGCAGAGGAGCTGAGAGGTGCCCTCAGCAGTGGTGATCAATGTGTGCAGGTGAGTGCCAGGAGCTGCAGCCAGGCTCTGCTGGGGGATGCCAGTGCCAGCACAAGGGGCAGTGGTGGGAGCTGAGGCAGAGGAAGTTCCATGGAGACCTGAGGAGGAATTTTTCCCCTGTGAGGGTGGCAGAGCCCTGGCACAGGCTGCCCAGGGGGGCTGTGGAGTCTCCCCCTCTGGAGATACTCAGACCCTGCCTGGATGAGTTCTGTGTGACCTGCTCTGGGAGCTGCTGCTGTGGCAGGGCTTGGGCTGGCTGAGCTCTGGAGGTCCCTTCCAGCCCCTGACCTTGTGTGGGGCTGTGAGTGGGTGGCTGAGTGGCTGTGTGCCTGCTCAGGTCTCCTGAAGCTGCTGAAGACCTCCTTTCTTAGCTTTCTTTCTCTCACCACCCTTGTCCCAGGTCCTGGAGCTCCTGAGGGTGGCCTGGAAGCGTCGCCTGATTTTTACCGTGGGCACCTCCAGCACCACCGGCGAGAGCAACACTGTGGTGTGGAACGAGATCCACCACAAGACAGAGATGGACACCAACCTGAGTGGCCATGGCTACCCTGACCCCAACTACCTGGACAATGTGCTGGCAGAGCTGGCTGCACAGGGGGTGACCGAGGACTGCCTCAGACACTGATGCCAGGGCCGGTGCCAGGCTGCCCGGTGGCCACGCGTGGGTTGGTTGGCAGGGCCTCCCCCACCCACCCCCACCCAACCTGCTGCTGCACTTCTTCCTGTGCCTTACCTTCTGTGTCTGTCACATACAGCAATAAGATTGATTCTGCAGGAGCCTGCTCCCCCACCACAGCCTGGTTTTTGGGGTTGGCAGAAACCAGGCTTTGGGGCTGCCAGGTAGGAGTCATCCTTGACAGGGAGGGTTGGGGTGAGGCTGGCAGAGGTTGCCCCAGGGGAGGTTGGGTGAGGCCTTGATGAGGCTTCTCCTGTCCAACTTGAACACCTCCAGGGAGGAGGAGATCCACAACCTCCCTGGGGCAACCTAAAGGTTGCCCCAGGGAGGTTGTGGATCTCCTCCTCCCTGGAGGTGTTCAGAAGCCTTGAGCTGATGGGAGGTGTCCCTGCTGCATGATCCCATTGGATGAATCCTGAGGTGCCAACCTCTGGTTGGAAGCATGGCCTTGGCCTGGTGATGCCTGAGGGACAGGATGGAGAGAGAACATCTCTCTTCTTGCTCAGCCACCCAGAGGACACAGGTGAGGAGCTCCATGTCAGAACCTCCTCCCTCCTGGCCCTGCCTGGGCACAAGAAATGGCACTTCCACAGTGCCTCTCCTCCCTGCTCTGCTTTTGGTCTACTCAGGCCAGTCAGGAGAAGGGAGGCATGAAAGGATGTGAGGTGCTGGTTCCAGAGGTCAGGGACTGCAACTGACTTGGGCTTGGTGGCTTGTGACAATGGTGCTGGCAGAGGTGACCCAGCAGTGTCCTTCCCCCTTGCTGCCTTCTCTCTGGCAGCAGCTTGGAGCTCACCGAGTAGCCCCTGCCAGGGAGGAGCTGCTCTGCTGCAGGGAGTGCTGGTGCCACCCCGTGGTGGCTGGCATCATCCTCCCTGCCTCTCCTGCCTGCTGCAGGGGTTACAGCTGTGCCAGGCTGCTGGCACAGGTGCTCTGTTACAAGGGTTGGCACCTTTTGAGGGTGACACTGCCCTGGTCCTGGTGACCTTGCTGTGTGCTGTCACCTGAAGAGCTGTTTCTGGCTGTTTCCTTCCCTCTGGCCACCAGCCCTAGCTGCAGGTCCTGGGAGCTCTGCCCACAGTGGCACAGCAGAAGCTCTGGTGCCATCTGCCATGTCACCTCCTTCCCAGGAGAGGCAAGGACATGGCTGTGGCTTGGCATCCTCTTGGGACCAACGTGTTCTGGAGCAGCAGAAGGGCAAATTTCAGACCAGTGTGAAAACAGAAGTGGTTTGCTGGAGCTGTCAAGGCCTGGAGTGTTCCCCAATGCCCATCTGGAGCCTCCAACACAAAGGACATGGAACCAGGCCAGAGGAGCTCACCAAGATGCTGAGAGGGCTGCAGCAGCTCTGCTCTGAGCACAGGCTGAGAGAGTTGGGGCTGTGCAGCCTGGAGAAGAGAAGGCTTCCAGGAGACCTTGGAGTGGCCTTGCAGGATCTGAAGGAGCCTACAGGAGGGCTGGGGAGGGACTCTTGACAAGGTCTGGGAATGAGAGGAGGAGGAGGAATGGGTTTGAAGTGGCAGAGGGGAGATTGAAAGTGGATGGTAGGAAGAAGTGAGAGTGGTGAGAGACTGGCACAGGTTGAGGGTGGTGAGACCCTGGCACAGGGGTCAAAGATCACATTGGGTGCTTCTGTGCTCCACAACCTCCCTGGAGGTGTTGAAGGCCAGGCTGGATGAGTGACCTGTTCTAGTAGGAGCCTGTCCCTGCCTATGGAGCTGGCTGAGCTTTGAGGTCCCTTCCAACCCATTCTGTCATGGTTCTGTGATCCTGATCCTCCTCTGCCACAAGCTCTAAAGAGGAAAACCCTCAAACACCTTCAGCAGAGCCTTTGACACCACTGCCCACAGCATCCTCTTGGAGAAGCTGCTTGCTGAGGGCATGGATAGGGAGGGGAAACTACCTGGTGGTTAGGCTCAGAGGGCTGTGGGGAATGGAGTTAGAGCTGCAGCTGGCAGCAGTGGTGCTCCCCAGGGCTCAGCCTGGGCCACTTCTCCTTAATGACTTCATCCATGATCTGGGGGAGGGGATCCAGGCACCCTCGGGCAGTTTTGCAGGTGACACCAAGCTGGCTGGGAGCTTGGATCTGCTTGGAGGGTAGGGATCTGCAGAGGGAGCTGCCCAGGTTCAATCCATCTGCAGATGTCAGTGGGATGAGATTCAGTGAGGCCAATGCTGGGTCCTGCCCTTGGCTCACAACCACCCCAGGGAGGCTCCAGTCTGGGGGCAGAGTAGCTGGAAACTGCCCCATGGAAAAGGCCCTGGGGGTGCTGGTTGGCAGCAGCTGGAGATGAGCCAGGGTGTGCCCAGGTGGGCAAGAAGGGCAGCAGCAGCCTGGCCTGGCTCAGCAGTGGTGTGGCCAGCAGGAGCAGGGCAGGGCAGGGGTTGTGCCCCTGTGCTGGGCACTGGGGAGGGCACAGCTCTAGTGCTGGGGTCAGTTTTGGGCCCCTCACTCCAGGGACACTGAGGGGCTGGAGCAGGGCCAGAGAAGGGCAGGAAAGGTGGGGAAGGGTCTGGAGAGCAGGGCTGGGAGGAGCAGCTGAGGGAGCTGGGGGGGTGCAGCCTGGAGGAGAGGAGGCTGAGGGCAGAGCTCATTGCTGTCTGCAGCTCCCTGAGCAGGCTGGAGCCAGGTGGGGTTGGGCTCTGCTGCCTGGGATCAGGTGGAAGGACAAGAGGAGCTGGCCTGGAATTGTGCCAGGGCAGGGTTAGGCTGGAGATGAGGAACAATGTCTTTGGTGCAAGAGTGGTCAGGGACTGGCACAGGCTGCCCAGGGAGGTGGTGGAGTGCCCATGGCTGGAGGTGCTCCAGACAGCTGTGGCCATGGCACTGTGGGACAGGGTTTGGTGGGGCTGGGTTGATGCTGGACTGGATGAGCCCAGAGGCCCTTTCCAGCCCAATCAGCTCTGATCCAGCACCATCTGGGGGTGCTGCAGGCTCGGGAGCTCCTGAGGAGCAGCAGGGGCAGGTCCCTGAGCCTGAGCTCTGCAGCACAGAGCTGTGGCTGCTCCTCCTGCCCTGTTTGTGCAAGGAGGGCATTTGGAGCTGAAGCCTCAGCTCTGTGCCCCCACATCACATCCTCCCAGCAATCAAAACAGTGAATTGAGGCAAAAACTGAGCAGGGCTCACCCAGCCCTCTGCACAGCCTGAATTTCCTGTTGGGCATGGCCCAGGGCACCTCCAGCAGCTCCTCCTGAGCATGAATCAGCTGCAGCCTTCCTGAGTCAGGGCTGGGCCAGGGCCTGGGCACCAGGGCTGAGCTGGGCAGACTCAGCAGCTCACCTCTGCCTGTCCTGTCCTCTGACAGAACTTGAGCCACCTCCCCAGAGCCTTGGCACATCAGGGCTCAGCCTCTGGGGCAGGGGAGCAAGTGGCCAACAGGTGGAAGGTGGCAGAGCTGGGAGCTTGGGCACTGCTGTGCAGTGAGAGGCTTTGGAACTCAGAGCCAGCATGGGGGCAGCTGGAAGGGACCTCTGGGAATCATCCAGCCCAGCCCCACTCCTACAGCAGGGCACCCACAGCAGCTTGCCCAGCAGCACAGTGCCAGGGGGGTTGGAAGCTCTCCACACAAGGACACTCCACAGCCTCTCTGGGCAGCCTGCTCCAGGCCTCCAGCACCCTCACAGCAAACAACTTGCTCCTCCTCTGCACAGCCAACCTCCTGCCTGACACTTTGTGCCCCTTGTTGCCCCTTGGCCTGTCCCTGGGCACCACTGAGCAGAGTCTGGCCCCAGGCTCTTGCCCCCCACAGCTCCTTCAGCTCTTGCTGAGCATTGCTCAGATGCCCTCTGGGGCTGCTCTTCTGCAGGCTCTCAGCCCCAGGGCTCTCAGCCTTTGCTCCTCCCAGAGCTGCTCCAATCCCTCAGCAGCTCTGCAGCCTCCCCTGGACTCTGCAGCACTTCCCTGGCTCCTGACCTGGGATCCCTGCACCCAGCACTGCAGCTGTGGACTCCCTAGGGCAGAGTAGAGTGGGAGCAGAACCTCCCTTGCCCTGCTGCCCACACTCTTCTCTCCTCCATGCCCCCCCAGGACACCATTCACCTCCCTGCCCCCCAGGGCACATTGCTGCCCCATGGGCACTTGCTGTCCCCCAGCACTCCCAGCTGCTTCTCCTTGCAGCTGCTCCCCAGCTCCTTGCTGCAGCACAGCAAAGGGCAGCATTTCACTCCTGCCCTCTCCAGCTGTGGTTACCCAGAGCAGCTCTGCCTTGGCTTTCTTCCCCCTCAGCAGCAGTGACCCTCAGCTGTCCTGCTGCAGGAGGTTGTTCCTCCCCAGGGCCAGGACCCTGTGCTTGCCCTTGGTGACCTTCATGAGGGTCCCTGTGCCCAGGTTGAAGTTGGTGCCCTCTCTGCCCTGGTGTAGCTGCCAGCTGGGGGAGGAGGTGTTGGAGCTGGGTGGGTGCTGACATGCTCACGGTGCTGGAGGGGGACAGAGCCTCAAGATGGTGCTCCCACTGCCCCCAGACAGATCCAACCACAGCCTTTGGGCTCCTGGCCCTGCCTGGGCCCCACAAGGGGCGTTTCTGCCTCCCCCTGCCCCTGCCAGCTTGGCTGCAGCAGTTGGTTGTTGTTATCCCAGCACTGAGCCCCCCCTCCTCCCCCTCCCTCCAGCTCTCTTTGCCCCATGTCTTAGTGGCTGAAACTGTGACTCAGTGTCCCCTGTGTCACCTTCCCTCACCCCAGCCCTGGCATCCACTGGGGAGTGCCAGGGAGGGCTGGATAGGAGCTGGCACACAGCCATGGGCATCTGCAGCCCTCGGGGCAGGTATTGCTGGGGAGGAGGAGGAGGTGGGGGGGGGTAAGCTGGGGGTGGAGGAGGGAGGAGGGCTGGGGGCTGCAGCTGTGCCTGGCTCTCTGGCAGCTGGGCACTGTAATCCTCTAGTGCCCCATTTCCACTTAAGCTGAAGGTGCAGCCCCTGGCAGAGGGGGGGCAAATCCCCTCCCACGCAGGAGTGGGCAGCCCTGCCCTTGGCAAACAGCAGGGGAGGAGCACTCAGACCCCTCGGAGTGCACAGCAGCCTGGGGAGGCTACATCCCAAGCCACAGCTTGCTCCTTCCTGGAGCAGCTTCCACTCCAGGCTCTCTTCCCTGGTTCCATCCCAAGGGCTTGGGAGGCCCTTCCCCTGGTTGGGGGGGAGGAGGAGGCTGGGTGGCAAAATGCCATCCTGGGGTGGCCCCAGAGCTTGGGTGACTCCATGTGCCCATCACTGGGTGGGACCCTTCACCTCGAGTGCCAGGTTTTGGGTGAGTTTGGGTTGTGATGGCTCCAAGTCCTTCCCTGCCCTCAGGGCAAGGCTGACTGCACCCAAAGCCAGCTGGGTGTGGGCACAGCACTCACCCTGGCACTGGCTGCAGGGTGAGCATGGGGCACCTGCAAGGAACCAGAGATGGGTGAGGCTGGAAGGGACCTCTGGAGGTCACCCAGTCCAAGCCCACTCCTAAAGCAGGACACCCACAGCAGCTTGCCCAGCAGCACAGTGCCAGGGGGGTTGGAAGCTCTCCACACAAGGACACTCCACAGCCTCTCTGGGCAGCCTGCTCCAGGCCTCCAGCACCCTCACAACAAACAACTTGCTCCTCCTCTGCACAGCCAACCTCCTGCCTGACACTTTGTGCCCCTTGCTGCCCCTTGGCCTGTCCCTGGGCACCACTGAGCAGAGTCTGGCCCCAGGCTCTTGCCCCCCACAGCTCCTTTAGCTCTTGCTGAGCATTGCTCAGCTGCCCTCTGGGGCTGCTCTTCTGCAGGCTCTCAGCCCCAGGGCTCTCAGCCTTTGCTCCTCCCAGAGCTGCTCCAGGCCCCTCAGCAGCTCTGCAGCCTCCTCTGGGCTCTCTCCAGCACTTCCCTGGCTCCTGACCTGGGATCCCTGCACCCAGCACTGCAGCTGTGGCCTCACTGGGGCAGAGCAGAGGGGCAGGAGAACCTCCCTTGCCCTGCTGCCCACCCTCTCCTCCATGCTCCCCTGCACACCATTGTCCTTCTTGGCCACCACCCTTGTCCCAGGGAGAATTTATTGTCTCCCAGCCAGGGCTGGGGGGTGTGGGGGTGTGAGTGGGGCCGTGGGGTCACTGCTCAGCTGCCCTCATGGTCCCAGCCCAACCTCCAACTCCTGCCCAGCCATTCTGGAACCTTCCTTCTCCTGCATTTCCCTTTCACATCCCAGCCTCGTGTCCTGCCTCCTCACCGCCCTCTCGGCTGCCTGAGCTGCAGGACCCATCAGAGTGGCCCCACAGGGGGGCGTGGGGGCAGTGGGTGACAGGGCAGTGCCGCTGGTCCCTCTGCCCCCCGGCTGCGGCGGGGCCGGCAGCGCCAGTGCAGGAATGCTGGGCAGGGAGGGACTCGGGCACAGGCGGTCCCTGCCGGGGGGGCCGGGGGGCGGCTCAAGCCCTGGGCAGTGGGACAGGGTGAGCAGAGCAGGGACACCATGGAGCTGCCGTGGGTGCTGCTGCTGCTGCTGCTGCTGCTGCTGACCGGGACGGGCACGGCCGCGGGCCTGGGTGACTGACTCCGGGGCAAGGGGCAGAGGGAGGGGGTCGGGGGGCTCAGAGGGCTCGGAGCTCTTAGGGGTCTTGGTGCCGAGGAGGGGGTTGTGGGGCTGGGCACGGCTGGGGGGTGCCCGCGGCAGCGCTGTCCCACTGGTGCTGGTGGCGCTGGCACCCCCTGGGGCTCTGCCGTGCCGGCAGCAGCGCTGCGCACCCCCGCTCGGACGGGGGGTGCAGAGCAGGGGGTGCCCCCACTCACCAGCCGCCCCCCCAGCCCTGCTGCCCTACGTGCCCCGCCTGTCCCCCGCGGCGCTGCCAGGCAAGCTCACTGCCACCACCTTCGCCCTGGAGCGGCCTCGCTGCATCTTCCAGCAGCACTCCAGCGCCTCCGATGCCATCTGGCTGGTGGTGGCTTTCGCCAACGGTGAGTGCCCACGGCCCCGGGTGTCTGTGGATGTGGGGGACCCAGGCTGCAGCTGCTCAGCCCCCATCTGTGCCACGCAGCCTCGGCCGCCTTCAGGAACCCCCCGTCGCGGGCCGAGGTGCCCCTGTACCAGCAGCTGCCCACCAGGGGCTCCTACATGACGCTGGAGATGGCGGTGGGCACCTACCACTGCTCGGCGCCCAGCCCTGCCGTGCTGCGGGTCGGGGGTGACACAGCCTGTGCCGCCCAGGCTGGCCAGGACGCCTGCAACGGGCCCCTGCCCTCCCCGGGGCCCTACAGGTGAGGCCGGTGGCATCCACCCCCTCCAAACCCACCCTTCCAGGGCACTCTTGTGCCCACCGTGTGCCCCCCGCTCTGCAGGGTGAAGTTCCTGCTGATGGGCTGCCAGGGCCCCAAAGCAGAGAGCAGGTGGTCTGAGCCCATCCTTCTGCCGAGAGGTATGGGTGGCACTGCCACGGCCCGCGGGTCCCTGCTCCTGCCTGGTGGGGGGTGTTGGCACGCAGCATGGCATCAGCCCTGTGCCATCACCCCAAACCCAGAGGGCAGAAGCAATCCCTGGTCTCCCCTCGCTGCCCTATCCCTCCCCTCTCCATTACACCGCCCCTGAGCCCCTCCCGTGCCCCCCTCCCCATGCCCCCATCCCACCTTCCTCCAGCCAGCAGCCCGAGTGCCATCGACCCCCGGCCCGTGCGCGCCGGCAGCAGCGACGTTGTGGTCATCTCCTCCCTCCTGGGCAGCCTGGGGGCCGTGCTGGCCCTGGCGGTGCTCGGCACGCTGGGGTACGGGGGTCTGCGTGGGGACGTGTCCGGGGGGCCCTCGGGGGACCATCCTGCCCTCGTGCCCCACCAGCAAAGCAGCCGAGCCGCGGAGATGCTCTTAAGCTGCTAAAAGCCTTCATGGTCTTTAACTGGGGCAGGAAGAGGCCCCCCGGAGAGGGTTGGCACGGGGAGGGCTGGCAGAGCCCCCCAGGGCTCCACCTGACACCTCTTGTCTCTCCCTGCAGAGCCCAGGTGTGGGCAGCCCTGTGCCACCAGGGTCTGGGGACCGACGCCTTCGCCCGCAGGTCCTACAGGACCCACCACATCCCCCCGGCCCTGCCCCTGCCCACCGCCTGCGGGGGCAGCCCCCCAGGGCTGGGCTGCTTTGCCTCCTGCCCTCCTGCTCTGCGCCCTGCCAAGTAAACTCGCACCGGACGTGGCAGCTGCCTGCTCCTTGCCCGACGATGCCCTCTCTGCCCCTCCTGGTGTCCTCGGTGCCGTTTGGTGCCCTTGGCCACCAGGCGTCCCCACTGCCACCCAGGCGGGGTTGGAGCCGTGGAGGGAGCTCAGAAAGCACCCATGGCCTGGGCTTGGTGCACCCCCGTGGAGCGCAACGAGAGCAAGCGCAGGGTCCTGCGCCGGGGCCAGAACGATCCTCGCTGTCTGCGCTGGGGAGGAGGCGCTGGGGAGCAGCCCCCTGGAGAGGCACTTGGGGGTGCTGGGGGAGGAGAAGCTGGACGCGAGCGGGCAGTGCCCAGAGGGCAAAGCATGGCCTGGGCTGCATCCAAAGCAGAGCCGGGGAGGGGATTCTGCCACTTGGCTCTGGGGAGACCTCACCTGGGCTACTGCGTCCAGCTCTGCAGCCCTCGGCACGGGAAGGACATGGAGCTGGTGGGGCAGGTCCGGAGGAGGGACGCGAGAATGATCAGAGGGTTGGAGCAGCTCTGCTGTGAGGACAGGCTGAGGGAGCTGGGGGTGCTCAGCCTGGAGAGGGGGGGGACCCGAGAGCAGCCTGCCAGCGCCCACGGGAGGGACGGGGAGAAGCTGTTAGCAAAGGCCTGCAGTGACAGGACGAAGGCAACGGCTGCAGGCTTGAGCAGAGCAGACTCAGCCTGGACCTTAGCAACAAATTCTGGACTATGAGGCTGGTGGAGCTCTGGAACAGGTTCCCCAGGGAGGTGCTTGAGGCCCCTTCCCTGGAGGCATTCAAGATGAGGCTTGACGGGTCCCCGGGTGGCCTGGGCTGGTGGAGATGTCCCTGCTGAGTGCAGGGGGGCAGGAGCGAGCGAGCTCTGGAGGCCCCTTCCAGCCCAGACGGTGAACTTGCCGTCGGCGGCGGCAGAGCGGTGGCCCTGCTGCGGGCACGGCGCGGGGCTGGCATCGCTGAGCCCCGCGGTGCGGCGGGCGCGGCAGTTCTCGGCTGCCCTCGCTGGCGGGCGTGCGGGCGTTGGGCTGGCACCCGGGGGAACGAGCAGGACCTGTTTGCCACGGGGCCGCCGCAGGAATGTGGGAGGCTGGCAGCCGCGGGCGGGTCCCGTGGGGACGCGGAGCGGTGCCGCCCGCACTGCCGCCCGCACTGCCGCCCGCGGCACCCAGGCGCCCGCACCATGGCCCCGCTGCTCCTGCTGCTGCTCCTGGCCACGGCCCACGGCCTGGGTGAGTGCACCGACGCCGGCGGGCTGGGGGGTCCCCGCGTCCCCCACCCGTGGTGCTGCGCCCTGCCCGCACCTAGGGGTGCAGGGCAGCCGCTGCCCCCTCCCCTGTTCTGGGCTGCTACCCCCTTATGTCCCTGGCGTCACCTTCCTGGGCTGCTGGCACAGCGTGGGGTGCTCTGGGGGTCTCGCAGGGGGGTGGTGGCACAGGGGGGGTTTTGGTGCTCCTTTTGACGAACCACCTTGGGTCTGAGCTCAAAACTGGGGAGGGGGGAGGGGTGGGAAGGGCACGAGGGGTCGGCTCCCTCCTGGCCCTGTCCCCTTGCCGAGCCCCAGGAGCTGTGGGGCCAGGGGCTGCAGGGGAGGGGTCCACACACCCTTGCTGCACTTCCCCCGTGGCTTCCCACCGCAGAGACGATCAACTACACCCCGACGCTGGCCAGCGCTGACCTGGGGGGGCAGATCACCACCTCCACCTTCGTGCTGGAGCAGCCTCGCTGCGTCTTTAAGGACCTGACCACCGAGGAGATCTGGCTGGTGGTGGCCGTGCCCGACGGTAGGTGGAGGGCAGCGGGAGCGGCCCCGGGGCTGGGAGGATCCGCAAGGCTCCCTCCTCACTCCCGTCCCCACGTCCCCATCCCCGCAGCCGTGAAGGACTTCAACAACAGCCTGGCACCGGGGAGCCCCGAGCGGGCGTTCCAGGAGTTCCCCGACGCCACCCCTGCCTACATGACCCTCAACACCACCCTGCTCAGCTACCCCTGCCCCAAGCCCTCCGGGGACATCACGGTGCTGCGGGTGGGCAGCGAGACCAGCTGTGCCAACGACGCCTCCAGACCCAGCTGCAACGGCCCCCTGCCCAGCCCCGGCACCTACCAGTGAGCCTGCTCATGGGCATGTGCCCACCCCTCCCCTCTCCCCCTTCCCCCCCCCTCCCCCCACCCCGAGCCTGCCAGAAGCCCCTCGGCTTGGGGGAGCACATCCAAACCTCCCCTCCCGTGCCAGGGTGAAGTTCCTCGTCTGGAACGGCTCCAGCCCTGTGGCAGAGACGAGGTGGTCAAAGCCCATCACCCTGCGGACAGGTAGCACTGCCAGGGTGCTCCTCCTGCCCCCCGGCCCTTGGCTGCTGGGGGAGGGGGCGCAGGGCGGGCACGGGGTGCAGCTGCACACTGAGCACCAGCAGCTTGGGCTGCAGGGATCCTGCGAGTGGGGAAACTGAGGCAGGGCACTGCTGTGGCTCCTGCTGGGGTACACTGGCACCCTGCGGTGTGACACGTAGGGTCTGCACACTGCGTTTGGCACCTGCCAGCGCCCAGGAGTGTGCCCATGCCCTGGCTGGGCCCCCCCCACCACTGCCCTGAGGTGCACATCCTGCTCCCTCCCCTGCCTTTCTCTCCACAGCCAAGCAGCCCAGCAGCATCCCAGTGCCGGGCAGTGGGCACAGCGGTGCCATGATCGCCATCACCACCATCCTCTCCATCCTCTTCGCCATCCTGCTGGCTGGCCTGCTGGCCATGCTGGTCTTCTGGGGGTGAGTGCCACTGCCCAGCAGCTCTGACGAGTGCTGGCCCCATGGGATTGGCCTCAGAGGGTGACACTGGCACCCCGTGGCCTCCACCTTCGTCCCTCACCCCCCGATCCCTCCGCAGCTCGGACACCTGTGGCTGCAGCAGCAGCTTCAGCAAGCCGGAGGCGGTGTCGGTGCGCAGGTACAACACCCACCACGTCTACGACCAGCCAGCTGCCCGCCTCTGAGCCCCGCCGCGGCGCTCCGCTGCCCCCTGCCACCCCCCAGCACCTCAGCACCTCGCCCTGCACCTCTGGGTGCCCTCGCGATTGCCCCACCGGCGCCGGTGGCACGATGCCCACCGCCGTGGGGGGCACGGCCGTGGACCAGCGCCGCAGGGAGCTGTGATGGAGCAGGAGAGGAACCATTAAAGGCCCTTCCGAGCGCTTTGTGCCAGCAGCCCCTCCTGTGTGTGCCCCCTGGGGCTGGCGCTCGCTGCATCACCTCCTGCAGCCCTGGTGGCTTTGTCCCCGCCTGCCCAGGCAGGGCTCTGCGCCCCGCTGCTGGGTGTGGCACGGCTGCCACCCGCGGCAAGATGTGTCCAGGGCTGCTGTGGAGTGGGAGAAGCCTTTTCAGCCCCGGCCTGGGGCATGTGGTGCCACCTGCACCCGCTTTGAATGGGGACAAGCCCCCTGGGGTAAGAGGCAGAGAGGGGAGGCTGACCCCCAGCAGCCCTGGCACTGGGGTGAGGGCACAGACATCCCCCAGGAGTTGGGGGGTGGTATAAGGGAGGGTTTCTCCCCATGCCCTCTCACCCCACAGCCATGTCCTGTCCCAGACACAGAGGAGGGTCTCCTCCAGGCACAGATTGGCCCAGCCCTGCCTGGGTGCTGCTGATCCTCCCTCAACGGCCATGAGAAGGCAAGAGGGGACCAGCAGCACGGAGCCTGATCCTGCACCAGAGCATGGGTCCCTGATCCCTCTCTGGGGGGTGTGGGGCCTCATTCTGCACCAGGCATGAGGGTCCCTGATCCCTCTCTGGGGGGTGTGGGGCCTCATTCTGCACCAGGCATGAGGGTCCCTGATCCCTCTCTGGGGGGTGTGGGGCCTCATTCTGCACCAGGCATGATCCTGCCCTGGGGGGGCAGGTGCTGATCCTGTACCAGGGGCTTTGGGGAACCTGGTCCAGAATCCCTGTTCCTGCCCCAGGATGTTGTTCCCTGACCCTGCACTGGAACTTTCTGTGCTGGGCCTGACCCTGCACCAAAGGCTGGATATGGTGGAGCTGATTCCTGATCCTGCCCCAGCATGTGGGGCCCTGCTCCTGCCCTGGGGGGATGTGGGGCCTGATCCTGCACTGGGAGGAGGGGAAGTGCACCGTGGAGGGGCTGGTCCTGAGTTCCTGTTCCTGCCCCAGGGTGTGGGTCCTCGATCCTGCACTGAGGGATGTGGGGCCCGATTCTGCCCGGGCAGGAAGAGATCTCCCCAGTGCTGCAGAGGCTGGAGAGCAGAGCAAGGTGGCAGTGCACCTCTTTGGGTGGCATCAGGCAGGGGCACACCCACCCCCTCCCAGACACACACATGAACACCACTATTTCCCTGTGGGCACCATGCAGAGGGTGGTGTCACACTGAGCCCTGCCCCGTGGGCACGGTGCCCTCACCAGGGTACCAGGGACATCAGCAACCTGTGCCCCCCTGCACTGAGCCACTCCATGGAGCCCACAGAGCTCAGCCCCAGCAGAAATGGGTCCCTAAAGCCCCCTCAGAATGAAGCCCCCTCCCCAGGGTGGCAGGGGGTGGCTGGGGGCTCTGTGCCCTGTCACACAGGTGCTGCTGGAGGGGACATGCAGCCCTGAGCCACCAGGGCTAGAGGGGGCAGAGGGGAACACACAAGTGACGGTGGCAGGGGACTTGCCTCATCACTCTGTTCCATGTGTGGGGGAGGCAGAGGGGCAGTGTGTCCTCAGCATGTCCCTATCATGTCCCTGTCCTGTCCTTGTGGTGCCCAGGCACAAATGCCAAGGACAAGCAGTGTCTGCCAGCCCTGAGCCCTGGCTTTGGGTGCTGAGCAACTCCTAACATTGAGGCAGGTCCTGTCCCCACTCCTGTATTTATCCCAGAGCCCCTGCAGGGTGAGGCTGGAAGGGACCTCTGAAGATCATCCAGTCCAAGCCCACTCCTAAAGCAGGGCACCCACAGCAGCTTGCCCAGCAGCACAGTGCCAGGGGGGTTGGAAGCTCTCCACACAAGGACACTCCACAGCCTCTCTGGGCAGCCTGCTCCAGGCCTCCAGCACCCTCACAACAAACAACTTGCTCCTCCTCTGCACAGCCAACCTCCTGCCTGACACTTTGTGCCCCTTCTCCTGTACCTCATTCTGGGTGCCATTGAGCAGAGTCTGGCCCCAGGCTCTTGCCCCCCCCAGCTGGTTCAGCTCTTGCTGAGCATTGCTCAGCTGCCCTCTGGGGCTGCTCTTCTGCAGGCTCTCAGCCCCAGGGCTCTCAGCCTTTGCTCCTCCCAGAGCTGCTCCAGGCCCCTCAGCAGCTCTGCAGCCTCCTCTGGACTCTCCCCAGCACTTCCCTGGCTCTCTGCAACTGAGGAGCCCAAAGCTGGACCCAGCACTCCAGGTGTGGTCTCCCTGGGGCAGAATAGAGTGGGAGCAGAACCTCCCTTGCCCTGCTGCCCACACTCTTCTCTCCTCCGTGCCCCCCCCCAGGACACCATTTGCCTCCCTGCCCCCCAGGGCACATTGCTGCCCCATGGGCACTTGCTGTCCCCCAGCACTCCCAGCTCCTTCTCCTTGCAGCTGCTTCCCAGCAGGTCCCCCCTCAGCTGTCCTGCTGCAGGAGGTTGTTCCTGCCCAGGGCCAGGACCCTGCACTTGCCCTCGGGGAGCTCCATGAGGTTCCCTCTGCCCAGCTCTGCAGCCTGCCCAGGTCTGGCTGATGGCAGCAGAGCCTGAGGGCTGTCAGCCACTGCCCCCAGCAGCAAACTGCCTGAGGCTCCACTCTGCCCCCTTATGACACCAAGCCCCCCAGATATGACCCCAGTGCCTCCAGGGATGCTGCGTCTGGGGCCGGATGAAAAGGTCGCAGGCCCAGGAGCCGCAGCGCTGGGGAGCAGGGCAGCGGCGAGAGGCCGGCGCTGGTGCTTGGGACGCCGCAGGACCCCAGCCTCGGTCTCTCCGGTCCCTCGGTGCCAGCGCAGGGTGGCGCCGGTCGGAGCCCCGGGGGGACCCAGCGAGCGCCCGACCGCCTCCGGCCCCTCCCACTGCCGCCATGGCCCCGCCTCTGCCGCCGAGCTCCGCCCATTGGCCCGCAGCCGATCCTGTCACCCAATCACAGCCAGGAACGAGGCTCCTGTCCCGCCTCTTATCCCGCCCCTTGGCCCGTTCCCCGCGGTGATTGGCAGGCGGAGGTGTCCGCCTGCACATGGGCGCTGGGCAATCTGTCCGCGGGTTCGAGGCTACGTTCGGCTCCCTCGGCTCGGCGCAGCTCAGCTCAGCTCGGCTCGGCTCGGCTCGGCTCGGCTCCGCTGCCCGCCATGGCCCGGCGGAGCGCCCTCTCCATCCGCATCGTGGAGGGCAGGAACCTGCCCGCCAAGGACATGTGAGTGGCAGAGTGGGAGTGAGGAGGGCTCTGGAGGAGACACCCGGAGAGGGACCCCCTCTACCCTCGGAGTGCTGTCAGGTGTCCCCCTGACAGGTCCCCGCGCTTTGGGGACACTCCCGGGGCAGCTTTAGGTTGTCCCTCCTGCTCTGGGGGCTTGCCTAGAATGGCTTTGGTTGCCTCCCAACAGTGCCTGTCCTTTGGGGGCTGCCTCCGGGATGGCTTTTGGGTCGCCCCCCCCACCCTAGGGATTACCCCAGGGTGGCTTTGAGGCATCCACTTCAGCAGTGTCTGTGCTTTGGGGGGGTCCCCCTTAGGGTGGCTTTGGGGTCCCCTTGCATTGGAGGTTGTCTCCAGGACGGTTTTGGGCTCCTCTTGCATTGAGGGTTCCACCACAGAGTGGGTTTGGGGTGTCCACCCAGCTGTGCCTGTGCTTTGGGGGGTTCCCCCCAGTATGGCTTTGGGATCCTCTGGCACTGGAGGCTCTCCCGGGGTGGCCTTGAGGTGTCCCCCAGCAGCATCTCGATTTTAAGGATTTGCCCCAGGATACTTCTGGCTGTCCCCAGTACTTCTGTGTGCTTTGGGGGCTCCCTCAGGAGTGCTGTGATGCCTCCCCTGATTTGGGGACACCCTCTGGGATGGCTTTAAGTAGCACCCAGTAGCACCCAGTCCTTTAGGATACCCCAAGCAGGGCAATCACTTCGGAGGTTCCCCCTGTGCTACCGCGGGGCAGGGCTGCCCCCACCGTGCACCCCCCACCTGCAGCTGGCCCTTCAGCTGGGACCCTTGACCGAGCAGCAGGACCCACAGGACAGCTGTCCCCAAAAGGAGCAGGAAGGAGCCCCAGAGGCTCTGTCACCCTCTCACCATTCCCAGCCTGCCTGGCTGCATTCTGGGTGCTCCCACTGGCACCCCCCGAGTTGGGCTTTCCCTCCTTGGCAGCCCCCCAAAGGCTGTCTGCCTCGCCTGGTGGTGTTCTCATTGCTCTGATCCTTACCGGGACAGGGCTGGGGGCAGGGGAGGGGGAGGAGGAGGACTGTGGGGACAGTGTTGGGACAGGAGGCCAGCACCAGGGTGGTCGTGAGCCACCGAGGAGGCTGCTGAGGAGCTCGGCAGAAGGGCAGGGTCAGGGCTGCCGGAAAACCAGCAAAAATCCCTGCAGCCGTCATGGAAAAAGAGGATAAACAGGGAAAGAAACAGGAGGGTTTTTTTTCCTCTCTCTTTCCTTTTTTAAACCCCATGTGTCAGAGCCTGGGTCTTAAATCCCTTGGCACAGCTCCTTGCTCGGAGTTCCGACCTGCTCGAGGAGCAGGCTCTGGGGTGGCTTTGGAGGCTCTGGGCTTTCCCGAGGCTGGTTTGAGGTTTTTTTCTGGGGAGGCTCTGGGGTTCCAGACTGGGAGCTTTGAGCAGGAGGAGTGGGGAAGGAATTGTGACCACCAGCTCCGACACGCTGACACCACCCCCCCGCCCCCCGCCGCCTGACCTTGGCCGTGTCTGGCTGCCCTCCCTCTCCCCTGCGGCTGGGGAGATCCTCTGCCCTGGCACAGCCTTCGGAATCGCCACTGGGGAAATTCCTCTGGGGGGTGCCAGCCCTGGGGATGTTTGCAGGTCAGACCTTGCTTGGGGCACCCCCAAACCCCCATGGACCTCACCCGAGGACCTACAGGTGCAGGATTTAGCTGATGCTGCTGCAGTTTGTGGCCCCTGTGGGGTGCCAGCCCTGGGTATATTTGCAGGTCAGACCTTGCTTTGGGCACCCCCAAACCCCCATGGGATTCACCCAAGGACCTACAGGTGCAGTATTTAGCTGATGCAGCTGCAGTTCGTGGCACCTCTGGTGCCCCCCTGCTCCAAGGAGCCATGCCACCGGCAGCCCCCTCCTCTCCTGTGTGATTTCAGGAGGGTTTAATGTTGAAGCCAGCCCCCTGGCCGTTGTGCCCACAGGCCTCCCACCCCCTCCCACTGCAGGAGAGCTGCTGTTTGGCTTTTCTTTCCAAGCCAGTGCCTGCCCAGTCTGGCACCATGCAGCCACCAAAGCGTGAAAGTGCCCATAAAGAAGCAGGAAACCTGCTGCTGCCTTCCCCTCTGGCACCTCTCTGCCCGCTGGGAGGCCAGAACCCAGCCAGGCTTCAGCTCAGCCCCGAGTGGGCTCTGCCCTTGGCCCCACTTGCAGGGAGCAGGAGCCTTAGCCCCTTCCCAGCTGAGCAGCACTGCGAAAACCCCTCCCTGGGCAGCTTCACTGCAGGAGGAGAGGGGAAACGATCTGGGTTTGCTTCTTTGATTTGATCTTATTCCACTCCCCAAGGGCAGGGCACGGCTCAGTCCCTCAGCCCCCGGAGCTGTGCTGGCACGGATGGCGGCAGGGGGCATGCGTGTTTGTTCCCCCTCCCTAGTTTATACCCTGCTCTTAATCGCTAAAGCTTCATTTCCTCCTTTCAAAGCCCAACCTTCCCCTTTCCTAGCGCCTTCCCCTCGACCAAACCACTCAGCCTTGCCACCCACGCTGGCGTGGAGGGACCAGGGCGGGTGGCCAAAGGGAGCTGCGCTCTGCGTGGGTGTCAGCAGAATGCCCAGTGCCCGCTGGGAGCCTGCCAGCCACATCAGTCTCCTCCCCAGCATCTCCCGGGCACTGCCTAGCGCGCAGGGCTGGGGACGCTCCGCAGCCCTCGGCCCCCTCTGCAGCAGGCGGGAGGATGAGTTTGTTGTGCTGCGGGGTTTAATCGCCGGAGCACGGCGTGCCCGAGTGCCACACGCAGCGGTCTCATGGCAACCTGCGTCCCAGGGGATGGCAGCGTGTCCCCAGGCTGGGAACAAGGTTTTCCCGCTGCCAGAGTAGAGGCAGCCCCCGCCGGGAGCCTGCCCGGCGTTGCTGGGCACAGGCAGATGTTCGCTTGCTGCCGCCTGCCCGCTCCGCGGTTCGTGTGCGGCAGGAGCTGTCAGCAGCCGGCTCCGGCTCTCCATCCGCTGCCCTCATTAAACCCTCTCCGGGGGGAAGCTGGAGATGGGAGCAGGCAGGCAGAAAGCTGCTCCTAGCAACCTGCCTGTGCTGCCGGCGCCGAGCGCGGCCGAAATGCCTGGGGGGTGGTTGGGGTGGGGCTGGGGATGCCAGCGCTGTGCCTGGAGAAACCCCCGCGGCTGTGCTTGGCCCGGCAGGGAGCGCCCCGGCCCCGCTCGGTCCCCCGGCCCCGCTCGGTCCCCCGGCCCCGCTCGGTCCCCCCGGCCCCGCTGGGTCCCTCGGCCCCGCTCGGTCCCCCGGCCCCGCTCGGTCCCCCAGCAACTGGCTCTCCATTTCTCTGCTTTTGGCGATGGGGAAGACACTCTGTGCTCGGGATCCCTGCAGGACCTGTGCACCTTCAAAAGGGTGCTCGGGGCTGTCTGATGAATCCCCCAGCCCCTCTCAATCCCCCCAGCAGTTGCCCTTCCACCTCCCTCCCTGCTTTTGGATGAGGAAGTTGCTCCAACCTCAGCATCCCCAGAGTCCCCCCTCCCTGCTTCTCCGGGACACTCAGGTCTGACTTCACAAATCTCCCAAGCTCTTTCAATTCCCCAGCCCCTCTCAATGCCTCCAGCAGCTGCCTCTCCACCTCCCTGCTTTTGGGATGAGGAAGTCACTCCGTGCTCAGAGTCCCCAGCCCATGCACTCCCCACCTCCTCCAGGGTGCTCACGGCTGGCTGATGACCTCCCCAAGCCCTCTCACCTCCCCAGCCTCTTTCAATTCTCCAGTCCCTCTCAGTGTCCCCCAGCATCTGCCTCTCCACCTCCCTGGCTATGGGATGGGGCAGTCACTCCATGCTCTAGGTGCCCAAACCCCAGCCTCATGCACTCCCTGCCTTCAGGGTGCTCACAGCTGGCTGATGAAATCCCCAAGCCTTCTCAGTGTCCCCCAGCATCTGCCTCTCCACCTCCCTGGCTATGGGATGGGGCAGTCCCTCCATGCTCTAGGTGCCCAAACCCCAGCCCTATACACTCCCTGCCTTCTCCAGGGTGCTCAGGGCCGGCAGTGGAAGCTGCCGGGATGGGTGTTAATGAGTAATCCTGCTCGGAGCAGCTCCGTGCCAGCTGGAGCCACAACCTTTACACCCTCTTGGCCAGCACCCACGTCCCGCTGGCTCCTCTGCCTCGGGCCAGAGCCCCCACGCCTGCCTGGCACCGAGTCAGCTCCTCTCCGCCGGGCTGGGGCAGTCAGCTGTGACCCGGCGCCGAGGCTTTTGGCACGGGAGGCTGACCCGGGTAGTCCCCGGGCGGGTAACGGGGCCGGGACCTGGCGGCGGCTGCCAGCAGCCCCGGCACGTGCTGCCCGCCCTTCGCACCCTCGCCGCCACCCGGGGGGTCCCCTGCCCACGCAGCTGCCGGGGCCGCGCTGCCGGAGCGTGTGCCGGGGCCGTGGGGGCCTGCAGCGCTTTCGGGAAAGGGTGGGGTTGGTTTGTTTGTTTCTTCACCTTCCTGCGGGAAGAGGCTAAGTGCCGCTGCGGGAGCTGGCGCCGGACACGCTCCGGGATGCGCTTCCCCGGGCTGGCAGGGCACCGGGGCCACCACGGGCCGGCAGTGCTGGCCAGACCCACCCACTGAAGCCTTCGTCCCCCAGCGCCCCGTAGCTCCCTGCCCGCCGGGTCCCCCCTTTGCAGGGCTGAGTCTTGGGTGCCCACAGCCGTGAGAGCGCCGTGGGGCCGGGCCCGGGGCGGCGGCTGGGGGCGCTGACAGAGCCACGCTGTGTCCTTCCAGCACGGGCAGCAGTGACCCATACTGCGTCGTGAAGATCGACGATGAGGCCATCATCAGGTGAGGCTCTCTGGCCCCGGCAGCGCCCCGGCGTGCCGGCAGACTTCCTCCATCCTCCCTGCTGAGGGCGCAATGCTTTCCTCTCGTCTTCTCTTCCTCCTCCCTTCTTCTTCTTTCTCTTCCGCCTCCTTTTCCTCTTCTTCTGCTTCTTCTTCTTCCTCCTTCCCTCTTCTCCTTCCTTCTCCTTCCTCCTCCTCCTTCCTTCTCCTTCCCTCCTCCTTCCTTCTCTCTCCTTCTCTCTCCTTCCTTCTTCCTTCTCTTTCCTCCTTCTTCCTTCTTCCTCCTCCTTCCTCCCTCCTCCTCCTTCCTCCCTCCTCCTCCTTCCTCCCTCCTCCTCCTTCCTCCTTCCTCCTTCCTCCTCCTACTTCCTTCTCCCTCCTCCTCCTACTTCCTTCTCCTTCCTCCTCCTCCTTCCCTCTTCTTCCTCCTCCTTCCTCATTTTCCTCCCTCCTCCTCCATCCTCCTCTTTCTTCCTTCTCCTTCCTCCTTCCTTCATCCTCTTCCTTCTTCCTCCTCTTTTTTGTTGTTGTTATTGTCGTTGCTGCTGTTCCTTGCTTTGGGCTGAGTCAGCTCTCCAGACATGGACTGTGATGTCTAACAGCTCATGGCCACTTGCCACCCTGTAAGCAGCCTCCCGTGTCTTGCTAGCCCAGAGCACAAGGCAGGGCAAGAGCAAGGACAGAGACAGAGCTGAGGGCTCAAAACTGTGGCTGCCTCCAGCCATGTGTCACCGAAAGTTGGGAAGCTGCCAGGGCTGGGGAGGGGGCTGTGAGTCCCTCCCTGTCACCAGTGCTGTCTGCCCTGCAGGACTGCCACGGTGTGGAAGACACTGTCCCCCTTCTGGGGGGAGGAATACGAGGTGCACCTTCAGCCCACCTTCCACAGCATCTCCATCTACGTCATGGATGAGGACGCACTCAGGTATGGCAAGGCTGGCACTGGGGGCTTGGCATGGGGACTCAGAGGTTGGTGGCTCAACCTCCTTGTAGATGCCAGAGACCAGACCTGGCAGTAGCCACCTGGCTGGGCTGGGCTGTGGGGTACAAACTGGTGAAGCTCTTTGCCAAGGCTGTTTTCCAGCTGGCAGCAAAGGGTGGCTGATGTGGGTACAGAAGCACCGTGGTGGCTTCAGGCCAGGGCACCAGAGTGCCATTGTGCCACTCCACCGACACACAGGGCAGGGGCTGTGCTGCCTGGGGCCTGGTGGAGCTCTGGTGCCAGCCCATGCCCTGCTCCTGGCTTTTGTGTTCCAGCCGCGATGATGTTATCGGGAAGGTCTGCATCACCCGGGACATGCTGGTGGACAACCCCAAGGGTAGGGGGCCCGTGGCTGGGAGGGCTCCACTGAGGTCCCATCTCCCACCCCCATGACGTTCCAGTCCCCAGGACCTCCCGCAACGGCCACCCCCCCATGAGGGTGCCCCTGTGCCCGCAGGATACAGTGGCTGGATGAGCCTCAGCGAGGTGGACCCTGACGAGGAGGTGCAGGGAGAGATCCACCTGCGGGTGGAGGTCCTGGGGAGCCAGGGGGACCGGAGGCAGCTGCGCTGCACCGTGCTGGAGGCCAGGTGAGGAGGGCACTGACGGCAAGAGGGGGCTGGCAGCGTGAGCCGTGGCTGCTGTGTGACTCAGCAGGGTCTTCCCACTTGTCCTGTGACACTGTCTCCCCTGGCGTCCTCCAAGGGAAGCTCAGCAAGCCTGGGTTGGAAGAGTGGGGAGTGAGGTGTGTTGTGTACTGGCTGAAGGGCAGAGCTCAGAGGGTTGTGATCAGTGCTGCAGAGGGCAGCTGGAGGCCTGCAGCTTGTGGTGTTCCCCAGGGGCCAGGGCTGAGGCCAGGGCTGGGGCTTATATGAGTGTGGCTAAGCAGGTACCACCAGCACGCACCCAGAGCAATGCCTCATGCCTCTGGAGCCAGAGCAAATGGTCTTGAACGCTCTGCTAATGGGGAGCAGCTGCCAGGTGTTCCCCAGGGGTCAGCACTGGGGCCGGTCTTGGTCAACATCTTCATCAATGAGCTGGATGAAGGCACAGAGTGGAGCCTCAGGCAGTTTGCTGCTGGTTCCAAACTGGGGGCAGTGGCTGACAGCCCTCAGGCTCTGCTGCCATCCATCCAGACCTGGGCAGGCTGCAGAGCTGGGCAGAGGGAACCTCATGGAGCTCCCCGAGGGCAAGTGCAGGGTCCTGGCCCTGGGCAGGAACAACCTCCTGCAGCAGGACAGCTGAGGGGGGACCTGCTGGGGAGCAGCTGCAAGGAGAAGGAGCTGGGAGTGCTGGGGGACAGCAAGTGCCCATGGGGCAGCAATGTGCCCTGGGGGGCAGGGAGGTGAATGGTGTCCTGGGGGGGCATGGAGGAGAGGAGAGGGTGGGCAGCAGGGCAAAGGAGGTTCTGCTCCCACTCTGTTCTGCCCTAGGGAGTCCACATCTGGAGTGCTGGGTCCAGCTCTGGGCTCTCCAGTTGCAGAGAGCCAGGGAAGTGCTGGAGAGAGTCCAGGGGAGGCTGCAAAGATGCTGAGGGGCCTGAAGCAGCTCTGGGAGGGGCAAAGGCTGAGAGCCCTGGGGCTGAGAGCCTGCAGAAGAGCAGCCCCAGAGGGCAGCTGAGCAATGCTCAGCAAGAGCTGAAGGAGCTGTGGGGGGCAAGAGCCTGGGGCCAGACTCTGCTCAGTGGTGCCCAGGGACAGGCCAAGGGGCAGCAAGGGGCACAAAGTGTCAGGCAGGAGGTTGGCTGTGCAGAGCAGGAGCAAGTTGTTTGTTGTGAGGGTGCTGGAGGCCTGGAGCAGGCTGCCCAGAGAGGCTGTGGAGTGTCCTTGTGTGGAGAGCTTCCAACCCCCCTGGCACTGTGCTGCTGGGCAAGCTGCTGTGGGTGCCCTGCTGTAGGAGTGGGCTTGGACTGGATGACCTCCAGAGGTCCCTTCCAACTATCCCCATGCTGGCAATCTGGGATCCTTCCTTGTACAGAGCACATCCTTGCCACCCTCAGCTGCTAGCAGAGGTCCTAGGGCAGAATTCATCTCCTCTGCTGCTCTGTGGGAGTGCATCTGGAGCGGCTGGGCAGCTGAGGCGGGCAGTGGGCACAGTGGGTGCCCGCAGGTGTTTGGGGAAGTCGCTAGCAAATTGCCCCTCTTCTCGGCAGGGATTTAGCCAGGAAGGACCGGAACGGAGCCTCCGACCCCTTCGTGCGGCTGCGCTACAACGGGAAGGCGCAGGAGAGCACCGTGAGTGCCACCGCACCGCCTCCCGCTCCCGCTGCGCCTCCCGCTCCCGCCGTGTCTCCCGCTCCCGCCGTGTCTCCCGCTCCCGCCGTGTCTCCCGCTCCCGCCGTGTCTCTCGCTCCTGCCGTGTCTCCCGCTCCCGCCGTGTCTCCCGCTCCCGCCGTGTCTCCCGCTCCCACCGTGTCTCCCGCTCCCACCGTGTCTCCCGCTCCCGCCGTGTCTCCCGCTCCCGCCGTGTCTCTCGCTCCTGCCGTGTCTCCCGCTCCCGCCGTGTCTCCCGCTCCCGCCGTGTCTCCCGCTCCCGCCGTGTCTCCCGCTCCCGCCGTGTCTCCCGCTCCTGCCGTGTCTCCCGCTCCCGCCGTGTCTCCCGCTCCCGCCGTGTCTCTCGCTCCCGCCGTGTCTCTCGCTCCCGCCGTGTCTCTCGCTCCCGCCGTGTCTCTCGCTCCCGCCGTGTCTCCCGCTCCCGCCGTGTCTCTCGCTCCCGCCGTGTCTCCCGCTCCCGCCGTGTCTCCCGCTCCCGCCGTGTCTCTCGCTCCTGCCGTGTCTCTCGCTCCTGCCGTGTCTCCCGCTCCCGCCGTGTCTCCCGCTCCCGCCGTGTCTCCCGCTCCCGCCGTGTCTCTCGCTCCCGCCGCTCCTCCCCCTCCCGCCGCTCCCGGTCCTGCCGCTCCTGCGTGTCTCCCGCTCCCGCCACTCCTCCACCTGCCGCTGCTGAGAACTGTCCCCACTGAGAAGTCCAAGCCTGGGCCAGGAGCCATCCCTGTCCCCTGGCATCCCCGGCTTGGCGTCCCGGGGGTGCCGTCGGGCTGAAGCCGTTGGCTCCGCAGGTGGTGAAGAGGTCCTGCTACCCCCGCTGGAACGAGACCTTCGAGTTCGAGCTGGCCGAGCCCGCCGGGGAGAAGCTGTGCGTGGAGGTGTGGGACTGGGACCTGGTGGGCAGGAATGACTTCCTGGGCAAGGTGAGCCCCCGACCTCCTCACCGCTGCCAGGGCTGCCCCACTGCCTGCCTCACCGCCTCCTGCCTCCCCCTGCCAGGTGGTGTTCAGCGTGCGGGGGCTGGAGGTGGCCGGGCAGGAGGAGGGCTGGTTCAGGCTGTGGCCAGACAAGTCCAAGCCGAGGGCGGATGAGTGAGTCCCAGCACTGGAGGGTCGGGGCCGTCCCGGTGCCTACGGGGGCTTTGGGCAGGGAGTATTCCTGGGAAGCACCCTCCTCTTGGAGGGGCATCTCCTGGACTTGCCTTTGCCTGGGCTGCCCAAGCTTTGCCGGGCTCTTGGGCTACCTCCTTCTTGGTGAAGGTCTTCTGCAGCCCTTCGTCCATCCTCCTGCCCACCCATCCCCCACCCCGTGCTCCTGCAGGCGCCGCGGCAGCCTGGGCTCGCTGCAGCTGCAGGTGAAGCTCCGGGATGAGACGGTGCTGCCCTCCCACTGCTACGAGCCCCTGGTCCAGCTCCTGTGCCAGGAGGTGAAGTCAGGGCGCCAGGTGAGGGGTCCCATACCAGGCGCTGCCAGGGCAGCCACCTTGCCCCGGCTCTCTGCCAAGGCAGGTGTGTCCCTTGGCCCAGCACATTGTGGTGCCTCTCCCCGCCAGGATGGCCAAGTCCACCTGGTCACCCTCCTGGATGAAACCACCACAGCTGAGTGCCGGCAGGAGGTCGCCATCAACTTGGTTAAACTCTTCTTGGGCCAAGGGCTGGTCAAGCAGTTCCTGGACCTGCTCTTCGAGCTGGAGCTGGCCAAGCCCTGTAAGGCTGGAGCAGGGAGCAGAGCTGGAGGCTTCCAACCATCTCCTGGGGCTGCAAAACCTCCAAGACCTTGTGTGGTGATTTTTTTGTGGGGGACAGTGCTGAGGCTCACCCATCTCAATGTGCTCTGGGGGGGGGGGGGGGGAACCTGTTGCATTCATCCCCAACAACTCCTGGGCTGAGGTGGGCTGATGGTGGTGGAGGAAGCAGGTGGTGGTCTGGGGGTTAGGAAATCCCCACAGCTCCCGTGGGAATGCCCACAGGTGGAGGGCAGAGCCCCTGTAGATGTCTGCCAGCTGCCCAGTGGCGATGCCAAGGCCACAGACCTTCTCCTCTCTGGCAGGTGAGCCCAACACTTTGTTCCGGAGCAACTCCCTGGCCTCGAAGTCGATGGAGTCCTTCCTCAAGGTGCCACACTGCCCAAACCTGCTCTTCACAGCTGCCCCTAGCTCTGGGATGGCCCCAGTGGGGCTAGCTGGCAGGGAGAGGAGTGGGAGGTTGGCAGAGGTCCCCCAGAGAGCCCTGCTGTGCCGCCTGGGGCCGCTGGGTGCCGAAGCCGTGGCGCCGGCTGATGCCCTGATGCGCCTGGCAGGTGACAGGGATGCCATACCTGCACGCCGTGCTGGGCCCCACCATCGCCCGCGTCTTCGAGGAGAAGAAGCAGGTGGAGCTGGACCCGGGCAAGGTGGAGCCTAAAGACGCTGGGTAAGGGGCGTGCGGGGCAGGGCGGGCAGGGAGGGCGCTGCCCCGGGGCTGACGGCGCCGGTGCCCGCAGCTGCTCGGCGCTGCACCGTGTGCAGACGGAGGGTGAGGTGATCGAGCAAGGCCGCCAGCACCTGCAGGCCTACCTGGGCGAGCTGCTGGACGCCATCGCCAGGTCGGTCCCGGCCTGTCCCCCTCTCATCCGCGCTGCCTTCCGCCAGCTGTTCCGGCGCGTCGCGGAGCGCTTCCCACGGCACCAGGTCGGGAGCGGGGCGCGGGCGGAGCGGGGGCAGGCAGGCTGCGGCCGCGGCGGTCCCCGATGGGACTCCCTTGTCCGTGGCGGCCCAGCAGGGGTGGGCAGCAGTGGGACAGCAGAGCTGTGCTGCACCCAGGCGGCAGCCCCGGAGCTGGGAGGCAGCTCCCACGTCCCTGCTGCGTGGATGTGTCATGGAATCACGAAGGAGGTTGGGCTGGGAGGGAACTTAAAAAGCCGTCCAGGGCAACCCCCTGCAGCCAGCAGGGACAGCCCCAACCAGAGCAGGCTGCTCACAGCCACAGCCAACCTGCCCTGCACTGCTGCCAGCCATGGGGCAGCTCCCACCTCTCTGGGCAGCCTGGGCCAGGCTCTGCCCACCCTCAGGGGCAAACATTTCTCCCTTCTCTCCACTTCCAATCTCGCTCTTTCTGTCCAAACCATCTCCCCCTTAGCCTGTGCGTGGCGGTGGTGGCCGGGGCTGTCCCACGCCGGGACAGACCCTGAGGCATCATCTGCTCTCCACCTCTGCTGACCTCAGCATGCCAAGTTCGTGGCTGTCACCAGCTTCCTCTGCCTGCGCTTCTTCTCGCCAGCCATCATGACCCCCAAGCTCTTCCACCTGCGGCAGACGCACGCCGATGCCCGCACCAGCCGCACCCTGCTGCTCCTGGCCAAGGTGAGACGGGGAGGGGGGACACGGCACGCCCCGGAGGGTGGTGGTGTCAGCCGAGTGGGGACTTGGGTCGGGCTGGGGAGGGCTGCTGCTGGTGACACCATCATCCCCGGGGGGTCCGCAGGCCGTCCAGCTGGTAGGCAACATGGAGCCGGCGGCCGGGCGGGCCAAGGAGACGTGGCTGGCCCCGCTGCTGCCCGCCTTGCAGCAAGGCATCGCCCAGATGAAGGACTTCATCAGCCAGCTGGTGGGGCCGGAGGAAGAGGAGGAGGAGGAGGAAGGCGAGGGCCGGGCGCCAGGCTGCCCCGCGGCGGTGCTGAAGCAGGGACTGCTCTTCGTGCACAAGGCACGGGGCAAGGGGCCGCTGCTCGCCGCCGCCTCCAAGAAGCTCCACTTCTGCCTCACCGGCCAGGCGCTCAGCTTCGGCAAGAGCCCGGGAGCAGAGGTAGAGGGGTGCCAGGCACGGTGAGGGTGGCAGCAGGGTGGGAGGATGGGAGCAGAGGTAGAGGGGTGCCAGGCACGGTGAGGGTGGCAGCAGGACGGGAGGATGGGAGCAGAGGTAGAGGGGCGCCAGGCACCGTGAGGGTGATAGCAGGGCGGGAGGATGGGAGCAGAGGTAGAGGGGTGCCAGGCACGGTGAGGGTGACAGCAGGGCGGGAGGATGGGAGCAGAGGTAGAGGGGTGCCAGGCACGGTGAGGGTGGCAGCAGGGCTGGAGGATGGGAGCAGAGGTAGAGGGGTGCCAGGCACAGTGAGGGTGGCAGCAGGGCAGGAGGATGGGAGCAGAGGTAGAGGGGTGCCAGGCACGGTGAGGGTGGCAGCAGGGCAGGAGGATGGGAGCAGAGGTAGAGGGGTGCCAGGCACGGTGAGGGCGGCAGCAGGGCGGGAGGATGGGAGCAGAGGTAGAGGGGTGCCAGGCACGGTGAGGGCGGCAGCAGGGCGGGAGGATGGGAGCAGAGGTAGAGGGGTGCCAGGCACGGTGAGGGTGGCAGCAGGGCAGGAGGATGGGAGCAGAGGTAGAGGGGTGCCAGGCACGGTGCAGGTGGTAGCAGGGCGGGAGGATGGGAGCAGAGGTAGAGGGGTGCCAGGCACGGTGAGGGCGGCAGCAGGGCGGGAGGATGGGTGGCACTGACTCCCCACGTTGCGTTCCTCCCCTCCCTCCCGTCAGCCAAGCGGTGCCATCGCCCTGGCCAACATCCTGGCAGCCGAGAAGGTGGAGGAGAAGAGCTTCGGGAGCGCCCACGTCATGCAGGTGGTCTACATGGACGCGGGTGGGCGGCAGGAGACAGCCTACCTCCAGTGCAAGGTAGGGAGAGCGGGGGGCCGGGGCGGGGGGCGACAGGCAGCAGGAGGTGTCCCAGCCCGGGTTGCCCTCATGCCCTGCGCCCCGCAGAGCGTCCCCGAGCTGAACCAGTGGCTCTCAGCCCTGCGCAAGGTCTGCGGCAGCAACCCCCGAGTGCTCCGCGCCTACCACCCGGGCGTCTTCCGCGGCGACAAGTGGAGCTGCTGCCACCAGAAGGACAGGACAGGTACCAGGGAGGTGGCAGAGCCCTGGCACAGGCTGCCCAGGGGGGCTGTGGAGTCTCCCTCTCGGGAGATATTCAATCCCTGCCTGGATGTGTTCTGTGTGACCTGCTCTGGGTGCTGCTGCTCTGGCAGGGCTTGGGCTGGCTGAGCTCTGGAGGTCCCTTCCAGCCCCTGGCATTCTGGGATGCTGTGACCCAGGGCAGAATGGGTGGGCAAGGTGATGTGCTGGAGGGCATAAAGCTCTGCCGAGGGGACTGCCCAGGCTGGATCCGGGGGCTAAGGTCAGTGGGATGAGGTTCAACGAGGCCAAGTGCTGGGTCCTGCCCTTGGCTCACAACCACCCCAGGGAGGCTCCAGGCTGGGGGCAGAGAGGCTGGAAACTGCCCCATGGAAAAGGCCCTGGGGGTGCTGGTTGGCAGCAGCTGGAGATGAGCCAGGGTGTGCCCAGGTGGGCAAGAAGGGCACCAGCAGCCTGGCCTGGCTCAACAGTGGTGTGGCCAGCAGGAGCAGGGCAGGGGTTGTGCCCCTGTGCTGGGCATTGGGGAGGGCACAGCTTGAGTGGGTTCTGTTTTGGGGCTCTCACTGCAGGGACAGCGAGGGGCTGGAGCAGGCCAAAGAGCAGCTGAGCTGGTGAAGGGTGCTGGGCATGAGTGCTGGGAGGAGCAGCTGAGGGTGGTTTAGTCTGGAGAGAAGGAGGCTCAGGGGAGGCCTCATTTGTCTCAGGGAGTTTCCTGAAAGGAGGCTGGAGCCAGGTGCAGGTCATAACATCACAGAACTGTTTGGGTTGGAAAAGGCCTCCAGGATCATCCAGTCCAGCATCAACCCAGTCCCACCACGGCCACCAAACCCTGCCCCACAGTGTCATGGCCACAGCTGTCTGGAGCACCTCCAGGCATGGGCACTCCACCAGCTCCCTGGGCAGCCTGTGCCAAGCCCTGACCACTCCTGCAGCAATGAAACTTTTACTCATCCCAAACCTAACCTCCCCTGGCACAGTTTCAGGCCAGTTCCTCTCCTTCCATCAACTGATCCTAGGGAGCAGAGCCCAAACCCCACCTGGCTGCAGCCTCCTCTCAGGGAGCTGCAGACAGCAATGAGGTCTCTCTTCAGCCTCCTTTTCCCTCCAGACTAATCAACCTCATTCCCTCAGCTGCTGCCCCCCAGCCCTGTTCTGCAGATCCTTCCCCAGCTTCATTGTCCTCCTCTGGACCTGCTCCAACCTCTCAATGTCTTTGGCATGAGGGACCCGAGCCAGAACTTCTCAGGTGCATCAAGTGACAGGAGACGAAGAAATGGCCTGGAGTGGTGCCAGGGGGGGTTCTGGATGGAGATCAGGCAGAGTTTCTTCCCAGCAGGGGCTCCGAGGCCCTGCCCAGGCTGCCCAGGGAGGTGCTGGACTCTTCGCGCCTGGAGGGGCTTCAAAGCTGTGGTGCTGAGGGACCTGTCCGGGGGCAGCGGCGCTGCCGCAGCCTGGCGCTGTCAGCTCCGGGGGAGTGCTTGGGCTGGAGCATCTCAGAGGCTTCTTCCAGCCCCCCTCCCCCCCGAGTTGTGTGGTGCTGGGGGGTGCTGGGGGGGGTGTCCCCTGCCACCCTGAGTGCCCTGTCCCGCAGGGCTGGGCTGTGACCGCACCCGGCACGGTGTCACGCTGCAGGACTGGAGCGACCCCCTGGACCCCGCGGTGGAGGCACAGAGACTCTTCCACCACCTCCAGGGCCTCCGGGGGACCCTCAGGTGAGCCCCCGCCCTGCTGCAGGCTCCCTTGCGCCCCCTCCCCCCTGCTGCCAAGGCAACCTCCCGTCCTGCCCATCCCCCCAGGGAGAAGTACTGGGAGCTGCTGGAGCCGGAGCACAGCCGCAGCGGCCGCCGGGGCGAGGGTAGGTTCGGGGTGGGGTCCTGGGGACACCGACCTGGACATGTCCCCAGGGGCTGGGGGGCAGTGGTGGACCCTGTGGGGGCCGCGGGGGTCTCACTGCTGTTCCCCTTCCCCAGGTGCCCCGCTGCCCGAGGGGCTGAGCCGACTCTTCGAGGTGCTGGAGGACCTGGAGGACCACCACCGCCTGGCGCAGCCCCCAGCGCCCCCAGCCCCTGCCCTGCTGCAGCTGCAGACGTGAGCGGCCCTGGTGTCCCCCACCCACGGGGGTCAGAGGCCCCACGCCTCGGGGGCCGTGGTGGTGGCAATAAAGGCTCTTTGTACCCACCAGCCCTGTCCTGTGCGTCACTGGTGGGGGCACTGCTGGCCACGGGGACAGGCACTGGCGGGTCAAGGTGGGCAGTGCTGGGCTGGGGACTGGTGAGCACTCTGCTGGTGGCACTGGTGGCAGCACTGGTGTCCCTCCTGGTGTCATTCCTGCTGGCACTGCTGGTGGTGCCATCCGTCGTGGCTCTGATGGTGAGATGGTGAAAGCTCTGCTGGTAGCCACACTGGTGGTGGCCCTGGGGGTGGCATTGCTGGCAACACTGGTGCCATTTCTGGTGGCCACAGTGGTGGCATCACTGGTGGTTCTGCCAGGGGCACTGCTGCTGATGTCACTGGTGTCAGCATGCCTCAGGTGATGACAGCACTGACGTCTCTCTTGGTGCCATGGCTGTTGGCACCAGGCAGGCACTGGTGGTGAAGCCTCTGATGCTTTTGCTGCTGACCTCACCAATGGTGGCATGTGGTGGAAGCGGTGCCACCACTGCCGGTGCCATCGCTGCTCATGGTGGCACTGGTGACGGCACTGGTAGGCCTGTGGGTGCCACCTCAGATGGTCACAGTGGTGGTGCCACTGGTGGTTCTGCTGGTGGTCTGGTAAAAGCTCTGCTGGTGACAACACTGCTGGTGACAACACTGCTGGTGCCATTTCTAATGGCCACAATGGTGGCATCACTGGTGGCTCTGCTGGGGTCCTTGCTGGTGGTGTCACTGGTGTCAGTGCTCCTCATGGCATCACTGATGACATCATGCCTGGTGGCACCAACAGGGCACTGGCTGGTAGAACCACGATGGGTTTTGCTGCTGATCCTTACCAATGATGGCACAGGATCTAACTGGTGGCAGCACTGCTGGTGGTGGCCCTGGTGACACCGCTGGCAGCACTGCTGGTGCCATTTCTAGTGGCCATAGTGGTGGCATCACTGGTGGTTTGTCTGGGGGGGTGTTGCTGACAGTGTCACGGGTGCTGGTGCTCCTCATGCCAACACTGATGACATCACTGGAGGCCCTGCTGGTGCCATGTCTGGTGGCACAGCAGGGAGGCTGGAATCACTGGTAGTGTTGCTGGTGGCACACTGCTGCTGGTGCCATCACTGCTGGTGCCACATGATATAACTGGCACCACTGCTGGTGGCACACTGCTGCTGGTGCCAGCACTGCTGGTGCCACATGATATAACTGGCACCACTGCTGGTGGCACCACTGCTGGTGCCATCACTGCTGGTGACACACGATATAACTGGCACCACTGCTGGTGCCATCACTGCTGGTGGCATGCAGTGTAACTGGTGCCACCACTGATGGTGTCATTGCTGCTGGTGACACATGATATAACTGGCACCACTGCTGGTGCCACCACTGCTGGTGCCATCACTGCTGGTGACACACGATACAACTGGCACCACTGCTGGTGCCACCATTGCTGGTGCCATGTGGTGTAACTGGTGCCACCACTACTGGTGTCATCACTGCTGGTGACACATGATGTAACTGGCATCACTGCTGGTGCTGCCACTGCTGATGCCATCACTTCTGGTCCCCACTGCTGGTGGACCACTGCTGGTGGCATGTGGTGTAATTGGTGCCATCACTGTTGATGCCACTATTGCTAGTGGTACATGGTGTAACTGGTGCCACCACTACTGGCATCACCACTGCTGGTGGCACATGGTGTAACTGGTGCCACCACTGCTGTCACCACCACTGTGGCAGCACATGGTGTAACTGGTGCCACCACTACTGTCACCACCCCTGTGGCAGCACATGGTGTAACTGGTGCCACCACTGCTGGTGCTACCACCACTGCTGGTGGCACATGGTGTAACTGGTGCCACCACTGCTGGTGCTACCACCACTGCTGGTGGCACATGGTGTAACTGGTGCCACCGCTGCTGGTGCCACCACTGCTGGTGGCACATGGTGTAACTGGTGCCACCGCTGCTGGTGCCACCACTGCTGGTGGCACATGGTGTAACTGGTGCCACCGCTGCTGGTGCCACCACTGCTGGTGGCACATGGTGTAACTGGTGCCACCGCTGCTGGTGCCACCACTGCTGGTGGCACATGGTGTAACTGGTGCCACCGCTGCGGCTGCCACCGCTGCTGCTTGGCGGCACTCGGTGCCACCACTCTGAGCGGCTCCCAGCCCTGCCAACCACACCTCCGACCTGGCAGGCGCAGCTGCTCCTCGTGACGTCACCGCTGCCGTCACTGCCCGCTCGGAGCGCGGCGCCGCGGCAGGACCTCCCCTCCGGTGCGAGCCCTCCCGACCGCCCGGGGGCGCTGTGACCGCCGCAGGGAGCGGCCGGAGGTGACGCTGGGCGGCCTGCGGCGGCGGCGGCGGTGCCGCCATGAACGCTCCGCCGGCGTTCGAGTCCTTCCTGCTCTTCGAGGGCGAGAAGAAGTGAGCCGCGGTGGGGCTGAGGGCACTGAGAGAGCCGCGGGGAGATGGAGGGGGGAAGCGATGGGGGAAGCGATGGGGGAAGGGATGGGGGAAGGGATGGGGGAAAGCGATGGGGGAAGGGATGGGGGGAAGGGACGGGGGAAGGGATGGGGGGAAGGGATGGGGGGAAGGGATGGGGGAAGGGATGGGGGAAGGGATGGGGGAAGAGGTGGGGGAAGGGATGGGGGAAGGGATGAGGGTAAGGGACGGGGGAAAGGGACGGGGGGAAGGGATGGGGGGAAGGGATGGGGGAAGGGGTGGGGGGAAGGGACGGGGGAAGGGACGGGGGGAAGGGACGGGGAGAAGGGGTGGGGGGAAGGGACGGGGGAAGGGACGGGGGGAAGGGACGGGGAGAAGGGGTGGGGGGAAGGGACGGGGGGAAGGGACGGGGGGAAGGGACGGGGAGAAGGGACGGGGAGAAGGGGTGGGGGGAAGGGACGGGGGAAGGGACGGGGGGAAGGGACGGGGGGAAGGGACGGAGGGAAGGGACGGGGGGAAGCCATGGGGGGAAGCCATGGGGGGAAGCCATGGGGGGAAGCCATGGGGGGAAGGCTCTAGGCTCCCTGTACGGGGAGCCTGGAGCCTTCCCCCCATCCCTTCCCCCCTCCCCGCATCCTCCTCGTCGCATGGAAGCCCTCGGAGGTAACTGAGTTTCTCTCTCCCCTCCCAGGATCACCATCAACAAAGACACGAAGGTGCCCAACGCCTGCCTCTTCACCATCAACAAAGAGGATCACACCTTGGGGAACATCATCAAATCGTGAGCTGGGAGTGGAGTTTGGAGGGGGTGGGGGTGGGGATCGAGGGAGAGTTTGGGGGTTGGGGGTGTAAAAAAAGCCAGGGGAGTGAACTGGACAGATGATGTCGGAGTCAGAAATGGGGGTGGAGAGGGAGGGGTTTGACTCTGAGCATCAGAAGCCTTTGCATTGATGCTGCGTGGTCGTTCCCTGCTGCTTTTCCACCCCAGGCAGTTGCTGAAAGACCCCCAGGTGTTGTTCGCGGGGTATAAAGTCCCACACCCCCTGGAGCACAAAATCATCATCCGTGTCCAAACCACCCCTGACTACAGCCCCCAGGAGGCTTTCACCAACGCCATCACGGACCTGATCAGTGAGCTCTCCCTCCTGGAGGAGAGGTTCAGGGTAAGGCTGGGGCTTGCGAAAGGATTTGAGCTTCCAGCAGTCGATGGGAGGGTATCACAGCATCACAGCATCACAGCATCACAGCATCACAGCATCACAGCATCACAGTATCACAGCATCACAGCATCACAGTATCACAGCATCTCAGTATCACAGCATCACAGTATCACAGCATCACAGTATCACAGCATCACAGCATCACAGTATCACAGTATCACAGCATCACAGCATCACAGCATCACAGTATCACAGCATCACAGCATCACAGTATCACAGCATCACAGCATCACAGCATCTCAGCATCACAGCATCTCAGCATCACAGTATCACAGCATCACAGTATCACAGCATCACAGCATCACAGTATCACAGCATCATCAGGGTTGGAAGAGACCTCACAGATCATCAAGTCCAACCCTTTAGCACAGAGCTCAAGGCCAGACCATGGCACCAAGTGCCACGTCCAGTCCTGCCTTGAACAGCTCCAGGGACGGCGACTCCACCACCTCCCCGGGCAGCCCATTCCAGTGCCCAATGACTCTCTCAGGGAAGAACTTTCTCCTCACCTCCAGCCTAAATCTCCCCTGGCACAGCCTGAGGCTGTGTCCTCTTGTTCTGGTGCTGGCCACAACCTCCTCTCAGGTAGTTGCAGACAGCAATAAGGTCTCCCCTGAGCCTCCTCTTCTCCAGGCTAACCAATCCCAGCTCCCTCAGCCTCTCCTCGTAGGGCTGTGTTCAAGGCCTCTCCCCAGCCTCGTTGCCCTTCTCTGGACACGCTCAAGCATCTCAATGTCCCTCCTAAACTGGGGGGCCCAGAACTGAACACAGCACTGCAGCCTGCCTGGGTGCTCTGTGAGTCCCTGGCTGACTTGCATGGGTTTCCTCTCTCTCTCTCTCACAAGAGCCTTAGGAATGTTTCCAGGACCATCCTCTTTACTCGCCACCTCCCCATCCCCACTTCCCTTCCTGCTCCCTCCTTGTCTCCACGGTCACCTTCCGGTCCCCTGTCCCCCGAATCCCTCTCTGTCCCCCGCGTCCCTCCCTGTCCCCCGTGTCCCTCCCTGTCCCCCGCGTCCCTCCCTGTCCCCCGTGTCCCTCCCTGTCCCCCGTGTCCCTCCCTGTCCCCGTGTCCCTTCCTCTCCCCCGTGTCCTTCCCTGTCCCCCGCGTCCTTCCCTGTCCCCCAGGTCCCTCCCTGTCCCCGTGTCCCTCCCACATCCTCTTTACTCTCCACCTCCCCACCCCCTCCTCCCCCTCTCTCCCTCTTTTCGCTCCCGAACCTTTTCCCATGGCTCCTTCAGGGCCACCCGAGCCAGGTCCCCTGGCTCGCCTGGCTCGGGACACTTTGTGCCCGGTGTGCAGGGAACCCCTGCTGGACCCCATCCTCCTCTCCTGCAGCCACTCCTGCTGCCGCCGCTGCCTACCGGGGACCCCTCCCCCCCGATGTGGGGACAACTCCGGCGGAGTCACCACCGCCACCGCCCCCCTCAGTCCAGTTCAGGACAATGCAGAGATTAAAGCCATGCAGCAGTAAGGAGCTGGGAGTGCTGGGGGACAGGTTCCCCCTAAGGCAGCAGTGTGCCCTGGGCTGCATGAAGAAGAGTGTGGGCAGCAGTCGGAGTAGTTGTCCTACACCTCTGCTGTCCCAGTCAGGCCAGTTCTGGAGTGCTGAGTCCAGCTCTGGGCTCCTCAGTTGCAGAGAGCCAGGGAAGTGCTGGAGAGAGCCCAGGGGAGGCTGCAAAGCTGCTGAGGGGCCTGGAGCAGCTCTGTGAGGAGCAAAGGCTGAGAGCCCTGGGGCTGAGAGCCTGCAGAAGAGCAGCCCCAGAGGGCAGCTGAGCAATGCTCAGCAAGAGCTGAAGGAGCTGTGGGGAGCAAGAGCCTGGGGCCAGACTCTTGTCAGTGGTGCCCAGGGACAGGAGAAGGGGCAGCAAGGGGCACAAAGTGTCAGGCAGGAGGTTGGCTGTGCAGAGCAGGAGCAAGTTGTTTGTTGTGAGGGTGCTGGAGGCCTGGAGCAGGCTGCCCAGAGAGGCTGTGGAGTGTCCTTGTGTGGAGAGCTTCCAACCCCCCTGGCACTGTGCTGCTGGGCAAGCTGCTGTGGGTGCCCTGCTGTAGGAGTGGGGCTGGGCTGGATGATCTCCAGAGGTCCCTTCCAACCCCAGTTCTGTGCTGACAGGATTCCTGTCAACACATGGTGGATGGAGCCTGGGAGCTTTTCAGAGTTGTCTGCATGCCCACGGTGGGTTGGGTGCTCTGTAAGTCCCTGGCTGACCTGCACAGGTTTTCTCTCACTCCTTCACAGGAGGCTTAGGAATATTTCAGAGACCTTCCTCTAGCTCAGACCTCAGCTTCTCTGTGTGTGTTTGTGTTCCAGGTTGCCATCAAGGACAAGCAAGAAGGCATTGAGTGAAAGCTCTCCTGTTGCAGCAGGATGTGCCCAGCAGTTCAGGGCTGTATTTTCAGCCTCCTGTCGTGGCAAATTCTTCTCCTCTTGTCCCATGTAAGTTTCATTTCTGACAGCAGCAGTGAGGATTTGAAGTCTCTTTGACAAGCAGCACTGTGCCCCGAGCAGAGGTCTGTTGTTGTGTTTGAGCTGTTGGATGTCACTAAAATAAACTCTATTTTTCTAATGAAGAAGCCTAAAGTGAAGCTTTTCAGGGGAGCCTGAGGCTGGTTTGGTGACTCTGAGACTGCTCCCTGGAGCCAGCAGCTGCTGTAGGCACGCAGAGGCTGAACTCTGCTTTCCCTCCTCACAACACCCTCAGGGCACTGCCAACTGAACACTTCTTTTATTAATTATCATTTCTATAAAACAAATGCACCAAATGGTGAAAACTTACAGTAAAAGAAAGTGGATGTTGAGGAGGAGGAGGAGGAGGTGGTGATGGGTTCAACAAACTCTTCCCTCAGGTGTTTGTGCTCTGCCACGGGACAGCTGGTCTAGAAAAGGTATGGTTACATGGGTACCAATCACTAATACTGCACTAGTTGAAAGCAGGGGGATGGAGAGGTGGCTGGGGGGCCTAGGACTTCTTCCAGATGGCAGTGATGTTGACACTGGTGAGCACAACCAGGTAGCTGAAGGTGGGGTCTGCCACCACGTTGTTGACCAGGATTTCGGCCAGCTGCTCGCCGTTGGCTCGGAGCTCAGGCCACTTGAGGATCTGGGGGGAGAAGAAGGGGAGTAGGAAAGGATGGGAGGTCTTCCCTCTCCTCCAGGGAGACCACAGCTGGAGTCATGGATCCAGGCTGGGGCTCCCCAGTTGAGGAGAGAAAGGGAACTACTGGAGAGAGTGCAGTGAAGGCAGTTGGAAGGAAGCAGAGGGCCAGAGTGCAGCAGGATCAGCCTTCTCCTGCAGTCAGAGGAGCTCTGGGGTTTCACACCCACTCAGAGTGGAGAATTAGCAGCACAGTCATGGAGTCACAGCATAGTTTGGGCTGGAGGAGCCTTTGAGGCTTTTGAGTCCAACCCTTAACCCAGCACTCACTAAACCACAGCCCTCAGCACCATCCACACAGCTTTGAAACCCCTCCAGGGATGGGGACTGCACCACTGCCCTGGGCAGCCTGAGGCAGAGCTTGACAACCCTTTTGGAGAAGAAACAGTTCCTCGTGTCCAACCTGAACCTCCCTGGTGCAACTTCCTGGTGCAACTTGAGGCCAGTTCTTCTATCACTTGCTCCTTGAGAGAAGAGCCCAACCCCCACCTGGCTTAAATAAGTTGAAGAGACCCAGAAGGTCTCCTCTCAGCCTCCTCAGCTGCTCCTTGTAGCCCAGGTGCTGCAAAACCTATTCCAGCCTCACTGCCCTTCTCTAGACATGCTCCAGCCCCTCAATGTCCTTCCTGTAGTGAGGGGCCCAAAGCTGACCACAACACTTGAGGCTAATCTCCAGAGGGTCCAGACCCAACGGTTTCATGAGCACAGGGGAGCTGTGAGCCTTGCTGCTGGAGCTGTGCCAGGGGACAGCCCCCTGGCTGCCCTGCTCTGACCCCTCAGGGAAGTTCTGTTCTCATGCTCTCCACTTTCATCACCCATTGAGAGCCCTTCTGCTGCACAACTCAGGAGCAGAGCTGCTTTAAGGCTCCTAATTCTTGCCCCAGCTGGGTTTCTGTGAGAGGCCACACTGGGGATTGCTCTTAAGCTGGCCTTGGCCACACTGGGGACTGCAACAAGGGACAGGACAAGAGGAAATGGCCTCAAGTTGTGCCAGGGGAGGTTCAGGCTGGATGTTGGGAAAAATGTCTTCCCAGGAAGCATTCTCAGGCACAGCCCAGGCTGCCCAGGCAGTCACCACCCCTGGAGGGCTTTCAGAGCTGTGGATGTGGTGCTGAGGGACCTGCTGCAGTGGCAGTGGTGGTGTGGTGAGCTCTGGCTGAGTGCTTGGACTTGGATCTCAAAGGTCTGTTCCAAGCTCAACAGTTCCACGGTTGCTTGTGAGCATTGGGTAGCTAAACCAGGAGTGATCTGGTGTAAACCTGCTGAGGGGAGCTGGGTCAGCTGCAGGGGGCAGGGAGAGGCCCAGCTCAATCCTTTGCAGGGTAAAGTCTACCTGTGAGGGAGGGATCCATACTCACCTGTACAGGAGGGATCCTCTTCTCCGAGCGCTTGCCCTTGGCAGGGGAGGACCAGGCTGTGATGTAGCTGGAGAGGTGATACATCCACACACTGCCCTTCTCATCCCCACAGAACACGTAGCCTTTAGCTGCAGGGGCAAAGGAAGCAGCTGGGAAAACAAGCTGAGAGTCCCCCTGGCTGAAGAGCTGAGCTGTGGCATGGCAGGGGAGTGTCCTGTGGCAGGGGAGATTCTCCAGCACAGAGACCTAACAGAATCCCAGCAGGGTAGGGTAGGAAGAGACCTCTGGAGATCAGCCAGGCCAAGCCCCTGCTCCAGCAGGGCACCCACAGCAGCTTGCCCAGCAGCACAGTGCCAGGGGGGTTGGAAGCTCTCCACACAAGGACACTCCACAGCCTCTCTGGGCAGCCTGCTCCAGGCCTCCAGCACCCTCACAACAAACAACTTGCTCCTCCTCTGCACAGCCAACCTCCTGCCTGACACTTTGTGCCCCTTGCTGCCCCTTGGCCTGTCCCTGGGCACCACTGACAAGAGTCTGGCCCCAGGCTCTTGCCCCCCACAGCTCCTTCAGCTCTTGCTGAGCAT
Organism: Pogoniulus pusillus; assembly: GCF_015220805.1. NCBI lineage: Eukaryota > Metazoa > Chordata > Aves > Piciformes > Lybiidae > Pogoniulus > Pogoniulus pusillus. The sequence goes on along the minus strand of NC_087290.1, from coordinate 1,877,690 downwards.
TGCTCAGCTGCCCTCTGGGGCTGCTCTTCTGCAGGCTCTCAGCCCCAGGGCTCTCAGCCTTTGCTCCTCCTAGAGCTGCTCCAGGCCCCTCAGCAGCTTTGCAGCCTCCCCTGGACTCTCCCCAGCAGTTTCCTGTCTGTCTCTCTTGAAGACAGGGAACTCTCAGGTCCTTTCCAGCCCCCACCATTCTGGGATTCAGAGAGCCTCCCTGCACAGCAGAACCCAGGATGTTCCAGCTGAACATGAGGGAAACACTCCAGCCACACTTGCCCTGATCCCAGATTCTGGCCCCAGCTGGGGACTCCTCTGATGGGGGAAAGAGGAGGCAGAGCTCTGCGTGGCTGCTCCAAGCACAGCCAGCCTGTGGCCTTTTCCTGTCCCAGGAAAGGTGCTGCCTACCTGGGCAGGTGCTGAGTGTCAGGTAGGACAGGTCTGTGCTGGACCACTCCAGCTCAGCCAGGATGGCAGCAGCCACAGTTCTCTGGCAGCCCTTGGCCTTCATGTCGAACGTCCGAGACCAGCTCCACAGGTAGATGCAGCCTGGCTTAGAGCTCTTGGAAACTGCCAGAGAGAGGGGGGAGAAGAAGTCAGTGACAAGCCTTTGGGCTGGCCTCTGGGGAAGGAGGTCCAGAAGGTGGCTTTTGAAGGGACCCGATACCAAAGAACTATTTCCACCTCCTTCACCTTACTTTGGGATAATCAGAGGCCCCAGAGGTATTTCCAGTCCTGTTCCTACTCAAAAACTCCCCCAGATGTCTCCCCAGGAAGTCTCCTACGTGCTGGAGCCCCACATGTCCCTGCAGAAAGGTACAGCTGCCCCCAGCCCTTGGGCAGGAAGGAGCTCTCCTGTTCCTACTCAAAAACTCCCCCAGATGTCTCCCCAGAAGTCTCCTACACACAGGAGCCCCACATGCCCTTGCAGAAGGGTACAGCTGCCCCCAGCCCTTGGGCAGGAAGGAGCTCTCCTTGCTCCCTTCCATCTCAGCACCGTGTTTGAGAAGGGTCCTTCTGACCTCCAGTGCTGGCTTTGCAGCTCTAGCCTGCATTTTAGGGGAAGATAAAAGCCTCTGGGTGATTAAACCCCTTCTGGACACCCCCAAAGCTCTGAAGGAGGGGCAGGTGCACCCTGCTCAGTCCCTCTGCCCATCGTGCTGGCTCCAGCCTGTGCTGGTGCCCAACCATCTCTTTGGATTGGGCTACTGCCCTTAGACTCACCAACGACATCATCATTCAGAAAAGCCAAACCATCCACCCTGTGAGATGATGTCACTTCTCCATCCTCATCAGGAAACTGGAATATGGCTTCAAAAGTCCTAGAGGGGGGGAAAGGTGAAAGGAGTCAAGCCCTGGCTGGGCAGCAGTGGAAGAGGACTCAGGAGCAGGGCCCAGAAGGGAAGTTGTGTGTTAGTCTCTTGCCAACCTCGGATGAAGTCCCACCTGAACTGTGGCTTTGGCCACCAGGGTTTGTTAATGCAGCAGAAAGCTGTTTGCCTAAGTCTGCTGTTTGGTTCCAGCTGAGCTTGCAGGCATCAGGACCAGCATCTGTCAGCAGGGCATGACTCCACTTGCTCCTTCCCCCTCTCTTCTCCGGTGCTCCCACAGCGTGTCCATTGCCTGGGTAACCTCATGTACCAGGAACAGGGTAGGACTTGTGTGAGCCTGGAACTCCAGCCAAGACTTTAGGGTCCTTTATTCTTACTTCAAGGGGATATACTCCCTTAAGTTTCATGCCAGCCTTCTTCAGAGCAGCATGGAGCATCAGTGCAGGCTGAGGGCTGCTGGCCTGGGAGGCTCCTTCAGCACTCATTAACTAAGGAGAGGAAATGATCTCCTGCTGCATCAGGGGAGGGTCAGGAAGAACTTCTTTCTTGGAAGAGTGGATGCTGAGGGGACTGCAGCACTGCCTGAGGAGAGGCTGAGGGACCTGGGGCTGCTTAGTCTGGAGAGGAGACAACTGAGAGGGGATGTAATAAGTGTCTATAAATACCTGAGGGCTGGGGGTCAGGACTGTGGGACACAGGTTCTGCTCACTGCTCCCTGCAACAGGGCAAGGAGCAACGGATGGAAGCTCCATTTAGCCTGGAGGAGACTCAGGGCAGAGCTCATTGCTGCCTGCAGCTGCCTGCAGGGAGGCTGTAGCCAGGTGGGGTTGGGCTCTGCTGCCAGGCAGCCAGCAGCAGAAGAAGGGGATACAGCCTGGAGCTGTGCCAGGGCAGGTCTAGGCTGGATGTTAGGAGGAAGTTGTTGGCAGAGAGAGTGATTGGCACTGGAATGGGCTGCCCAGGGAGGTGGTGGAGTCTGTGTGGCTGGAGGTGTTGCAGCCAAGCCTGGCTGGGGCACTTAGTGCCATGGTCTAGTTGGTTGGGCAGGGCTGGGTGCTAGGTTGGGCTGGCTGAGCTTGGAGCTCTCTGCCAACCTGCCTGATTCTGTGATTCTTCTGTGAAGCTGCAGCACAGGAGGCTCCAGCTCAACACAAGGGGGAACTTCTCTACTGTGCCTGTGCTATCAGTGCAGGCTGAGGGCTGCTGGCTTGGAAGGCTCCATTAGCATTCATCAACTAAGGAGAGGAAATGGTCTCCTGCTGCATCAGGGGGGTTGGGTTGGATATAAGGAAGAACTTCTTTCTTGAAAGAGTGGATGCTGAGGGGACTGCAGCACTGCCTGAGGAGAGGCTGAGGGCCCTGGGGCTGCTCAGTCTGGAGAAAACAAGACTGAGAGGGGATTGAATCAACGTTTATGAACACCTGAGGGCTGGGGCTGAGGAGGGGGGGGGACAGGCTCTGCTCACTGCTCCCTGGGACAGGACAAGCAGCAATGGATGGAAGCTGCAGCACAGGAGGTTTCAGCTCAACACAAGGGGGGACTGCTTGCCTGGAAGGGTCCCAGAGCCCTGGCACAGGCTGCCCAGAGAGGTTGTGGAGTCTCCTTCTCTGGAGCCTCCCAAGGCCTGCCTGGATGTGTTGCTGTGTGCCCTGAGCTGGATTGTGTGGTCCTGCTCTGGCAGGGGCTTGGACTGGATGAGCTCTTTGGATCCCTTCCAATTCCTGACATCCTGTGAGCCTGTGGTCAGGGACTGGAACAGGCTGCCCAGGGAGGAGGTGGAGTCCCTGTCCTTGGAGGTGTTCAAGAAGTGTGTGGACATGGTCTAGTGGTCATGGAGGTGCTGGGCAGGAGGTTGGACTGGATGAACTGGGAAGGCTTTTCCAACCTTAATGCTTCTGCTCTTGCTGTGGGGAGGGTGAGGCTCGGTGGCACACACTGCTTTCCTTCCTCAGCAATCAGGCCTCTCAGGAAAAACAAATCCATGTTTTCATCTTGGCTGATGCAAAGCTCAACAGGAGCCTGCAGTGTGAGTGCAGCCCAGACACAGCCCTGTGCTGGGCTGCAGCAAGAGCAGTGTGGCCACAGGGCAAGGGAGGGGATTCTGCCCCTTGGCTCTGCTCTCCTCACACCCAACCTGCAGTCCTGGGTGCAGTTCTGGAGCCCCCAACACAAGCAGGACATGGAAGTGTTGGAGCCAGTGCAGAGGAAGACACCAAGATGCTGAGAGGGCTGCAGCAGCTCTGCTCTGAGCACAGGCTGAGAGAGTTGGGGCTCTGCAGCCTGGAGAAGAGAAGGCTTCCAGGAGACCTTGGAGTGGCCTTGCAGGATCTGAAGGGGTCTCCAGGAGGGCTGGGGAGGGACTAGTGACAAGGTCTGGTATTGGCAGAAGGAGGAGGAGGAATAGGTTTGAACTGGCAGAGGGGAGATTGAAAGTGGATGGTAGGAAGAAGTTGTTTGCAGTGAGGGTGGGGAGAGAGTGGCACAGGTTAAGGGTGTTGAGACACTGGCACAGGTTGAGGGTGGTGAGACACTGGCACAGGTTGAGGGTGGTGAGACACTGGCACAGGTTGAGAGTGGTGAGACACTGGTACAGGTTGCCCAGGGAGGTTGTGGAGCACAGAAGCACCCAATGTGATCATAGATCACATTGGGTGCTTCTGTGCTCCACAACCTCCCTGGAGGTGTTCAAGGCCAGGCTGGATAAGGCCTTGAGCATCCTGTTCTAGTGAGAGGTGTCTCTGCCTATGACACAGGGAGGGGTTGAAACTGGTTGAGCTTTGAGCTTCCAACCTAAACCACTCTCTGATGCTATGAACTTCTCATCCCTTCCTGACTCCCTGCCATCCTCTGCTCTTGCTGTGGGGAGGGTGTTGGAGGTTTGGTGGCACACACTGCTTTGCTTTTCCTGCCTCAGCAGTCAAGCCTCTCAGGAGAAAAACAACTCCACCTTTCTCCCTTCTGGTTCTCACCTGCTTTTTTTTTTTCCTCCCTTCTGGTTCTCACCTGCTTTTTGTCTCCTTATCCAGTTTGATATTCCAGGCACAGCAGCTGCTTTCACAGCCAGCCAGCAGGTACTGCTCGGGGCAGGTGGGGACCAGAGCAATGCGTAAGGGAATGGAGGGAGCCTCCAGCAGCAGCAGCTGGCTACGAGAAGGCAGAAGAGAGAAGCAGCAGTGAAGTGAGGCTGCAGTGTGGTCACTCCAGGCTCCCAGACTGACCACATCTGGGTTTTGTGTCTTTACCTTGCTTTGAAATTGTAGTCAGAGTCTGGAATCCCAATGTCCCAGAGTGCGATGCGCTTGTCATAGGAGGCGGCTGTGGGGCACAGGAGAGGAGCAGGCAGTGATGCTGCTGCCCAGAGGGCTCTGCTCCTGCCAGCTGCCAGCACCACCCGGGGCACAGGCTCAGCACTCTGCCTGGGGCACTGGAGAGCTCAGTAAAGCAGAGCAGCAGGGCTCCTGCCTCAGCACCTCACAGACGCTCCCACATGCACCTCACCTGCTCAGCCTGCGCCCAAAGCCTCTTTCTGCTGCTGTGACTTTGCAAGACCTTACTTAGTGCCTCTCTGGCCTTATGCTCCTGGCCATGGCTTTTAGTGGAAGCTAAAACACAAGCTCTGCTCTGATGCCACTGGATTCCAGGTATCCACAGCTTACTGTACTCATATCCAGCTGGGAAAGCTGGAATGAAAGTGACTTAATGCTCTTCCTAACAGATGCTGATCAGCTGTGAAAGGGTTGGTGCCAGGCCCCAGACAAGCAGGCAAAGCCTCTCACTTTAGCTCTATGCAATCTAATGAGCTCTGCTTGTTGCATGGATGTAAAATCCACCTCCTTGGGCCCGCCAGGCTCTGCTTTTTGCCCTCCCAGTACAGAGCCCTGTCTGTTTTAAACCAGGCTTGGTGCTGAAGGGTGCAGGTAGCACTCCAACCACTCCAGGATGTGGGTAATTGCAGGCAAGAGGAACAATGTGCTGGGAGGTGCAGGTGTGGCTCTCCTAACAGCCTATTTCACAACCCTGACAATGCCATCTGTCACCTGATGGTTCAGCTCCCCGCAGTCACTGAGCCCTAAGCCACTGTGGGCACCAGTGGGGCAAAGCTTTCTTCTGCACCAGGAGCTGAGGAGGCACAGAACTCAAATTTCCTTCTTCACAAGCAATTAAGTCAGCTGGAAAGAATGAATTCCAACAGCCCATGAGGTGCTTTTGTCTCCCGTGGCTGTGCTGGAGGAGAGCCCTGCCAGCTGACCCCACAGCCTGCTCTGCCTGGCATTCTTCTAACTCATCCCTGCGGAACAGATCCACTGCTGGGCTTGTCAGAGCCAACGTGTGTGTGCCAGCCACCCTGAGAGCTGCTGCTGGGCTTGTCAGAGCCAACGTGTGTGTGCCAGCCACCCTGAGAGCTGCTGCCAGGGCAAGAGGAGCTGCTGCCACCCCCAGCCAGAGCCAGGCTCTGTGGCTGAAGCAGTGTGTACCTTCTGAGGCTGACTGCCAGACAGGAAATCATCTCTCTGCACAGCGTGAGTGTGGTCCCTGCCCATGCCCGCGGGCACTGCTGCCAGCTCCCCTCCTAAGGCAGCTCAACCCTGGCTGCCTGAGGCAGATCCTGCAGCAGAGACTTACTGAAGAGGTGAGTTTCTCGCGCTGGGCTGAAGCAGACAGTGGCAATAGGCTTCTTATGAGCCTTTATCTCCCCGTAGCAGAAGTCAGATGCCACATGGATCAGTTTGACAATCCCTCTCCTCCCAGCAGCAGCCAGGATGTTGTGGGATCTCCTCCGACTGTCGCTGTTGACCATGGTGAGGGTTGTCCAGGCCACGCTGAAGAACTCCTAGGGTGGCAAGAAAGCAGGGAGAGTGGGAAGAGAACTGCCAGCACGGCTGGCTGTTAGCTCAGAGGTAAGACAAGCACCCAGGTGAAATGGGCAGGCTACACAGGTGGCAGCACTGAACCTCAAAACAAGCCTCGGAAAGATCCGACCTCTCAAACAGGTTTGTTCCCCTAGCAGCCTGGGTGCACCTACCTGACCCTGCCTGAGGAGCAAGAGGCAGGCTCACCTTCCAAACACAGAGACAGAAGCAAACCAGGCTAAAAGGATCAGCCAGAAGTGTCTCATCTAGCTTCAGCCCTTTAAAATCCTGCCAGGGAGTGGCAGGAGTGGGGGGAATGGAGCAGAGCTGGAGGTGGGGAGAGTGAGGCTGGAGGTGAGGAGGAAGTTGTTGAGCAGGAGAGTGGTGAGAGGCTGGAATGGGTTGCCCAGGGAGGGGGTTGAGGCCCCCTGGCTGGAGGTGTTTGAGGCCAGGCTGGCTGAGGCTGTGTGCAGCCTGCTCTAGGGTAGGGTGTCCCTGGGCATGGCAGGGGGGTTGGAACTGGCTGCTCCTTGTGCTCCCTTCCAGCCCTGACTGATTCTGTGATTCCATGAACCCCTGTCCAGAAGCCTTCCAGAGCTCTCTGTGCTGTCTATCATGCACTCACAGAAAAGTCTTGGGGGTGTTGGGGGAGGAGAAGCTCACCATGAGCTGACAGTGCCCTCATGCAGCCCAGAAGGCAGCCATGTCCTGGGCTACATCAAGAGGAGTGTGGCCAGCAGGGCAAGAGAGGGGATTCTACCCCTCTACTCTCTGCTGCTGAGGCCCCACCCCAAATACTGCATCCAGTGCTGGTGTCCCCATTGTAAGGACACAGAGCTGCTGGAGAGAGTCCAGAGGAGGCCACAAGGACGATCCAAGGGCTGGAGAACCTCTGCTATGAGGACAGGCTGAGGGAGCTGGGGGTGTTCAGCCTGGAGAAGACTCCAGGAGGGACCTTAGAGTTGCCTTCCAGTACCTGAAGGGACCCTACAGGAAGGCTGTATGAGGGTGTCCAGAGACAGGTCAAGGGGAAATGGTTTGAAGCTGAGGCAGAGGTTAGACTGGAGCTGAGGAGGAAGTGCTTCAGTAGGAGGCTGATGAGACTCTGAAACAGGCTGCCCAGGGAGGCTGTGGCTGCCTCCTCCCTGGGGGTGTTCAAGGTCAGGCTGGATGAGGCCTGGAGCAACCTGGGCTGGTGAGAGGTGTCCCTGCCCATGGCAGGGAGGTTGCAACTGGCTGATCTCTGAGGTCCCTTCCAAGCTGAGCCATTCTGTGATGCTGTGGTACCTACACCAGGTTATGGCATTTCCACTCCATGCTTTCTCTTCTCACCTACCTCTGCAGCCACCTTATACTTCTTCAGCACCACCCCAGTCTCACAGTCGATCAGACAGACAGACTCCCCTCCACACGTGGCCACAGTTCTGGAGGAGCTCACAACAGGGTCTGAAAGAGGAAAAGAGGAGGTGAGGAGATCTCTGCTGCCAGGCACCCAGCAACAGAACAGGGGGCACAGTCTGGAGCTGTGCCAGGGCAGGTCTAGGCTGGATGTTGTTAGGAAGTTGTTGTCAGAGAGAGTGATTGGCATTGGAATGGGCTGCCCAGGGAGGTGGTGGAGTCTGTGTGGCTGGAGGTGTTGAAGCCAAGCCTGGCTGGGGCACTGAGTGCCATGGTCTGGTTGGTTGGGCAGGGCTGGGTGCTAGGTTGGGCTGGCTGAGCTTGGAGCTCTCTTCCAGCCTGCTGGATGCTATGATCTCAGTTACCTCATGGAGCCTGCAGCTTATCCCTGTCTGGTGCTCTCCCAGTCTCCTGTTTTCCAAGCCAAAGCAGCACTAGGGAAGCAAATCTCTTCCTGACAGTGGAGATCACAGCTTGAAGGAGCAGGGATCTAATCCACAGAGATTCCAGAGTGGTCCTGGGAACTCTGGGAATCAAAAGCTCACCTTTCTTGGCTCCAGAGTCTATCAAGGGCTCGAAGGTGCCGGACCAGAGCTGGGTTTTAAAGTCCTCACGGCTGTTGCCTTTGCTGTGACACTGCAGGAAATGCAAAGGCTCTGCACTGATGTTCTCCTGCAACAAAGCAGCCACACTCAGAACGTCCCTGCCCCTGCCAGCCACCTGCCCCTGCCTGCCACCTACCCCTGCCTGCCTCAGCAGGACCCTCTACTGACCACAGCAATCCCAGTTCAACTGCAGCATTTCGCAGCCCTTCTGTGCTGCAGAGAACAGCAGAGACTGAGGTGCCACCAGCACTGCCCAGGCCAGCAGGAGACTCTTCAGAACACCTGTGCCCAGCAGGCTCCAGCAGCAGGCCCCCACCAGCAGACCCCCCAGCAGCAGACCCCCAGCAGCAGACTCCCAGCAGCAAGCCCAGCAGCAGACCCCCCAGCAGCAGACTCCTAGCAGCAGACTCCAACAGCAGACCCCCAGCAGCAGACCCCCAACAGCAGACCCCCAGCAGCAGACCCCCAACAGCAGACCCCCAGCAGCAGACCCCCAGCAGCAGACCCCCAACAGCAGACCCCCAGCAGCAGACCCCCAACAGCAGACCCCCAGCAGCAGACCCCCAGCAGCAGACCCCCAGCAGCAGACCCCCAACAGCAGACCCCCAGCAGCAGACCCCCAGCAGCAGACCCCCAACAGCAGACCCCCAGCAGCAGACTCCCAGCAGCAGACCCCCCACCAGCAGACTCCTAGCAGCAGACTCCAACAGCAGACCCCCAACAGCAGACCCCCAGCAGAAGACACCCAGCGGCAGACCCCCAGCAGCAGGCCCCACCAGCAGACCCCCAGCAGCAGACACCCAGCGGCAGACCCCCAGCAGCAGACTCCAACAGCAGACTCCAACAGCAGACCCCAGCAGCAGGCCCCAGCAGCAGACACCCAGCAGCAGGCCCCAGCAGCAGGCCCCAGCAGCAGACCCCCAGCAGCAGGCCCCAGCAGCAGGCCCCAGCAGCAGACCCCCAGCAGCAGGCCCCAGCAGCAGGCCCCAGCAGCAGGCCCCAGCAGCAGACCCCCAGCAGCAGGCCCCAGCAGCAGGCCCCAGCAGCAGGCCCCAGCAGCAGACCCCCAGCAGCAGACCCCAGCAGCAGACCCCCAGCAGCAGACCCCCAACAGCAGACCCCCAGCGGCAGACCCCCAGCAGCAGACCCCCAGCGGCAGACCCCCAGCAGCAGACCCCCAACAGCAGACCCCCAGCGGCAGACTCCCAGCAGCAGACCCCCCACCAGCAGACTCCTAGCAGCAGACTCCAACAGCAGACCCCCAACAGCAGACCCCCAGCAGCAGACCCCATGCAGCAGACCCCCAGCAGCAGACCCCCAGCAGCAGACTCCAACAGCAGACCCCCAACAGCAGACCCCCAGTGGCAGACCCCCAACAGCAGACCCCCAGCAGCAGACCCCCAATAGCAGGCCCCAGCAGCAGACACCCAGTAGCAGACTCCCAGCAGCAGACCTCCAACAGCAGACCCCCAGCAGCAGACCCCCAACAGCAGACCCCATGCAGCAGACCCCCAGTGGCAGACCCCCAGCGGCAGACACCCAGCAGCAGGCCCCAGCAGCAGACCCCCAGCAGCAGAACCCCAACAGCAGACCCCCAGCAGCAGACCCCCAACAGCAGACCCCCAGCAACAGACCCCCAGCAGCAGACCTCCAACAGCAGACGCCCAGCAGCAGACCCCCAGCAGCAGACCCCCAACAGCAGACCCCATGCAGCAGACCCTCAGCAGCAGACCCCCAACAGCAGACCCCCAGCAGCAGACCCCCAACAGCAGACCCCCAACAGCGGACCCCCAACAGCAGACCCCAGCAGCAGACCCCAGCAGAAGATCCCAGCAGCTGGCCCCCAGCAGCAGGGCCCAACAGCAGACCCCCAGCAGCAGCCCCCAACAGCTAGCTCCAACAGCAGGCCCCCAGCAGCAGAGCCTCAGCAGCAGGCTCCAGCAGCACACCCCCAGCAGCAGCCCCCAGCAGACACCAGCAGCAGAGCCCCCAGTAGAGCCACATCAGCAGCCCCCAGCAGCCCCCCAGCAGACACCAGCAGCAGCCCTATTTCCTGCTGCAGAGAAACATGCAAAGCTCTTTAGCCTGCCATGGGCTGAGCTGAGAGGCCAAAGGCCTTGCCCTGGGCAGCCATCAGGCTGAGCTCAGAGCAAGCCACACCAGTCCCATCCCTGAGCAGCTTTCAGTGCAGCCCCTCAGAGCACTGCTCCATCCTGCCCTGGCAGAGCATTCACTGCCTGCAGGGGAAGCTTCCCCTGGCACCTCTGAGGGGTTTAAAGGAAGAAGGAGAATGAAAAAGAGCAGAACAAAAAGTGTCACTCACAATGCATCTGGGCCAGGCCTGAGCTCCATGCTGGGCAGAGCTGGGATGAAATCTGAATGCAGCTCTTCCCACTCAGCCAAGAGGCCAAATCCAGTCCAAACTGGGTTGCTGAACATACCTTGCCCTTGCTGTTCTTCACCGGGGTCAAGCTAATCACTCCATTGTCCTGCTCCTGGCTTTTCTGCTCCCCTGGCAGCTGGCTGGACCTCCTGTGGCTTGGGCCCTTGGGGAACTGCTCTGCACTGTCCTGTGTCCCTTCAGCTGCCTGCTCAGGGCTGGCCCCCTCGGCTGGCTGGTTTGATGTCCTGGGTTGATCAGGAGCTGGGTCCTCCTGCACATGCCTCGACTTCCTGGGAGTAGCCTCAGCCTCCTCCTTGGTGTTTGCCTGGGACTTGGACCTCTTGTTTCCAGAGCCTGATTTTGAACTGTTCCTTTTCCTCTTGCTGGGCTTGACTGTGACCTGTAAGGGCAGACTGTCAGTTTCTGCAGGAGATGTGCAGCTCAGCTGTAAGGTCAGAGCTGCTCACAGTTCAAATGCAAGAAATGCCTCCCCGTGGCTACAGCTTGGCTGCCCAGGCTCAGAGAGCACAGAGCTGCAGGGTCCCCAGAGGCAGGACCTAAGCAAAAATCCCACCCCAGCTTCATTCAAGTGCAAGGTCCAGCAGCTGGGGTGAGGCAATGCCAAGCACCAATCCAGGCTGGGCAGTGAGTGGCTGGAGAGCAGCCCTGAGCAGAGGCACTTGGGGGTGCTGCTGGAGGAGAAGCTCAGCAGGAGCCAGCAGTGTGCACTTGCAGCCCAGAGAGCCAAGCAGAGCCTGGGCTGCAGCAGCAGCAGTGTGGCCAGCAGGGCCAGGGAGGGGATTCTCCCCCTTTGCTCTGCTCTGCTGAGACCCCACCTGGAGTCCTGCATCCAGTTCTGGAGCCCCTGGGACAAGAGGGATGTGGAGATGCTGGAGAGTGTCCAGAGCAGGGCCAGGAGGATGCTCAGAGGCTGCAGCAGCTCTGCTGTGAGCACAGACTGAAAGAGTTGGGGCTGTGCAGGCTGGAGCAGAGGAGGCTTCCAGGTGACCTTCTTGTGGCCTGCCAGGATCTGAAGGGGGCTCCAAAAAAGCTGGGGAGGGACTTTTGAGGCTGTGAGGAAGTGGCAGGAGTGGGGGGAATGGAGCAAAGCTGGAGGTGGGGAGAGTGAGGCTGGAGGTGAGGAGGAAGTTGTTGAGCAGGGGAGTGGTGAGAGGCTGGAATGGGTTGCCCAGGGAGGTGGTTGAGGCCCCATGGCTGGAGGTGTTTGAGGCCAGGCTGGGTGAGGCTGTGTGCAGCCTGCTCTAGGGTAGGGTGTCCCTGGGCATGGCAGGGGGTTGGAACTGGCTGCTCCTTGTGCTCCCTTCCAACCCTGCCTGCTTCTGTGATTCTCATCTCCTTGTCCACCTCCTCCAGGTAGGATTTATCTAAGATAGGGAACACCAAACCTAGCCCAGAGAGTGAGTGGGTTCAACCTGCAGCCACTTCTAAGGAGAGCACCATCACAGGCTGGCAGGCACCAGCCCAGGTCTCCCATTAAATACATTCCCCCTTCAAAGGAGAGGTGGAGTCAGTGGGGCCACACTCCCGAAGAGCCTGAGAGCCCTGGGGCTGTTTAGAAGGGAAGGCTGAGAGGGGACCTTGCCAGTGCCTATAAATAGCTGAGGGGTGGGTGCCAGGATGAAGGGGTCAGGCTCTTCTGTGTGGTGCCCACTGACAGAACAAGGAACAATGGCTACAAACTGGAACCCAGGAGCTTCCACCTCAACGTGAGGAGAAACTTCTTTGTTGTGAAGGTGCTGGAGGCCTGGAGCAGGCTGCCCAGAGATGTTGTGGAGTCTCCTTCACTGAAGACTTTCAAAACCCATCTGGATGTGTTCCTGTGTGACCTGCCCTGTGTGTCCCTGCTTTGGCAGGGGGGTTGGACTGAATGACCTCCAGAGGTTCCTTCTGACCCCCACCATTCCAGGAAACGTTTTGGATCTCCTGTGAGAATGGAAGCTGTCTCCTCTTGGAGAGCAACTCAGCCTTCATACTGGTGGAGCAAGCTACAGCCTGGTCATAAAGACCAAGCCTCAGCTGCTGAACATGGGCTGGAGCCTGGGAATGCTCCTACGGCTCCCAAGGGGACACAGCTCTGAAGTCAGAGGTGCTGATGACTCCTAAGGGATAGAAATGAGGTTGTTAAATCAGAAAAGCAGCTACCTGAGAGTCCACTGCAGCTTCCCTGGGGCTTTCTGTAGCTTCTTCCTCACTCTCCTCCATCTCCTCCTCTGGTTCAGGATCTGTGTTTAACTGCAGACCCAGCGAGCAGGACAGAAACTCCTCTGCAATCATTTTCACCTTTGAAGCAAACAGGAGGAGTTGGGAAAGGACAAGAAGCAGCAGCAGTCAACCCCCACTGTGCAACACCCACAGCTGCTCTGCTGAGGCTTTGGTACCACAGAATCACAAAACGTTAGGGGCTGGAAGGGACCTCCAGAGCTCAGCCAGCCCAACCCCCCTGCAGAGCAGCAGCACCCAGAGCAGCTCACACTGCATCACATCCAGGCAGGGTTTGAGTATCTCCAGAGAGGGAGACTCCACAGCCCCCCTGGGCAGCCTGTGCCAGGGCTCTGCCACCCTCACAGGGGAAAATTCCTCCTCATGTTTCCATGGAACTTCCTCTGCCTCAGCTCCCACCACTGCTTCACTGCTCCATGGAGTGCTGGAGGAACCCTCAGCTGACAGGCAGCCTGGGCCCCAAGTCCTCTGCTGCCATCACACCATTCCAGAGCTTCCCTGTGTGATGGGTACACATCTGTGCTAACAGCACAGCCATGGAACAAGAGCAAAGGAGCCATGGGAGCCTCAGCTGCACGGAGACAGGTACAGCTCAAACCTGTCTGGCAAAGGCAGTGGCATCTTCCCTGCTGCAGGAACAGAAGTCCTGCCCTTGTCTCCTCTCATCCAGCTCCTGTCACAGCTAGAGGCTGCCATTAACTATTGCTGGGGCCTGCATCTGGCTCACAACCACCCCAGGAAGGCTCCAGGTTGGGGGCAGAGTGGCTGGAAACTGCCCCATGGAAAAGGCCCTGGGGGTGCTGGTTGACAGCAGCTGAAGATGAGCCAGGGGGTGCCCAGGTGGGCAAGAAGGGCACCAGCAGCCTGGCCTGGCTCAGCAGTGGTGTGGCCAGCAGGAGCAGGGCAGTTATTGTGCTCCTGTGCTGGGCACTGGGGAAAGCACAGCTCTAGTGCTGGGGTCAGTTTTGGGCCACTCACTCCAAGAAGGACATTGGTCTAGAGTCCAACAAGGTCTAAAGAAGGGCAATAAGGCTGGGGAAGGGGCTGGGGAAGAGGGCTGGGGAGGAGCAGCTGAGGGAGCTGTGGTTCAGCCTGGAGAAAAGGAGGCTGAGGAGAGACCTCATTGCTCTCTCCTGCAAGCAGGCTGGAGACAGGTTGGGGTTGGTTTCTTCTCCCATGGAAACAGTGATGAGCCAAAAGGAAATGGCCTCAGGTTGTCCCAGGAGGGGTTTAGGTTGGACATGAGGAACAATTTCTTCCCCCAAAGGGTTGCCATCCCTGGCCCAGGCTGCCTAGAGAGAGGTTTCAGGGCTGTGGAGATGTGGTGCTGAGGGCCATGATTCAGTGATGGTCTTTTTGGCATCGAGTTCATGGTCAGACCCAATGACCTCAGAGGTCTTTTCCAGCCTGAACGATTCCATGATTCTCTGATTTGCAAATGAAGCAGCGAGGCTGCTGCAGGCTTCTTAATTAGTCCAAAGGTCATTAGTGCTGATGAACTACCAGGCAGTGCTTACCCACAGGCACCGCCACTTCCTGCAGGCTCAGCCCTAGCGCTTCTCTGACCACTGACCAAAGCAGGCAAGGAAAGCAGAGGTGACACCAGCAGGAGAGGTGACACCAGCTCTGAGAGAGGTGATCCCAGCCTCCCCCAGAGCACTGAAGCAAAGCCAGTGGGAAGCAGGCTGCAGGCTGCATGCCTGGAGGAGAGGGGGCACTGGCACCTACCCGCCAGCGGGTGAACTCGCTGAGCGAGCTGGGGCCGTAGACGATGTTGGCCTGTGCTGACTCCAGGAACTTCTCCTTGATGGACCTAACCTGCTCAGCTGTGTGCTTCTCAGGGAGCTGGTCACGGAAGAATTTTTCCCAGTGGGCAGTAACCTAGGCAGAAAGAGTGAGTTTAGTAACAGAGCAGCAGAGCAGAAAAGCACAGGAGTACTTCTGGAAGCACTCGAGAAGTCAAAGAGCCCAGGAAGCCACCAAGCCCAAGGCTCTGCTACCTACTGCTGGACCAGCTGCCAGCTGTTAGAAACATGGAATCAGGCAGGCTGGAAGAGAGATCCAAGCTCAGCCAGCCCAACCTAGCACCCAGCCCTGCCCAACCAACCAGACCATGGCACTAAGTGCCCCAGCCAGGCTTGGCTGCAACACCTCCAGCCACACAGACTCCACCACCTCCCTGGGCAGCCCATTCCAATGCCAATCACTCTCTCTGCCAACAACTTCCTAACAACATCCAGCCTAGACCTGCCCTGGCACAGCTTGAGACTCTGTCCCCTTCTTCTGTCCCTGGCTGCCTGGCAGCAGAGCCCAACCCCACCTGGCTACAGCCTCCCTGCAGGCAGCTACAGACAGCAATGAGCTCTGCCCTGAGCCTCCTCTGCTGCAGGCTGCACCCCCCCAGCTCCCTCAGCCTCTCCTCACAGGGCTCTGCTCCAGGCCCCTCCCCAGCTTCTCTACAACTCCCTTAGAAGAGCATGGAGTGAAGTGGGGCAGACTCTTCTCTGGGTAACAAGTGATAAGATGAGAAGAAATGGCCTCAAGTTGCCCCAGAGAAGGTTGGGGTTGGACATTCAGAAAAAACTCTTCACCAGAAGAGTCACCAAGCCCTGGCCCAGGCTGCCTGGGGAGGTGGTGGTGGTGGTGGAGTCCCCATCTCCGGAGGGGACGTTTGAAGGAGGAGCTCAGGACATGGTCTGAGATGCTGTGTACAGGGAGATGCTGGATTGTGGCTGGACTGGATGAGCTGAAGGTCTTTTCCAAGCAGGCAGTTCTGTGGCTCTGTGTGACTTAGTGACAGCTAGAGGTGAAGAGGAAGAGGAGGCCACCCCCCACCTCACCTTGCTGGTGAGCTTGCGGCTGCTGACGCGCCTGACGTGGTTGGCCAGCTTGGTGATGTCCTTGCCATTGAGCAGCCGAAGGTTCTCCAGCAGAAAGATCACTTTGTAGTCATCATTGAACTGGGAAGAGAAGACATCAGAGTGACAGGAGTTGTTTCTTTGGGATCCAGGAAGCACACACACACACACAGCTGCCCCACTCTGGGTACAGCTTCAACACTGCATCGTCGCTCAAATACTGAACTCATTAAGAGAGATACTGGAAACTACAATCCCAGGCTCACAGGAGGTCAGGGGGTGGAAGAGACCCAAAGAGATCATCCAGTCCAACCCCCTTGCCAGAGCAGGAGCAGACAATCTAGCTCAGGGCACACAGGAACACATCCAGACAGGCCTTGAAAGTCTCCAGAGAAGGGAGAGTCCAAAACCTCTCTGGGGAGTCTGTGCCAGGGCTCTGGGACCCTTACAGTGAAGAAGTTTCCCCTTGTGTTGAGCTGGAACCTCCTGTGCTGCAGCTTCATAGAAGAATCACAGAATCAGGCAGGCTGGAAGAGAGCTCCAAGCTCAGCCAGCCCAACCTAGCACCCAGCCCCAACCAACCAACCAGACCATGGCACTAAGTGCCCCAGCCAGGCTTGGCTGCAACACCTCCAGCCACACAGACTCCACCACCTCCCTGGGCAGCCCATTCCAGTGCCAATCACTCTCTCTGACAACAACTTCCTAACAACATCCAGCCTAGACCTGCCCTGGCACAGCTCCAGGCTGTGTCCCCTTCTTCTGTCCCTGGCTGCCTGGCAGCAGAGCCCAACCCCACCTGACTACAGCCTCCCTGCAGGCAGCTGCAGGCAGCAATGAGCTCTGCCCTGAGCCTCCTCTTCTCCAGGCTAAATGGAGCTTCCATCTACTGCTCCTTGTCCTATCCCAGGGAGCAGTGAGCAGAGCCTATCCCCCCCACAGCTCCTGACCCCAGCCCTCAGATCTTTATAGACACTTATTCCATCCCCTCTCAGTCTTCTCTTCTCCAATCTAAGCAGCCCCAGGTCCTTCAGCCTCTCCTCAGGCACTGCTCCAGTCCCCTCAGCATCCTCCTAGCCCTCCGCTGGACCTTCTCCAGCAGACCCCTGCCCCTCTTCAACTGGGCAGCCTAAACTGAGGGCAGTACTCAGGCTGAGGTCTCACTGGGGTAGAGGAGAAGAACCTTCTTTGATCTGCTGGACACACTCCTCTCAACACACCCCAGGATGCCACTGGCTTTCTTGGCCGAATAAGAAGTGACAACGAATGCTGAGTGGATCTGCTGGTCACAGAGCAGGTGATCCCCACCCTGTCCACCTGAGCAGCAGCACTCCTGAGCTGCACAGATCACAGGGCTGGTTTTAGAAGGGCATCCCCACCAGCAGCAGCAAGTGTGTGCTGGTCAGACTGGTGCTGCTGCAGCCCAGCTCCCTGGGCTCTCGTATGGATGGGTTCAGAATTCTGTGACGTGTGGCCAGGACATCCCAGAAGGCTGAACCAAGGAGCACAGAGCTCCTCCTTCAGTTTGGCATCTGCCACAGAACATCCTGCCCTACTGCTCATGAGCACCAGTTCTGGAGCCCCTGGGACAAGAGGGATGTGGAGATGCTGGAGTGTGGCCAGAGCAGGGCCAGGAGGATGCTGAGAGGCTGCAGCAGCTCTGCTGTGAGCACAGACTGAAAGAGTTGGGGCTGTGCAGGCTGCAGCAGAGGAGGCTCCCAGGGGACCTTCTTGTGGCCTGCCAGCATCTGAAGAGGGCTACCAAAAAGCTGGGGAGGGACTTTTGAGGCTCTCAGAGAACGACAGGCCTGGGGGGAATGGAGCAAAGGTGGAGGTGGGGAGAGTGAGGCTGGAGGTGAGGAGGAAGTTGCTGAGCAGGAGAGTGGTGAGAGGCTGGACTGGGTTGCCCAGGGAGGGGGTTGAGGCCCCATGGCTGGAGGTGTTTGAGGCCAGGCTGGCTGAGGCTGTGTGCAGCCTGCTCTAGGGTAGGGTGTCCCTGGGCATGGCAGGGGGGTTGGAACTGGCTGCTCCTTGTGCTCCCTTCCAGCCCTGCCTGATTCTGTGGTTCTATGATACTTGCAAGCCCTGTTTTCCCCAGGGCTTCTCTCTGGTAACCCAGTGACTCTCAGCCTGTGCCAGTTTGCAGCTAGCTAGAACGTTTTGGTGAGAAGAGATAAATGAGAGGCTGTGAGAAGAAAACAGTGGTGATGTCTTCTTCACTCACAGGCTTGCTGAGATGTATAAACCAAGAATTCAAACACAGACAACAGGGTTGCTCTCTGTCTGGGCTTTGGGCTGCATTTTTCTCTCTCTAACCTCACCCTCTGTCTCTCTGATCAATCCACCTGCTTCCTAACCCCCCTGGCCGACCTGCATTCTTCCTTGTGCACAAGGCAACGTCTGGGGTAAGGTAGAGAGGGGTGGGAGAAGGTGGAAGGGTGGTTGGGAGCCCCTCCTGGGGACTCAGGTGTCAGGGAGGGCTGCTGTGTTTCTGTATTGCCTTTTACCTTCTGTATCCCTGCACAGAGCTGTATCTGCTGTAACTACCTGCTTGTATCTTCTGCTAAGCTGTCAGTATAAAGCCTCATTCAACTTCCAGAGCCCCTGAGTCTAGTCTGGGTGATTTCCAAAGTGTGGGGGGGGCAGGGAACACCCAAACCATCACACAGCCTGCTGTAAACTCTCATCAGACACATAACCAACTCTTCCCTCTCACAGTGGCACAATATGCAGACAAGGAGGGGAGTCACAGAATGGAAGGGGTGGAAAGTGACGTCTGGAGCTCATCAAGTCCAACCCCTCTGCCAGAGGAGGATCACTTAGGGCAAGTCACACAGCAACACATTCAGGTAGGCCTTGCAAGTCTCCAGAGAAGGAGACTCCACAGCCTTTCTGAGCAACCTGCTCCAGGGCTCCAGCACCCTCACAGGAAAGATTCTTTTCCTCACACTGAGGTGGAACTTCCTGTGTCTGAGTTGGTGTCCATCAGCCCTTGTCCTGTCACAGGATACCACTGAGAAGAGAGGAATGTGCTTAGCCAGGAGAAGCCATTCAGGACATCCTCTCATGTTGGTGACATGAGCAGTGGCAATGAGGCACCCTCAGCAAGTTTAAGATGACCCCAAGCTGTGTGCTGTGACTGACACACTGGAGGGAAGAGATGGCATCCAGAGGGACCTGGACAGGCTGCAGAGGTGAGCCTGTGCCAACCTCATGAAGCTCAACAAGGCTAAGTGCAAGGTCCTGTAGGGCAATCTCAAGCACAGACTCAGGCTGGGTTAGGAGTGACTGGACAGAAGTCTGAAGGAACAGACCTTGGGGGTGTCAGTTGGTGCCAAAGTGCCCAGGAGCCAGCACTGGTTGCTGGCAGCCCAGAGCCAGCTGTGTGTGGACTGCATCTGGAGCAGGGAGAGCAGCAGCAGAGAGAAGGGATTTTGCCCCTCCAATCTGCTCTGTTGAGGCCCCACCTGCAGCACTACTGCCAGTTTTGGTGCCACAGAGCTGTTGGAAAGGGGCCAGAGGAAGGCACAAAGATGATCAGAGGGCTACAGAACCTCTGCTATGGGAATAGGCTGAGGGATTTGGGGCTGCTCAGCATGGAGAATAGAAGGCTCCAGGGAGACCTTAGAGCAGCCTTCCAGTACCTGAGAGGGGATGCAGTAGAGATAGGGAGGGACCTTTGACAAGGGCTGGGAGTGACAGGAGGAGAGACAATGGCTTTGAGCTGGGAGAGGGGAGATTGAGCCTGGAGACGAGGAGTGAGGGTGGGAAAACACTGGCACAGGTTGCCCAGGGAGGTTGAGGATGCCCCTTCCCGGGAGGTGTTCAAGGCCAGGTGGGATGAGGCCTTAAGCAACCTGTGCTGGTGGGAGGTGTCCCTGCCCACGGCAGGAGGTTGGAACTGGCTGAGTTTTGAGCTCACCTCCAACCCAACCCGGTCTGTGGTTTCAAACTCGAACCTTTAAATCACCTTTCAGCTGTCAGGTAACCTTCTCCCGGGAGCTGTGCCCTGCAGCGCCCCTGCAGTACTCAGCGCCACCAGTAGGTGGTGGTGTTGCGGCCAGGCTCAGGGCAGTGCAGCGCTGCTGGGCTCACACCCTGCAGCCCCAGCACAGAGCAGGGCTCTGCGCCGGGGAACCAGGGGCTCCTGTGGCTCCGGGGTGCTTTAGCTCACAGCAGTACAGGGGGGGTGTTGAGAGGAGTGTGTCCAGCAGATCAAAGAAGGTTCTTCTCCTCTACTCTACCCCACTGAGACCTCATCCTGAGTACTGCCCTCAGTTTAGGCTGCCCAGTTGAAGAGAGACAGGGATCTGCTGGAGAAGGTCCAGCGGAGGGCTAGGAGGATGCTGAGGGGACTGAAGCAGTGCCTGAGGAGAGGCTGAGGGACCTGGGGCTGCTTAGACTGGAGAAGAGAAGACTGAGAGGGGATTTAATAAGTAGACACTTATAAATATCTGAAGGCTGGGGGTCAGGAGCTGGGGGCGGGGACAGGCTCTGCTCACTGCTCCCTGGGATAGGACAAGGAGCCTGCCCCTGTACTCTGCACTGGTTAGACCACACCTTGAGTGCTGGGTTCAGTTCTGGGCCCCCCAGTTTAGGAGGGACATTGAGATGCTTGAGCATGTCCAGAGAAGGGCAATGAGGCTGGGGAGAGGCCTTGAGCACAGCCCTACGAGGAGAGGCTGAGGGAGCTGGGATTGGTTAGCCTGGAGAAGAGGAGGCTCAGGGGTGACCTTATTGCTGTCTGCAACTACCTGAGGGGAGGTTGTGGCCAGGAGGAGGTTGCTCTCTTCTCTCAGGTGGCCAGCACCAGAACGAGAGGACACAGCCTCAGGCTGCACCAGGGGAGATTTAGGCTGGAGGTGAGGAGAAAGTTCTTCCCTGAGAGAGTCATTGGGCACTGGAATGGGCTGCCCGGGGAGGTGGTGGAGTCGCCGTCCCTGGAGCTGTTCAAGGCAGGACTGGACGTGGCACTTGGTGCCATGGTCTGGCCTTGAGCTCTGTGCTAAAGGGTTGGACTTGATGATCTCTGAGGTCTCTTCCAACCCTGATGATACTGTGATGCTGTGATACTGTGATCTCCACAGCCAAGCCACAAATGGACCTCTAGAAGCATGCAAGAGTAAATAAGCACCCGGGGATGAGGATGGTGGCTGACACCAGTTTAAAGCACAAGCAAAGCTAAGAGTTTTGGGTGACTGAAGTGCAGAATCTGCAGAGGGCAGCAGAAAACAAACTGGATTAGTTAGCAAATTCCACCTCCCAGCACAGGACCAGGTCTGCTCTTACAGGGCCCTAAAGCTATCATGGAAGAGGGATATTTATATATATAACCTTGAATGATGAGTTCAGTTTTGGGCCCCTTACTCCAAGGAGGATATTGAGGGGCTAAAGCAGGTCCAGAGAAGGGCAACAAAGCTGGGGAAGGGTCTGGAGAATAGGGCTGGGGAGGAGCAGCTGAGGGAGCTGGGGGTGTTTAGGGAGGGGAGACCTCATTGCTCTCTACAACTCCCTGAAAGGAGGTTGCAGCCAGGTTGGGGTTGGTCTCTTCTCCTCAGTAACAAGCAAGAGGACAAGAAGAAATGGTCTCAAGCTGCCCCAGGGGATGTTAAAAGTGGACATGAGGAACAGCTGCTTCCTCCAAAGGGGTTGTTAAGCCCCAGAAGAGGCTGTCCAGGGAGGTAGTGCAGTCCCCATTCCTGGAGGGGTTTCAAAGCCATGGGGATGTGGTGCTGAGGGCCATGGTTTAGTGGTGATCTGGCAGTGCTGGGTTCATGGCTGGACTTGATAATCTGAAAGGCCTTTGCCAGCCTACACAGTTGTGATTCTGTATTTACACAAGCACCAGCCTGAGATAGCCCTGGCTGATAAGCTCCCTGCGATGGGACTCTGGCCTGGAGAACCAGGAATGGTTCTCCACTTTAATATCTGAGTAGTTTGGGGCAAGTCACTTCTGCTGGTTAGGCACCAGCAGCACAAACTGGCTTTGGAGGCACAAAAAGCCTGAGGCCTGTCTCAGCTGCCCTCACACCTGCTGCCCAGGAACAAGGAAGAAATTCTTGACAGTGAGGGTGGGGAGACACTGGAACAGGCTGTGGATGCTCCCTCCCTGGAGGTGTTCAAGGTGAGACTGGATGAGGCCCTGATGAAGTTTCTCCTGTCCAACTCAGCCTTCAACACCTCCTGGGAGGCTGTGGATGTCCTCCCTGGAGGTGTTCAAGGCCAGGCCGGATGAGGCCTTGAGCAACCTGGGCTGGTGGGAGGTGCCTATGGCAGAGGGCTGGAGCTGAAGGAGCTTTATGGTCCCTCCCAACCCAACCTCATGCCATGACTCTCTGAACAATAGAGGAGGAGGAGGCATCACTGCTGCTGGTTCCTCTGTGTCCCTGGAGGGGCCAGGGGGCGACTCACTGTCAAGTGGACGTTGTTCTCATAGGTCAGCTCCTCGAGGAGAGGGAACTGTTTCAGGGCAGTGACATCCTCCAGTTTGTTGTTGTTGCAGTTGAGGACACGCAGGTCAGGCAGGGCTAAGCTGTTGGGGAATTTGTCCAGCAGGTTGTCAGACAGATCCAGCTTCTGCAGGTGCCTCAGGCGGGAGAACAAGCGTGGGTCCAAGTCTCCTGTCTTCAACTGCAGCTTGGACAGGCTGCAAACAAAGCAGGACAGGAATGATCTGCTCAGTTCCCTGGGGAAAAAAAAACAGGCTCCTTTGACTTTCAGAGAGTCCAAGGTCCCAGCTGGTGGCACCTCTCAGCCTAGCAGAAGGCACTGGGTAGATCTGGCCAAACCAGCTTTGTCTGCAGAGTTCTGGGCACCACAAGGCTGTGTTTGAGCCAACAGCCACCAGCAGTGACCCAGGGCTACCAAGGTAGTGCTGGTACAATTAACTTGCAACCCTGATAAACCTCCTACAGCTAACAGAGCTGGCTGGGAGCAGTGAAGCAGCAGGGAAGGACTTGTTTGTAGAACAAAGTCACTGCTCCTTTGCACTGCATGTTCCACAAAGGCAGCTGTGGCAGTGCAAAACACTTGTTCACTGCACACCCAGTGCACAGAGCTCACCAGGGGAGTCACCACTGCACTCATCCCCCACCAGTCACCACCTCACAGCTGCTGCAGGCAATGCAAGGCAATGCTGACTCCAAAGAGCTGGTCCTGTCCTCCCCTCACTTCATCCTGACGTTTGCAATCACAGAGCCATAGAGCTGTGGAGGTTGGAAGAGACTTTTGAGATCATCAAGTCCAACCTATTGCTCACAGTCCCACCACTGCTGCACAGAACCTATCAGACCTGTGCTCAGCACTGCTCAGGCCACCCCTGGAGTGCTGTGCCCAGTTCTGGGCTCCTCCATTGCAGAGAGATGTTGAGGTGCTGGAAGGTGCCCAGAGAAGGGCAGCAAGGCTGGGGAGGGGCCTGGAGCACAGCCCTGTGAGGAGAGGCTGAGGGAGCTGGGGGGGTGCAGCCTGCAGCAGAGGAGGCTCCGGGCAGAGCTCATTGCTGCCTGCAGCTGCCTGCAGGGAAGCTGTAGCCAGGTGGGGTTGGGCTCTGCTGCCAGGCAGCCAGCAGCAGAACAAGGGGACAGAGTCTCAAGCTGTGCCAGGGCAGGTCTAGGCTGGATGTTAGGAGGAAGTTCCTGTCAGAGAGAGTGATTGGCACTGGAATGGGCTGCCCAGGGAGGTGGTGGAGTGCCCATCCCTGGAGGTATTTAAGAGGAGGCTGCAAGAGGCCCTTGGTGCCAGGGGTTAGTTCATTAGGTGTCAGGTGCTAGGTTGGACTGGATGATCCTGGAGGTCTTTTCCAACCTGCTTAATTCTGTGAAACTGGTGAGGCTGGCAGAGTCCTTTGAGATCATCCAATCCAAGCACTCACCCAGAGCTCACAACCTCACCACTGCTGCTAAGCCACTGCCACCAAACCAGGCCCCTCAGCACCACATCCCTGTGGATTTTAACCCCCTCCAGGGATGGGCACTCCACCACCTCTCCAGGCAGTCTGGGCAACACCTGAGAAGCCCTGCTGGGAAGAAGTGTTTCCTTCTATCCAACCTGCATCTCCTCCCCTGGCACAGCTCCAGCTCATGGCACTCCCACAGCCACAGAGCAATCTGCAGCAGTTTGCTGATCTAGCCCAAGGTCTCCTCTCTGCATTAGGAAGTTCAGGCCAAGTGCAGAGGAGGTCCCCACATCGTTGGCAGTGTGAAAGAACAAACTTCACAACTTGTAAAGTTGGCACTAACCTCCAGGGAGACCTTAGAACAGTATTTGAAGGAGGCTACAGGGCTGTTGGAGATATGGAGTGAGAGGACAAGGGCTGATGGCTCCAAACTGGAAGAAGCTGGATTTAGATTGGACATTAGGAAGAAATTCTTCCTTATGAAGGTGTTGAGGCACTGGAACAGGATATCCAGAGCAGCTGAAGAGGTTCCAAGCCTGGAAGTGTTCAAAACCAGGTGGGATGAGGCCTTGAGCAACCTGGTCTAGTGGAAGGTGCCCCTGCCCATGGCAGGGTGGGTGGAACTAGGTGGTCTTTAAAGTCCCTTCCCACCCAGGGCTGTATGGCAAATGTGATTTTTGCCTTTTTTGTTTGTTTTGAACAGTTTTGCTTCAAAACCTTCCAATGGTGAACAGGGAAGTTTATCAAACAAAAGGACAAGGCTGCCAGGTCAGGCCAGAAGCATCCTTCTCTGAAAAAGCAAGTGTCTGATCTATTGGTGAGGGGATAAACCCCAGCCCTTCTCTGTAAGAAAGGGGAAACAGCAGATTTTGGGGCCTGGGGCCTCCTCTCTGTGAGGAGCAGAGGCTGAGAGCCCTGGGGCTGAGCCTGCAGGAGAGCAGCCCCAGAGGGCAGCTGAGCAATGCTCAGCAAGAGCTAAAGCAGCTGTGGGGGGCAAGAGCCTGGGGCCAGACTCTTGTGAGTGGTGCCCAGGGACAGGCCAAGGGGCAGCAAGGGGCACAAAGTGGCAGGATGTGCAGAGGAGGAGCAAGTTGTTTGTTGTGAGGGTGCTGGAGGCCTGGAGCAGGCTGCCCAGAGAGGCTGTGGAGTGTCCTTGTGTGGAGAGCTTCCAACCCCCCTGGCACTGTGCTGCTGGGCAAGCTGCTGTGGATGCCCTGCTGGAGCAGGGGCTTGGACTGGATGATCTCCAGAGGTCCCTTCCAACTCCTACCAGTCTGTGAGTCTGTGACATTAGAAGAGTCATTTAGATTTGATTAGATCATTCAGTTGAGCCTCAAAGGGAGCTTCTAGTCCTGACAGCCAACACAAGCTTGAGCTCCTTTAACAGAGTCTCCTTTGTTAATGATTAGTACAAAAAGGCCTTCTAAATATAAACAAAGAGTGAACAAATGAGGTACAAGATAAGGAAGCAGGAGCAGGAGCACTTCTTCTCTTGCCACCTCTCAGACAGCTAACAAGCCAAAGCACTGAAAGCCTGACCAGGATTCAGTGGGCTGCAAATGGATGGGGAGAGACTCAAGAGTGGTCTCATCTTCATAGATGATCTGGATGAGGGCATGGAGTCAGTCATCAGCAGGTTTGCAGATGACACCAAGCTGGGGGCAGATGTGGCTGGGTTGGAGGGCAGAAGGGCTCTGCAGCAGGACCTTGACTGCCTGGACAGATGGGCAGAGTCCAAGGGGATGGCTTCAATAGCTCCAAGTGCTGGTGCTGCACTTTGGCACAACAACCCCATGCAGAGATACAGGCTGGGGTCAGAGTGGCTGAGAGCAGCCAGACAGAGAGGGATCTGGGGGTGCTGATTGATACCTGCCTGAACATGAGCCAGCAGTGTGCCCAGGTGGCCAAGAGAGCCAGTGGCATCCTGGCCTGCATCAGCAATGGTGTGGCCAGCAGGAGCAGGGAGGTCATTCTGCCCCTGTACTCTGCACTGCTTAGACCTCACCTTGAGTGCTGTGTTCAGTTCTGGGCCCCCCAGTTTAGGAGGGACATTGAGATGCTTGAGTGTGTCCAGAGAAGGGCAACGAGGCTGGGGAGAGGCCTTGAGCACAGCCCTACGAGGAGAGGCTGAGGGAGCTGGGATTGGTTAGCCTGGAGAAGAGGAGGCTCAGGGGAGACCTTATTGCTGTCTGCAACTACCTGAGGGGAGGTTGTGGCCAGGAGGAGGTTGCTCTCTTCTCTCAGGTGGCCAGCACCAGAATGAGAGGACACAGCCTCAGGCTGTGCCAGGGGAGATTTAGGCTGGAGGTGAGGAGAAAGTTCTTCCCTGA
This sequence comes from Pogoniulus pusillus, assembly GCF_015220805.1. NCBI lineage: Eukaryota > Metazoa > Chordata > Aves > Piciformes > Lybiidae > Pogoniulus > Pogoniulus pusillus. The sequence continues at coordinate 1,851,808 of NC_087290.1, read as the reverse complement.
GAGAGTCATTGGACACTGGAATGGGCTGCCCGGGGAGGTGGTGGAGTCGCCGTCCCTGGAGCTGTTCAAGGCAGGACTGGACGTGGCACTTGGTGCCATGGTCTGGCCTTGAGCTCTGTGCTAAAGGGTTGGACTTGATGATCTGTGAGGTCTCTTCCAACCCTGATGATACTGAGATACTGTGATACTGTGACTTTCTCAAAGGTAAACCTGTGTAATCCCAGTACAAAGCTGCATGGAAGAAGCCACTCTAGAAGTTCACTGCTTCAAGCACCTCAGCATCACTTTGTTACTCTGCTTTTCAGATCAACTTTTAGGTTTCTCTCTACTAATAATTCTTTTGGCACAAGGCAAATGGAAAGAAACAACTTTAGAGGACTGAAGGAACCCAAAACTCTTTCCATCAGTAACAACACCAGCAAAGGTCACTTGCATTGCCCAGAGGAATTCCACTGCATTGAAGATTTGGAAAGACACTTTTTCAGTGCTAAGGATCTGAGCAACTAAAGTGGGTTTAGTGGTTTCCAGGTGTGCCAGAGTTCCTTCTCCTCTTCTGCAGTGTTTGAGGTACACAACATCATTGGGCTGAAAGGAGATGGAAAGCAATGGAGAGAAAGGGAGGGGAAATAATGCCAAAAGTGGGGTTTAAACCTTCTAAAATCCAGGCCAGAAGAGATTCTTACTGGGTTTAAGGACCTAGCAAGGACAGCTATATTTTGGGGGAGTATCTCTTAAGGTTAAGCAGTTTCAAGGCAGCCTTAAGATGGTTTATAGAAACAGGTGGCAGCACAAAGAGACCATAAATGGTGGAAAGGTGGGAACTATGGAGTGACTGCAGTTCCATCAGTGCTCCTGCAGCAGCAGTGCTGTCTCCTCTCTGCTGTGGAACCAGGAGAAAGAAAAGCACCAAAAAAAGGAAAGAGAGAAAAAAGATAGAAAAGAAAGAAGGGGGAAAAAAAGGGGGAGAAGGGGAAGGGAAAGGGAAGAAAAGGGGAGGAAAGGGGGGAAAAGGGAGAAAAAGGTGAGAAAAGGGGGGGGAAAGGGGAAAAAAAAAAGGGGGGGGAAATAGGAAAAGGGGAGAAAAAAGAGGGAAAAGGGGAGAAAAGAGAAAATGAGGAAGGAGAGGAGAGGAGAGGAGAGGAGAGGAGAGGAGAGGAGAGGAGAGGAGAGGAGAGGAGAGGAGAGGAGAGGAGAGGAGAGGAGAGGAGAGGAGAGGAGAGGAGAGGAGAGGAGAGGAGAGGAGAGGAGAGGAGAGGAGAGGAGAGGAGAGGAGAGGAGAGGAGAGGAGAGGAGAGGAGAGGAGAGGAGAGGAGAGGAGAGGAGAGGAAAGGAAAGGAAAGGAAAGGAAAGGAAAGGAAAGGAAAGGAAAGGAAAGGAAAGGAAAGGAAAGGAAAGGAAAGGAAAGGAAAGGGAAAGGGAAAGGGAAAGGGAAAGGGAAAGGGAAAGGGAAAGGGAAAGGGAAAGGGAAAGGGAAAGGGAAAGGGAAAGGGAAAGGGAAAGGGAAAGGGAAAGGGAAAGGGAAAGGGAAAGGGAAAGGAAAGGGAAAGGGAAAGGGAAAGGGAAAGGGAAAGGGAAAGGGAAAGGGAAAGGGAAAGGAAAGGGAAAGGCAAAGGCAAAGGGAAAGGGAAAGGGAAAGGGAAAGGGAAAGGGAAAGGGAAAGGGAAAGGGAAAGGCAAAGGGAAAGGGAAAGGCAAAGGCAAAGGCAAACCAAACCAGTCAATCCAAAACCCCAGGCAAACCCCCAGGCAAGCCCAGGGAAGGCTGCCCCCGGCCGGCCGAGCTGCAGGGTCTCTCGGGCGCGGCAGGGCTCTGGGGCTGTCTGCACTCACTTCAGCGTCTCGATCTTCCGCAGCCTGGTGGATTTGGGCACTGCTCGTTCCAGCAGCAGCTCTGTGGTAATCTTGGACATCTTCAGCCTCCACCTCTCTGCTGGAATCAGCTGCAGGAGCTCCTCTTGTAGCCTTCCTGGTGAAACAAATGGGAAGCAGAGGAAAGCCTTTCAAGTGGCTCCAGGAGGGAGAGGGATGTGAGGCGGCTCGGGGGCGATTGTGCTGCTGTGTTTGCTGTTGCCTTTTCCACAGGGATGGAACCAAAACACCAGAGGCTGTTGAGCACTCAGGGACCCAGCCCAAAACCACTGCAGTGTTTCCTCTTGGCTGGACCTGCTGTGGGTGGCTGCTGCTCACGGGGCCAGGACAGTCTCACCTCCCTGCATCCCTCCTGAGCAACAGGACTCTGCTCCAACATCTCCGACAGGCTTCCACACGAGCAGCAACAGCCAGCAGGAACCCACCCGTGGTGAGCTTGCTCCTCCCGAGGACAGGTCACAGCACTCACTGGCCTGGCTACATGGAGCCTCTTGGCTCACGACTCCTGAATTCCCACCCCAGGATAATCCCAGACTGGGTTGGGTAGGAAGGGATCTCTGCAGGGTTAAGCCTCCTACAAGATCTCTCCCCCAGGAGGGTTAACCCTGCACAGGATCTTTAGAGTTCATCCAGCCCAAGCTCCTGCAGCCAGCAGGGACAGCCCCAGCCAGGGCAGGCTGCTCACAGCCACAGCCAACCTGCCCTGCACTGCTGCCAGCCATGGGGCAGCTCCCACCTCTCTGGGCAGCCTGGGCCAGGCTCTGCCCACCTTCAGGGGCAAACATTTCTCCCTTCTCTCCACTCTCAATCTCCCTCTTTCACTCCAAACCATCCCTCCTTGGTCTATCCCAACAGGCCCTGCTCAAAAACTCTGTTCCCAGCTTTCTGCTCAGCTCCTTGAAGCTCTGCAAGGCCACCAGAAGGTCTCCCTGCAGCCTTCTCTTCTCCAGGCTGCCCAAGCCCAACTCTGCCAGCCTGGCTCACAGCAGAGCCCTCCTACAGCCCTGCCAGCACTGCTGTGGCTTCCTCCAGCACTGTGGAGCCCTGCCCAGGCTTAGCTCTTTACTCCACACCTCTGATGAGGACAAGCTACCAGCTCCTGCACTTCAGGCAGTGCTGAGGCCTCCATCAGGTGTCGAGGTGCCACTGGTGCCACTGCAAGTGCCCAGGGCCAAACATTTCTCCCTTCTCTCCACTCCCTCTTTCAGTCCAAACCATCCCCACCTTGGCCTGGCACAACAGGCCCTGAGAAAAACTGTCCCCAGCTTTCTGATCCCCCCTTTAAGTACTGAAGGCCACCAGAAGGTCTCCCTGCAGCCTTCTCTTCTGCAGGCTGAACCCCCCCAACTCTGCCAGCCTGACACAGCAGAGCCCTTCCAGCCCTGCCAGCACTGCTGTGGCCTCGTTTCAGTAAGATCATGGAGTCAGTCATCAGCAGGTTTGCAGATGACACCAAGCTGGGGGCAGATGTGGCTGGGTTGGAGGGCAGAAGGGCTCTGCAGCAGGACCTTGACCGCCTGCACAGATGGGCAGAGTCCAAGGGGATGGCTTCAATAGCTCCAAGTGCTGGTGCTGCACTTTGGCCACAGCAACCCCATGCAGAGATACAGGCTGGGGTCAGAGTGGCTGAGAGCAGCCAGACAGAGAGGGATCTGGGGATGCTGATTGATACCCACCTGAACATGAGCCAGCAGTGTGCCCAGGTGGCCAAGAGAGCCAGTGGCATCCTGGCCTGCATCAGGAATGGTGTGGCCAGCAGGAGCAGGGAGGTCATTCTGCCCCTGTACTCTGCACTGGTTAGACCACACCTTGAGTGCTGTGTTCAGTTCTGGGCCCCCCAGTTTAGGAGGGACATTGAGATGCTTGAGCGTGTCCAGAGAAGGGCAACGAGGCTGGGGAGAGGCCTTGAGCACAGCCCTACGAGGAGAGGCTGAGGGAGCTGGGATTGGTTAGCCTGGAGAAGAGGAGGCTCAGGGGAGACCTTATTGCTGTCTGCAACTACCTGAGGGGAGGTTGTGGCCAGGAGGAGGTTGCTCTCTTCTCTCAGGTGGCCAGCACCAGAATGAGAGGACACAGCCTCAGGCTGTGCCAGGGGAGATTTAGGCTGGAGGTGAGGAGAAAGTTCTTCCCTGAGAGAGTCATTGGACACTGGAATGGGCTGCCCGGGGAGGTGGTGGAGTCGCCGTCCCTGGAGCTGTTCAAGGCAGGACTGGACGTGGCACTTGGTGCCATGGTCTGGCCTTGAGCTCTGTGCTAAAGGGTTGGACTTGATGATCTGTGAGGTCTCTTCCAACCTTGGTGATACTGTGATGCTGTGATACTGTGATACTGTGATTTTCCTCAGCAAGGGAAAAACACCACCAGACTCCCTGTGTGATTGGTAATTAAAGATGCTTCCATGCCTCACTGTGGACAGCACAGCACACAGACACACACACACACACTCCCCCCCTCAGGGTTTAAAGTGAACTACTCATCTCCCTCCCTGAAAGGTTTTATACACCAATGCCAGCAGCAGGAGCAATAAACAGGAGCTGGAGGCCATTGTACTACAGGGCAACAATGATGGAGCAGCCATGCCAGGAACCTGGAGGGATGACTCCCACAGCTGGAGTGCTGCAAGCACAGAATGGTTTAGGTTGGAAGAGACCTCAAAGCTCAGCCAGTTCCAACCCTCTGCCATGGGCAGGGACACCTCCCACTAGAACAGGTTGCTCAAGGCCTTATCCAGCCTGGTCCTGAACACCTCCAGGGAGGTTGTGGAGCACAGAAGCACCCAATGTGATCTTTGATCACATTGGGTGCTTCTGTGCTCCACAACCTCCCTGGGCAGCCTCTGCCAATGTCTCACCACCCTCAACCTGTGCCAGTGTCTCACCACCCTCAACCTATGCCAGTCTCTCACCACCCTCACTGCAAACAACTTCTTCCTACCATCCACTTTCAATCTCCCCTCTGCCACTTCAAACTCATTCCTCCTCCTGTCATTCCCAGACCTTGTCAATAGTCCCTCCCCAGCCCTCCTGGAGCCCACTTCAGATACTGCAAGGCCACTCCAAGCTCTCCTGGAAGCCTTCTCTTCTCCAGGCTGCAGAGCCCCAACCCTCTCAGCCTGTGCTCAGAGCAGAGCTGCTGCAGCCCTCTCAGCATCTTGGTGGCCTCCTCTGCACTGGCTCCAACACTTCCATGTCCTGCTTGTGTTGGGGGCTCCAGAACTGCCCCCAGGACTGCAGGTGGGGTGTGAGGAGAGCAGAGCCAAGGGGCAGAATCCCCTCCCTTGCCCTGTGCCCACACTGCTCTGGCTGCAGCCCAGCACAGGGTTGTGTCTGGGCTGCACTCACACTGCAGGCTCCTGTTGGGCTTTGCATCACCCCAGACCCCCAGGGCCTATTCCTCAGAGCTGCTCTCCAGCTCATGTTGAGCTTTTCATCACCCCAGACCCCCAGGGCCTGCTCCTCAGGGCTGCTCTCAGCCCTTCCCCACCCAGCCTAGAGTTGTGCTTGGGGTTGTGCCAACCCAGGTGAAGGACCTTCCACTTGGCCTCACTGAATGTCATGAGCTTGGCCTGGGCACAGCTCTGCAGTCTGTCCAGGTCCCTCTGGATGGATCCCTGCCCTCTAGCAAGTCAACTGTGCCACACAGGTACCAACTCTTCAGAAGAGATAGGCAAGGCAGAAGAGGTGGCAGAGTTGGCCCTTGGTGTTAGGGAAGCATATGGGACCCTACAAATTAATGAACGTGATGAAAGACTTCACAGAATCACAGAGTCAGGCAGGCTGGAAGAGAGCTCCAAGCTCAGCCAGCCCAACCTAGCACCCAGCCCTGCCCAACCAACCACACCATGGCACTAAGTGCCCCAGCCAGGCTTGGCTTCAACACCTCCAGCCACACAGACTCCACCACCTCCCTGGGCAGCCCATTCCAGTGCCAATCACTCTCTCTGACAGCAACTTCCTAACAACATCCAGCCTAGACCTGCCCTGGCACAGCTCCAGGCTCTGTCCCCTTCTTCTGTCCCTGGCTGCCTGGCAGCAGAGCCCAACCCCACCTGGCTACAGCCTCCCTGCAGGGAGCTGCAGGCAGCAATGAGCTCTGCCCTGAGCCTCCTCTTCTCCAGTCGAGTCATTATGAGTGAGAACCAGGAGCAAGGACAGCAAGGGGGATGTGGTGGTGGGAGTATGCTACAGAGCACCCAGTCAGGCTGAAGAGGGAGGTAACATTTGCTATGAGCAGCTGAGAGAGGTCTCACAATCACTCCCCTTTGTTCTCCTGGGAGACTTTGAGTTCCCAGAGGCCTGCTGGAAACACAGTACAGCAATGAGAGAACAGGCCTGGAGACTCCTGGAGTGTGTGGAGGATAACTCCCTGGCACAACTGGTGAGAGGCCAACCAGGGAAGGTGCCCTCCTGGATCTGCTTCTCGTGAACAGAGAAGAGGGGAAAGTAAAGGCTGGGGAATGCCTGGGGCTGAGCAATCGTGAGATGATTGAGTTCTCCATCCTTGGGGAATCACTGAATGGCTTAGGTTGGAAGGGATCTGAGAGCTCATCTGCTCCAACCTCCCCTCCGTGGGCAGGGACACCTCTCAACCAGACTCAGCTGCTCAAGGCCTCATCCAACCTGGCCTTGAACACCCACAGGGAGGAAGCATCCACAACGTCCCTGGGCAGCCTACTCCAGAGTCTCAGAACCCTTTCTAAGATCCACTCTAAACCTCCCTCAGCTCCAAACCATTCTCCCTTGTCCTGTCTCTAGACACCCCTAGGAAAGTCCCTCTGCAGCCTGCCTGTAGGATCCCTTCAGCTCTTGGCAGGCAGCTCTATGGTCCACCCAGAGCCTTCTCTTCTCCAGGCTGCACACCCCCAGCTCCCTGAACCTATCCTCACAGTAGAGGTGCTCCAGCCCTTGGGTCATCTTTGTGGCCTCCTCTGGACTCACTCCAACAGCTCTGTGCCCTTCTTATCCAGGGGACAGCAGAACTGGAGGCAGGATTGGAGGTGAGGTCTCAGCAGAGCAGCACCAAGGGGCAGAACCCCCTCTCCTGCCCTGCTGCCCACACTCCTCTTGCTGCAGCCCAGCACACAGCTGCAAAACGACCACCTTGGACTTCTGGAGGGCAAACTTTGGCCTGTTTAGGAGGCCAATGGACAAAGTCCCTTGGGAAGCTACCCTGAAGAATTTAGGAGTCCAGGAGGGTTGGACTCACTTCAGGAGGGAAGTCTTAAAGGCACAGGAGCAGGCTGTGCCTGTGTGCTGAAAGACAAATCGGTGGGGAAGGCTCCAGCCTGGCTGGACAGAGACCTTAGGCTGGACAAAAGGAGTCTCTGGCCTTTGGAGGAGGGAGCAGGACTATAAGAGAGGACTATAAAGATGTAGTGAAACTATGTAGGGAGAAAATCAGGAGAGCCAAAGCATAGCTAGAGCTTAACCTAGTGCCCTGGAAGGCTGACAGGCCTATTAGAGGCCCCTCTGCTGATGGGGGAAGCAAGGGCAGGAGGAAGACAAAGGCTTGGGCCATTCTGTCCCCTCCCAAGGGACAAACAGGGACCCACAGGTGTTTAGGTACTTGTTGGGGTCTTGCCCAAATAATGCTGAGCAAGCCCTGGGGCCACCTGATATGGGCAGCTTGGCAAATGCCTTCTGGTTGGTGAATCTCTGTGGCCAAAGAGCCTCTGCACTCAGGCAAGGAACAGACATGGAGCTAAGCTGCAAGCAGTTGTGCTGCTCTGCCTTGCTGCCTCTGCCTCATGGAGCTGCCTCTGCCTCATGGAGCTGCTTCTGTCTCAGAGAGCTGCCTCTGCCTCATGGCCTCATGGAGCTGCTTCTGCCTTGCTGCCTCTGCCTCATGGAGCTGCTTCTGTCTCAGAGTCATGGCCTCATGGAGCTGCTTCTGCCTTGCTGCCTCTGCCTCATGGAGCTGCTTCTGCCTTGCTGCCTCTGCCTCATGGAGCTGCTTCTGCCTTGCTGCCTCTGCCTCATGGAGCTGCTTCTGCCTTGCTGCCTCTGCCTCATGGAGCTGCTTCTGTCTCACAGAGCTGCCTCTGCCTTGCTGCTTCTGCCTCATGGAGCTGCCTCTGCCTCATGGAGCTGCTTCTGCCTTGCTGCCTCTGCCTCATAGAGCTGCCTCTGCCTCGTGGAGCTGCTTCTGTCTCACAGAGCTGCTTCTGCCTCATGGAGCTGCCTCTACCTCATGGAGCTGCCTCTGCCTTGCTGCCTCTGCCTCATGCAACTGCTTCTGCCTCAAGGAGCTGCTTCTGCCTCATGGAGCTGCTTCTGCCTCATGCAGCTGCCTCTGCCTCAAGGAGCTGCTTCTGCTTTGCTGCCTCTGCCTTATGGAGCTGCCTCTGCCTCAAGGAGCTGCTTCTGGCTCATGGAGCTGCTTCTGCCTTGCTGCCTCTGCCTCATGGAGCTGCTTCTGCCTTGCTGCTCTGCCTCGTGGAGCTGCTTCTGCCTTGCTGCTTCTGCCTCAAGGAGCTGCTTCTGCCTTGCTGCTCTGCCTCGTGGAGCTGCTTCTGCCTTGCTGCTTCTGCCTCAAGGAGCTGCTTCTGCCTTGCTGCTCTGCCTCATGCAGCTGCCTCTGCCTCATGCAACTCCTTCTGCCTCAAGGAGCTGCTTCTGCCTTGCTGCCTCTGCCTCACTGCTCTTGGACAACATGTTCTGCTCTGCCTCATGCTTCAGACCAGCTTAGCCCTGACGTTTTGGGCTTGAACTACCTGGAAACTGAAGTGCCTCACTTTTACCAGAAGACATTTAAGTGGCAAGAAGTGCCACTGCCATGGTGCTCTCTGCACAGCTGCAAGAGATGCTGCCTGCACCTCTGCAAACCTCTGTGCCAAGAGGAACCAGGCTCAGGTCAGAGATCCTCTGCCTCCTTCCCAGCACCCTGGGGAGATCCAGAAGCCTCTCAAGGGCTGAGCAGTTCCAACACTGCCACAAAGGAGTCAGGGACTATCTGGAAGTTCCTACTCCCCCCCTGTGAGCAGCACAGACTCACCTGGGCTCCAGGCTGCCTGTCTGTCAGTGAGGCAAAGCCATTCTGTGGCTAAAGTGTTCCAACATTTGTGGTTCTAAATGAATGACCTGCCCATGAGCATCCTCCTGCAGATGTTCCCAAGCAAATGACAACCCAAATCTAAGTCATTTGTATGCAGTTGTGGGCAGGGCTTGCTGGAGATAAAAACAATTGTGTATTTTACCAGTCCTGCCTCCTGAATTGCCCCAAACTAAAGCACTTGGGACAGGGAGAAGGCTGAGCTGTTCAATGCCTACTCTGCACTGGATCCAGCAGTGCCCTGGGCACCCAGCCTCGTGAAGCAGGAGTCAGGGAGGGGAACTGGATCCAGGAGATCACAACAAATGAGGCAGTGGTCACTGACCTGCTGTGCCACTTAGATGTGCACAAATCTGTGGGGCCAGATGGGCAGCAGCTAAGGGTGCTGAGGGAGCTGGCAGACTGCTTGCCAGGCCACTTGGCATTATTTAGCAGAAGTCCTGGCTAGCTGAGGAGGTGCCAATGGACTGGGGGGTAGCAAATGTGACATCTACCTAAGAGAAGGGCAGAAAGGAAAGTGCAGACCTGTCAGCCTGACCTCTGTCCCAGGGAAGGTCACAGAGCAGGGCATCTCAAATGCCATCATACTTCACACAGACAACAACCAGAGGCTGTGGAGTCTCCTTCTCTGGAGCCTTTCAAGGCCTGTCTGGATGTGTTCCTCTGTGGTCTGTGTTAGGTAGTATTGCCCTGCTCTGGCAGGGGGCTTGGACTGGATGATCTCCTTGGGTCCCTTCCAGCCCCTAATATCCTGTGAGCCTGTGAACCACAAGAACAGGCCAGGTCAGCATGGGTTTATGAGGGGCAGGTCCTGCCTGACCAACCTGATCTCTTTCTATGCCAAGATCAGCCAGCTGCTGGATGAAGGCTGTCAGTGTATTCCCAGACTTTGGAAAAGCCTCTCAGACTGCTCCCACACAACTCCTGTAGACAAACTGACTGCTCATGGCTTGGCTGAGCACATTGTCTCCTGGATAAAGCACTGCTGGACAGGAGGACCCAGAGAGCAGCAGTGGGCAGTGGAGATAAATCCAGCTGGTGGCTGGGCACTGGTGGTGCTCCTCGGGGATCTGTGTGGGGACCACTTCTGTTTAACATCTTTACTGATGACCTTGATTCAGGCATTGAGAGTGTCAGTAGTGAGTCTGCAGATGACACCAAGTTAGGTGGCAGTGTTGATCTGAATGAGGGTAGAGAGGCTCTACAGAGAGAGACTTGGATAAGCTTAGACTAACATGAATGGGATGAGCTGCAACAAGGCCAAATGCCAGGCCCTGCACTTGGGGCACAACAACCCCAAGTCATGCTGCAGGCTTGGGGCAGTGTGGCTGGAGAGCTGCCTGGCAGAAAGGGATCCAGAGGCTGTAATAGACAGGAGCTGAATATGAACCAACAGAGTGCCCAGGCAGCTGAATATGAACCAGCAGTGTGCCCAGGCACTTGAATGTGAGCCAGCAGTGTGCTCAGGCAGCTGAGTGTGAGCCAGCAGTGTGCCCAGGCACTTGAATGTGAGCCAGCAGTGTACCCAGGCAGCCGAGTGTGAGCCAGCAGTGTGCCCAGGCACTTGAATGTGAGCCAGCAGTGTACCCAGGCAGCCGAGTGTGAGCCAGCAGTGTGCCCAGGCACTTGAATGTGAGCCAGCAGTGTGCCCAGGCAGCTGAGTGTGAGCCAGCAGTGTGCCCAGGCACTTGAATGTGAGCCAGCAGTGTGCCCAGGCAGCCGAGTGTGAGCCAGCAGTGTGCCCAGGCAGCTGAATGTGAGCCAGCAGAACGCCCAGGCAGCTGAGTGTGAGCCAGCAGTGTGCCCAGGCAGCTGAGTGTGAGCCAGCAGAGTGCCCAGGCAGCCGAATGTGAGCCAGCAGAGTGCCCAGGCAGCTGAATGTGAGCCAGCAGAACGCCCAGGCAGCTGAGTGTGAGCCAGCAGTGTGCCCAGGCAGCTGAGTGTGAGCCAGCAGAGTGCCAGGCAGCTGAGTGTGAGCCAGCAGTGTGCCCAGGCAGCTGAGTGTGAGCCAGCAGTGTGCCCAGGCAGCCGAATGTGAGCCAGCAGAGTGCCCAGGCAGCTGAGTGTGAGCCAGCAGTGTGCCCAGGCAGCTGAGTGTGAGCCAGCAGAGTGCCCAGGCAGCCGAATGTGAGCCAGCAGTGTGCCCAGGCAGCTGAGTGTGAGCCAGCAGAGTGCCAGGCAGCTGAGTGTGAGCCAGCAGTGTGCCCAGGCAGCTGAGTGTGAGCCAGCAGAGTGCCCAGGCAGCCAAGAAGGCCAAAGGCATCCTGGCTGGGATTGAAAATGCTGTGGGCAGCAGGAGCAGAGAGGTGATTGTCTCCTTGGACTTGGCTTTGGTGAGGCCACACCTTGAGTGCTGTGTTCAGTTTTGGGCACTGCAGTAAGAGATGTGGAGGTGCTGGAGCCAATGCAGAGGGCAAGGAAGCTGTGAAGGGCCTGGAGAATAAATCTGATGAGGAGCGACTGAAGGAGCTGGGGATGGGTAGTGTGAGGAAGAGGAGGCTGAGGGCAGAGCTCACTGCTGTCTGCAGCTACCTGAAAGGAGGTTGTGGAGAGGCTGCTGCTGGGCTCTGCTCACAGGTCACTGGAGACAGAACAAGGGGGAATGGCCTCAAGCTGAGGCTGGGGAGGTTTAGATTGGACATTAGGAAAATGTTTTTCCCTGGAGAGAGTGGACAGGGACTGGCATGAGCTGCCCAGGGAGGTGGTGGAGTCACCCAGCCTGGTTGTATTTAAGGGCAGTTTGGATGTGGTGCTTGGGGCTGTGGTTTAAGGTGAATCTTGTAGAGCAGGGTTCTAGGCTGGGCTTGGTGCTCCTGAGGGGCTGTGCCAGCCTGCATGGTGCTGTGAGCCTGTGGCTAAACAGATATTTGGAATAATAAGAGCAACAGGGCCAGAGGAGCTTCACCAAACGACTGCTTCAGGGCTTGGCCACTCTCGCTGACAGAGATTCCAACAGAGGGAAGCAACGAGAAAGACCTCCAAGGCCAGGCTCAGAACTGTCCTCCTGTGTTAGCCTCATGGCTGCCTGAACACCATCCCAGTAAATGCTGCACACCACTCACAGCACATCCCCAGCACCACACGAGGCACCAGGCTGTCCTCAGGCTGGACTCCAGCACCCTGAGGTGCCTACAGCACCTGGACCGTCGGTTTGATGAGCAACAGGACACTGCTCTCCTAACACCTGAGTGCCTGCACAGTCCTGCCTGGATGGAAGAGTTTACACCGGCATGAAGAGGACACCGCTGACTGTGGGTGCTCCCAGCACCCTCCTTCTGGCCTCACCAACCTCTCGGCCACAGCTGTGTCCCCTGCCACACCACGGGAGCCGCCATGGCCACAGCACCCCGGGTGATGCTGCACAAGGCTCCTGACAGATCCCTGACCCAGTTTCTGGGCACCTCCACCAGAACCGCTACCGAGCCTGCCCCTGCCCCACAGCAGCCCCTCGGTGGAGTCAGCAGTCCCACAGCAGGTGGCGATTTCGGCCGGACTAAAGGGGCAGGGATCGGTGCGAGCTCAGCGTTAGGCACCGTGCGCCGCCTGGGCCACAGCCTCGCCTAAGCCGAGGGCCAGGGGTGGCCGGAGCTGCCCGCAGCCTCCCGCCGTGCTGCTGCGGAGTGCACCGCCCTCGGCCCGCAGCCCGGCCAGGGGCGACAGCCGCGCTGCCAGCCGGCCCCGGCGGTGTCAGGCCGCGGCCACTCGGGACCGGTCACGGGCCGCAGCACCCCCCGCGGCCAGCACCGGTGGGCCTGGCGTGGCTGCCGGTTGGCCGCCGAGCGGCTCCGGGACGCCGCCTCCTGCCGCTGCCCCGACCTGGCGGGCCCGGTGAGGGGCCGGTGCTGAGCGCGGCCTCATGAGGGCCGCCGGATGTGCGCGGCGCCGGAACTACAACTCCCAGCAGCCCCCGCGACGCGGCCGGGCCCAGCACCGCGGCTCGGTGCCGCGGGGGCTGCTGGGAGAGCGAGTCCGCCCCCCCCCCCCCCCCCCCCCCCCCCCCCCCCCCCCGGGGCTCTCCCGGCCCGCGCGGCCTGCGCCCGGCCCCCGCGTCCCGTCAGCGCCCGGCCCCGGCCCGCCCCCGCCCCCCTCACCTGGAGCGGGCCACGCCGCCGGGAGGGGAGGAGGACAGGAGCCGGGCAGGGACGGAGAGAGGAGGCGGAGAGGGGGACGCCGTGCGCTCAGCGCCGCCGGAGGATGGAGCCGCCGGCGAGCAGCGGCGGAGGGCCGGGCTGCGGCTGCAAGGGGATCCGCTCCTGCCTGCTCTGCGAGGGGCCCGCGCAGCCCGCTCCGCCCCGACAGGTTCCGGGGAGGGGGCGGCGGGGCGGGGCCGGCGGCGGGGCGGGGCTCGGCGCGGGGGGAGCGGGGGGGGGGGCGCTGCCCTCTGCCCCTCGGGGCGCGCCGGGGGGGTCCCGGCTGGGCTGCGCAGAGAGAGAGCTCCGGAGGGGATGCGGACCCCCCCTGGGCTTTGGCTTCCCGGGGGGCTGGGGTCCTTGGAGAGGCTGGGGGGCACCCAGGGCTAGTCCCGGTGGGCTCCCCGGGGTGTTTGTGAGCAGGACCCGCGTGGGTCCGCCTGAGTGAGTACCCAGGCAGAGGCAGGCAGCAGCTCCCCGCTCTCGCTTCGCCTCCATGCGCTAGCGGCAGGTCTGCTGGAGCTCGGCCTTTCGCCCGGGCCAGCTCCATCGGTATCCCTCATCCAGCGTTTGCTGATGTGACAAAGCCTCTCTGCGGGCAGGCTGGGGGATGTCCTCCCTTCACCGCCGTGCACGTTCGGCGCTGAGGATCGGCTCCTCTCCCTGCTCCGGCGGGATGAAGATACTGGTCGGGAAGAAAAGCACCTTCAGACGAGCAGGGGAAGGGCTGTTCCCCAGCAGCAGCTGGCAGGGGCCCTGTGCAGGCAGATTTCACACCGCAGCGTCAAGGTTGCAGGGGGGAATCATGGGCATCGTGGAGTCGTTTGGGTTGGAAAAGACACCTGAGAGCATCCAACCAGCAACCCAACCCCACCGTGGCCACCAAACCCTGTCCCCAAGTGCCATGGCCACAGCTGTCTGTAACACCGCCGGGCATGGGCACTCCACCACCTCCCTGGGCAGCCTGTGCCAAGCCCTGACCACTCTTGCAGCAGATAAAGTTTTCCTCATCTCCAACCTAACCCTGCCCTGGCACAATTTCAGGCCATTGCTTCTCCTTCTGTCATCTGATAATAGGGAGAAAAGCCCAACCCCAATCCCACTGCAACCTCCTCTCAGCGAGCTGCAGAGAGCAATGAGCTCTGCCCTCAGCCTCCTCTTCAGGCTGCAGGTGTAGGTCTGTTGGAGGGTGGAAGAGCCCTGCAGAGGGACCTGCACAGGCTGGATGGGTGGGCAGAGGCCACTGGGGTGAGACTGAACAAGGCCAAGGGCAGGGTTCTGCACTTTGGCCACAACAACCCCAAGCAGCACTACAGGCTGGGGCCAGAGTGGCTGAGAGCAGCCAGGCAGAGAGAGAGCTGGGGGTGCTGGGAGAGAGGAGCTGCAGAGGAGGCAGCAGTGCCCAGGTGGGCAGCAGAGCCAATGGCATCCTGGGCTGGCTCAGGAGCAGTGTGGGCAGCAGGACAAGGGAGGTTCTTGTGCCCCTGTGCTCAGCACTGCTCAGGTCCCCCCTGGAGTGCTGTGTCCAGTTCTGGGCTCCTCCACTGCAGAGAGCTGTTGAGGTGCTGGAAGGTGTTTGGAGAAGGGCAGCAAGGCTGGGGAGGGGCCTGGAGCACAGCCCTGTGAGGAGAGGCTGAGGGAGCTGGGGGTGTGCAGCCTGCAGCAGAGGAGGCTCAGGGCAGAGCTCATTGCTGCCTGCAGCTGCCTGCAGGGAGGCTGTAGCCAGGTGGGGTTGGGCTCTGCTGCCAGGCAGCCAGGGACAGAAGAAGGGGACACAGCCTGGAGCTGTGCCAGGGCAGGTCTAGGCTGGATGTTGTTAGGAAGTTGTTGTCAGAGAGAGTGATTGGCATTGGAATGGGCTGCCCAGGGAGGTGGTGGAGTGGCTGTGGCTGGAGGTGTTGCAGCCAAGCCTGGCTGGGGCACTTAGTGCCATGGTCTGGTTGGTTGGGCAGGGCTGGGTGCTAGGTTGGGCTGGCTGAGCTTGGAGCTCTCTTCCAACCTGCTTGATTCTCTGATTCCATGATTCCTCCCCAGCACTCTTCTCCAGACCCTTCCCCAGCTTTGTTGCCCTTCTCTGGATGCACTCCAGCACCTCAACATCCTTCCTGTTAGAAATACCTTCCTGTGATGAGTGTCTCCCCACTGCTGTTTTCCTCACTGTTGTTATTCCCACAGGGAGAAGATAATTTCACTTACTGCCCATCGACAGGCCTGGCAGTAGGAAATGAGCACTCAGAGTTTGCTGGCTGGGCATTTCCATTTCCAGGGGTGTTTCTGATGGAGGAGTTCATTAGTGAAGAGGAAGAGTCTGAGATAGTCGAACTGATGGATCGAGACGAATGGAAACCATCACAGTCTGGTCGAAGGAAACAGGTTTGACTTCAGCAGCTCATTTGTTCTTAGATCCTACTGGAGAAAGAAAGCTGTTCCCACAGTATCCCAGACTGGTCTGGGTGGAAGGAAACATAGAATCAAGCAGGTTGGAAGAGACCTCCAAGCTCATCCAGCCCAACCTAGCAACCAGCCCTGTCTAATCAAGGACCTCGCAGCCCTCCACTGGACCCTCTCCAGTAGATCCCTGTCCCTCTGCAACTGGGGAGCCCAAAACTGAACACAGTATTCAAGATGAGGTCTCAGCAGGGCAAACTATTCTCACCACACAGACTGTTCTGTATCTGGCTGATCACATTCTCTGTAGTTAAAGGTCCTCCACCTGTCTATGATATAAAGGATGTATAGTACAAACAGTCCTGTTCAATGCCTCTATTGATCTGGAGCAGGGGATTGAGTCCAGCAGCAGTGAGTTTGCAGATAACACCAAGCTAGGAGCAGCTGTGGAGCTGTTGGAGGGTAGCAGAGCCCTGCAGAGGGACCTGGCCAGGCTGCATGGGTGGGCAGAGGTCAATGGGATGAGACTGAACAAGGCCAAGTGCAGGGTTCTGCACTTTGGCCACAACAACCCCAAGCAGCACTGCAGGCTGGGGCCAGAGTGGCTGAGAGCAGCCAGGCAGAGAGGGAGCTGGGGGTGCTGGCAGAGAGGAGCTGAATATGAGGCAGCAGTGCCCAGGTGGGCAGCAGAGCCAATGGCATCCTGGGCTGGCTCAGGAGCAGTGTGGGCAGCAGGACAAGGGAGGTTCTTGTGCCCCTGTGCTCAGCACTGCTCAGGCCACCCCTGGAGTGCTGTGTCCAGTTCTGGGCTGGTCAATTGCAGAGAGCTGTTGAGGTGCTGGAAGGTGTTTGGAGCAGGGCAGCAAGGCTGGGGAGGGGCCTGGAGCACAGCCCTGTGAGGAGAGGCTGAGGGAGCTGGGGGGGTGCAGCCTGCAGCAGAGGAGGCTCAGGGCAGAGCTCATTGCTGCCTGCAGCTGCCTGCAGGAAGGCTGTAGCCAGGTGGGGTTGGGCTCTGCTGCCAGGCAGCCAGGGACAGAAGAAGGGGACACAGCCTGGAGCTGTGCCAGGGCAGGTCTAAGCTGGATGTTGTTAGGAAGTTGTTGTCAGAGAGAGTGATTGGCATTGGAATGGGCTGCCCAGGGAGGTGGTGGAGTCTGTGTGGCTGGAGGTGTTGAAGCCAATCCTGGCTGGGGCACTGAGTGCCATGGTCTGGTTGGTTGGGCAGGGCTGGGTGCTAGGTTGGGCTGGAGGAGCCTGGAGCTCTCTTCCAACCTGCTTGATTCTATGATTCTATGATTACAAACCCCCTAAAACCTCCCTGCTGTCAACAGGGACATCTGCAACTAGAGCAGGTTGGTTAGAACCCCAAACAACCTGACCTGGAATGGTTCCAGGGGTGAGGCAGCTCCCACCTCTCTGGACAACCTGGGCCAGCGTCCACTGCCTCCACTGGGAAAAGTTGCTTCTGCTCTGAGTCTCTCTCTTTTAGACCTCCCAGTGACAGAAGTGAGTGGTTTGAGGTTTATTCACTTTACAGGTTAGAATCTAACTCCAGAGAGATTAATGACATTAGGAAGAAATTCTTTTATAGTCAAGGTGGGGAGACACTGGCACAGGTTGCCCAGGGGGAGGCTGTGGATGGTCCTTGCTTGGAGGTGTTCATGGCCAGGCTGGATGATGAAGTTTTTCCTGTCCAAGCTGGTGTTGAACATCTCCAGGGAGGGAGACATCCACAACATCAGGTTGCCCAGGGAGGTTGTGGATGTCTCCTTCCCTGGAGGTGTTCACAGGCTCAATGAGGCCTTCATCGTCCTGGGCAGGGGAGTTGAAGCTGGCTCATCTTGAAGGTCCCTTCCAACCCATTCTATGAATCTATGAATGTCACTTCACTGAGTCCCTTTGCAACCTGCTGAGGAGCAGGTCACTGGAAGAGACAAGCTCTGCATGAGGCATTTAGTGCCATGGTTTAGTTGATTGGATAGGTTGGATTGGATGATCTTGGATGGATAGGATGGATAGGTTGGACTGGATGATCTTGGTTGAATAGGTTGGACTGGATGGATAGGTTGGACTAGATGGATAGGTTGGATAGGGCTGGACTGGATGATCTTGGTTGGATAGGTCGGACTGGATGGATAGGCTGGACTGGATGATCTTGGTTGGATAGGTTGGACCTGATGGATAGGTTGAATAGGGTTGAACTGGATAATCTTGATTGGATAGGTTGGACTGCATGATCTTGGTTGGATAGGTTGGACCAGATGGATAGGTTGGATAGGGCTGGACTGGATGATCTTGGTTGGATAGGTTGGACTGAGTGGATAGGATGGATTGGTTGGACCAGATGGATAGGTTGGATAGGTTGGACTGGAGGGATAGGTTGGACTGGATGATCTTGGTTGGATAGGTTGGACTGGATGGAGAGGATGGACTGGATGATCTTGGTTGGATAGGTTGGAATGGATGGATAGGTTGGACTGGATAATCTTGATTGGATAGGTTGGACTGGATGGATAGGTTGGATAGGGCTGGACTGGATGATCTTGGTTGGATAGGTTGGACCAGGTGGATAGGATGGATAGGTTGGATAGGTTGGACTGGATGATCTTGGTTGGATAGGTTGGACTGGATGGATAGGTTGGACTGGATGATCTTGGTTGGATAGGCTGGACTGGATGGATAGGTTGGATACATTGGACTGGATGATCTTGGAGGTCTCTTCCAACCTGGCTGATTCCATGATTCTATGACTCCAAAGTTCTTAACCATGAACCCCATGAGGATCACAGCCTCTCCAGAAAGACTCACCCTAGATATTTTTCCTTACCCCTGACTTCTTCCCTTTCTTTTCCAACAGGACTATGGGCCCAAAGTGAACTTCAAGAAGCAGAGGCTGAAGGCTGGCAGCTTTTCTGGGTTGCCAAGCTTCAGTAAGAAGATTGTGGCACAGATGGAGGCCTGCTCTGTGCTGGGTGGCTTCTCCCCTGTCGAGCAGTGTAACCTGGACTACAGGCCAGAGAGGGGCTCTGCCATCGACCCACACTTTGATGACTGCTGGCTGTGGGGAGAGAGGTTGGTTACCCTCAACCTGCTCTCCCAAACTGTGCTCTCCATGTCCTGTGACTCGGAGGGCAGCATCCAGCTCTTCCCCACTTCCACAAAGGAAAACGGGGAACGGAGCCCCCAGGGACCTCTTCCAGCAGGCAGCAAGGCAGGGCAAGAGGGCAGCGAGTGCCTGGAGTCGGCCAGGCTGGTGCCCTGCAGGGAGGTGCGGGTGGGCATCGCGCTGGCGCGGCGCTCGCTGCTGGTGCTGCGCGGCGCGGCGCGGTACGGCTGGAAGCACAGCATCCACCGGCGCCACATCCGCCGCCGCCGCCTCGGCATCACCTTCAGGGAGCTCTCCGCTGAGTTCAGCCCCGGCGGAGCGCAGGAGGAGCTGGGCAGAGAGCTGCTGGCCATAGCCCTGTCCTTTCAGGGGAGGCCTGTGTGAGCAGGGCGGGCAGCAGAGGTGAGCAATAAAGCAGAGGACTGGCACAGGTGAGGGCACTGCTGCGGCTGTGGGGAGCAAGCCGGGTGGGTGCATGGGTACCAAGCTGTGCCTCCTGAGCCAGCAGGGCTGCCCTGGCGGGGCAAGAGGCAAATGGTGTCCTGGGGGGCATGAGGGAGAGGGTGGGCAGCAGGGCAAAGGAGGTTCTCCTCCTCCTCTGCCCTAGGGAGGCCACATCTGCAGTGCTGGGTCCAGCTCTGGATTCCCAGTTGCAGAGAGCCAGGGAAGTGCTGGAGAGAGTCCAGGGGAGGCTGCAGAGCTGCTGAGGGGCCTGGAGCAGCTCTGGGAGGAGCAAAGGCTGAGAGCCCTGGGGCTGAGAGCCTGCAGAAGAGCAGCCCCTGAGGGCAACTGAGCAATGCTCAGCAAGAGCTGAAGGAGCTGTGGGGGGCAAGAGCCTGGGGCCAGACTCTTGTCGGTAGTGCCCAGGGACAGACCAAGTGGCATCAAGGGGCAGAAAGTGTCAGGCAGGAGGTTGGCTGTGCAGAGGAGGAGCAAGTTGTTTGTTGTGAGGGTGCTGGAGGCCTGGAGCAGGCTGCCCAGAGAGGCTGTGGAGTGTCCTTGTGTGGAGAGCTTCCAACCCCCTTGGCACTGTGCTGCTGGGCAAGCTGCTGTGGGTACTTTAGCAGTGGGCATTGAACTGGATGATCTCCAGAGGGTTCTTGCAACCTCACCATGCTGGGATTCTGGGATGAGCTCAGTCAGATGGAAGTGTAACAGCAGACTCAGGGAATGCACAGCAGGGCTGTGCTGATGCTGTCCTTGACGCCTGTCCTGGGCAGAGGGAGTTGTTAACCAAAGGCAGGCAGGAGCTGTTAGCCAAAGGCAGGCAGGAGCTGTTAGCCAAGGGCAGGCAGGAGCTGTTAGCCAAAAGCAGGCAGGAGCTGTTGTTAGCAAAAGGCAGGCAGGAGCTGTTAGCCAAAAGCAGGCAGGAGCTGTTAGCCAAAGGCAGGCTGGAGCTGTTAGCCAAAAGCAGGCAGGAGCTGTTGTTAGCCAAAGGCAGGCTGGAGCTGTTAGCCAAAAGCAGGCAGGAGCTGTTGTTAGCCAAAGGCAAGCAGGAGCTGTTGTTAGCCAAAAGCAGGCAGGAGCTGTTGTTAGCCAAAAGCAGGCAGGAGCTGTTAGACAAAGGCAAGCAGGAGCTGTTGTTAGACAAAGGCAAGCAGGAGCTGTTAGCCAAAGACAGGCAGGAGCTGTTGTTAGCCAAAGGCAGGCAGGAGCTGTTAGCCAAAGGCAGGCAGGAGCTGTTGTTAGCCAAGGGCAGGCAGGAGCTGTTGTTAGCCAAAAGCAGGCAGGAGCTGTTGTTAGCCAAAAGCAGGCAGGAGCTGTTAGACAAAGGCAGGCAGGAGCTGTTGTTAGCCAAAGGCAGGCAGGAGCTGTTGTTAGCCAAGGGCAGGCAGGAGCTGTTGTTAGCCAAAAGCAGGCAGGAGCTGTTGTTAGCCAAAAGCAGGCAGGAGCTGTTAGACAAAGGCAGGCAGGAGCTGTTGTTAGCCAAAAGCAGGCAGGAGCTGTTAGCCAAAGGCAGGCAGGAGCTGTTGTTAGCCAAAGGCAGGCAGGAGCTGTTGTTAGCCAAAGGCAGGCAGGAGCTGTTGTTAGCCAAAAGCAGGCAGGAGCTGTTGTTAGCCAAAGGCAAGCAGGAGCTGTTAGCCAAGGACAGGCAGGAGCTGTTGTTAGCCAAGGACAGGCAGGAGCTGTTGTTAGCCAAAGGCAGGCAGGAGCTGTTGTTAGCCAAAGGCAAGCAGGAGCTGTTAGCCAAGGACAGGCAGGAGCTGTTGTTAGCCAAAAGCAGGCAGGAGCTGTTGTTAGCCAAAGGCAGGCAGGAGCTGTTGTTAGCCAAAGGCAGGCAGGAGCTCTTGTTAACCAAAAGCAGGCAGGAGCTGTTAGCCAAAGGCAGGCAGGAGCTGCAGTTAGCCAAAGGCAGGCAGGAGCTGTTAGCCAAGGGCAGGCAGGAGCTGCTGTTAGCCAAGGGCAGGCAGGAGCTGTTAGCCAAGGACAGGCAGGAGCTGTTGTTAGCCAAAGGCAGGCAGGAGCTGTTGTTAGCCAAAGGCAGGCAGGAGCTGTTGTTAGCCAAAGGTAGGCAGGAGCTGTTGTTAGTCAAAAGCAGGCAGGAGCTGCTGTTAGCCACAGACAGGCAGGAGCTGTTGTTAGCCAAGGCAGGAGCTGTTGTTGGTCAAATGCAGGCAGGAGCTGCTGTTAGCCACAGACAGGCAGGAGCTGTTGTTAGCCAAGGCAGGAGCTGTTGTTGGTCAAATGCAGGCAGGAGCTGCTGTTAGCCACAGACAGGCAAGGAGCTGCTGTTAGCCACAGACAGGCAGGAGCTGCTGTTAGCCAAGGCAGGAGCTGTTGTTAGCCAAAGGCAGGCAGGAGCTGCTGTTAGCCAAGGCAGGAGCTGCTGTTAGCCAAAGGCAGGCAGGAGCTGCTGTTAGCCAAGGCAGGAGCTGTTGTTAGCCAAAAGCAGGCAGGAGCTGCTGCATTCGTGCCCAAATCAAAGAGCTTTGAGGTATTGGAATGGAGCCAAGCAAGAGAGTTGCAGTCACAGAGCTGAGCTGCACACGGGCACAGGCTCAGCCCCAGCCCTGCAGCAGGTCTTAACCCTTCCCGGCCTGTCCTTGGCTCTGTCACTGCTCTCAGTGCTGTGCTGCGCTGCAGGGACGCTGCTGTTGTCTCTCCCCCTGCGGGTGGGGCCTCCAGATCTCAGGTCTCTAGGGCAGAAGGGTAAGCAAGCTTCTCCCCACAGACAGAGCAGCAGACTGACAACTAATTAAAGGAATTACCCTTTGCTGAAGATCCCTGCTCTGCCAGGATTAATCCCAACCACCCTGCCTGCCCTGTGGCTCTGCTGGCAGCAAAGAGCAGCGCTTGCAGAGGGCCGATGGCCACTCCTCTGCAGAGGCAGCTTGGAGAGAGCTCAGCCCGGAGGCTGTGTTGGTTTATGACCGTTTGTCGTCGCTGAGCCCTGCTGTCACTCCTGGGGCGGTGTCAGGGCTTGGGCATGAGCTGGCCAGCAGGCTGCCACACGGGCAGCTAGCCTTCCTCCTCTTGGCAGCTCCAGCAGGCAGGCTTGAATCGTGGCTCCCACCTAAGCCTCACACAGGCGTCGGTAACAGAAGCTGCTCCAAGGCCATCTGCCTGCTCTGAACTGAAGGCTGGGCTCTGAAAATGAAGGGGGAATCACAGAGCAACTGCTGAGGTTGGAAGAGACCTTTGAGATCGTCATCAGATCCTGGGCTGCAGCAAGAGCAATGTGGGTGGCAGGGTGAGGGAAGTGATCCTCACCCTCTACTCCACACTGGTGAGACCCCACCTGGAGTACTGCATCCAGTTCTGGAGCCCCTGGGACAAGAGGGATGTGGAGATGCTGGAAGGTGTCCAGAGCAGGGCCAGGAGGATGATCAGAGGGCTGGAACTGCTCTGCTGTAGAGACTGAGGCAGTAGGGGCTGTTCAGTCTGGAGAGGAGAAGGCTCCAGGGGACCTTATTGTGACCTTCCAGGATCTGAAGGGGGCTACAAGGAAGCTGGGGAGGGACTTTTTAGGCTGTCAGGGAGTGATAGGACTGGGGGGAATGGAGCAAAGCTGGAGATGGGGAGATTCAGACTGGATGTTAGGCAGAAGTTCTTCAGCATGAGGGTGGTGAGAGCCTGGAATGGGTTGCCCAGGGAGGTGGTGGAAGCCTCATCCATGGAGGTGTTTAAGGCCAGGCTGGATGAGGCTGTGGCCAGCCTGATCTAGTGTGAGGTGTCCTTGGGCATGGCAGGGAGTTGGAACTGGCTGATCCTTGTGGCCCATTTCCAACCCCTCTGATTCTATGCCCAATGGCTTGCTTAGACCTCACCACTGCAGCTTAGCCACTGCCACCATACCACAGCCACAGTCATAGAATCACAGAACTGTTTGGCTTGGAAAAGGCCTCTAAGATCACCCAGTCCAACCATCAGCCCAGTACCATGGCCGTGGGCACCCCCAGAGAGTGGGCATCCACATGCCCTCATACCCCTCAGCCACACATCCTGCTCCCCTCTCTGTGCTGAGCCCCTCCACACCCTGCTCTCAGCTCAGCAGGCTGCAGCAGTGAGCAGTTTCCATCCACGCTGGGCTGTGGTTTCCTCTTTAGATGAAATCCTTTCTGTGCACAGTCCTGCTGCTTCCTTCCTTCCCCAGTGAGTGCAGATGATGGCTTCTGGTGGATCAAAGTGCCATGAGATACAGGAGCTGAGCTCATTTCGTGCCCTGCATTTGTGAAGCTGATGTTTTTCTGCCTCAGGAAGCTGCCTTTTCTTGCCAGAAAATTCACAGAGCCAGAGAATGTAAGGGCTTGGAAGGGACCTCTGGAGATTACCCAGTCCAAACCCTGTGCCAAAGCAAGGGCACCCAGGACAGGTCACACAGGAGCACGTCCAAAGCAGGTGTTGAATGTCTCCAGACAAGGAGACTCCACAGCCTCTCTGGGCAGCCTGCTCCCAGGGCTCTGCCGCCCTCATATCAAAGAAGTTTCTCCTCAGGCTGAGGTGGAACCTCCTGGGTTCCAGCTTGTCCCTGTTGTTCCTTGTCCTGTCACTGGGCACCACCAAAGAGAGCCTGGCACCTTCATCTGGACACGCAGCCCTCAGATCTTTGTAGGCATTGGTAAGGTCCCCTCTCAGCCTCTTCTTCTCCAGACCAAACTAACCCAGGTCTCTCTTAGCTTTCCCTCATAGCAGAGCTGTTCAGGTCATCCTTGCAGCCTTTCCCCAGCAGGCCCCAGGTTCTCCTGAGTGGGGGAGCCCAAAATTTGTCACAGTATTCCAGGTGTGGTCTCACCAGGGCAGAGTAGAAGGACAGGAGCACCTCCCTAGACCTGCTGGCCACACTTTTCTTCATGCACCCAGCTGTGTGTTGCCCACAGCTGCGCCCCCAGCCCGGCACTAACAGCGGCACACAGCTGAGCGCCCCCAGCCCGGCACTAACAGCGGCACAGAGCTGCGCCCCCAGCCCCGCACTAACAGCGGCACACAGCTGAGCGCCCCCAGCCCGGCACTAACAGTGGCACACAGCTGCGCCCCCAGCCCCGCACTAACAGCGGCACAGAGCTGAGCGCCCCCAGCCCCGCACTAACAGCGGCACAGAGCTGAGCGCCCCCAGCCCCGCACTAACAGCGGCACACAGCTGAGCGCCCCCAGCCCCGCACTAACAGCGGCACACAGCTGCGCCCCCAGCCCCGCACTAACAGCGGCACAGAGCTGAGCGCCCCCAGCCCCGCACTAACAGCGGCACACAGCTGCGCCCCCAGCCCCGCACTAACAGCGGCACACAGCTGAGCGCCCCCAGCCCGGCACTAACAGCGGCACAGAGCTGAGCGCCCCCAGCCCCGCACTAACAGCGGCACACAGCTGAGCGCCCTCAGCCCGGCACTAACAGCGGCACACAGCTGAGCGCCCCCAGCCCGGCACTAACAGCGGCACACAGCTGCGCCTCCAGCCCGGCACTAACAGCGGCACAGAGCTGAGCGCCCCCAGCCCGGCACTAACAGCGGCACACAGCTGCGCGCCCCCAGCCCGGCACTAACAGCGGCACACAGCTGAGCGCCCCCAGCCCGGCACTAACAGCGGCACAGAGCTGCGCCCCCAGCCCCGCACTAACAGCGGCACACAGCTGAGCGCCCCCAGCCCCGCACTAACAGCGGCACAGAGGTGAGCGCCCCCAGCCCCGCACTAACAGCGGCACACAGCTGAGCGCCCCCAGCCCCGCACTAACAGCGGCACAGAGCTGAGCGCCCCCAGCCCCGCACTAACAGCGGCACACAGCTGCGCCCCCAGCCCCGCACTAACAGCGGCACACAGCTGAGTGCCCCCAGCCCGGCACTAACAGCGGCACAGAGCTGCGCCCCCAGCCCCGCACTAACAGCGGCACACAGCTGCGCCCCCAGCCCCGCACTAACAGCGGCACACAGCTGAGCGCCCCCAGCCCCGCACTAACAGCGGCACACAGCTGAGCCCCCAGCCCGGCACTAACAGCGGCACACAGCTGCGCCCCCAGCCCGGCACTAACAGCGGCACACAGCTGAGCGCCCCCAGCCCCGCACTAACAGCGGCACACAGCTGAGCCCCCAGCCCGGCACTAACAGCGGCACACAGCTGCGCCCCCAGCCCCGCACTAACAGCGGCACACAGCTGCGCCCCCAGCCCCGCACTAACAGCGGCACACAGCTGAGCGCCCCCAGCCCCGCACTAACAGCGGCACACAGCTGAGCGCCCCCAGCCCCGCACTAACAGCGGCACAGAGCTGAGCGCCCCCAGCCCGGCACTAACAGCGGCACACAGCTGCGCCCCCAGCCCCGCACTAACAGCGGCACACAGCTGCGCCCCCAGCCCCGCACTAACAGCGGCACACAGCTGAGCGCCCCCAGCCCCGCACTAACAGCGGCACACAGCTGAGCGCCCCCAGCCCCGCACTAACAGCGGCACACAGCTGAGCGCCCCCAGCCCCGCACTAACAGCGGCACACAGCTGCGCGCCCCCAGCCCCGCACTAACAGCGGCACAGAGCTGAGCGCCCCCAGCCCGGCACTAACAGCGGCACAGAGCTGAGCGCTCCCAGCCCCGCACTAACAGCGGCACACAGCTGAGCGCCCCCAGCCCCGCACTAACAGCGGCACACAGCTGCGCCCCCAGCCCCGCACTAACAGCGGCACAGAGCTGAGCGCCCCCAGCCCCGCACTAACAGCGGCACAGAGCTGAGCGCCCCCAGCCCCGCACTAACAGCGGCACACAGCTGAGCGCCCCCAGCCCCGCACTAACAGCGGCACAGAGCTGAGCGCCCCCAGCCCCGCACTAACAGCGGCACACAGCTGCGCCCCCAGCCCGGCACTAACAGCGGCACAGAGCTGAGCGCCCCCAGCCCCGCACTAACAGCGGCACAGAGCTGAGCGCCCCCATCCCGACACTAACAGCGGCACACAGCTGCGCCCCCAGCCCCGCACTAACAGCGGCACAGAGCTGCGCCCCCAGCCCCGCACTAACAGCGGCACACAGCTGCGCGCCCCCAGCCCGGCACTAACAGCGGCACACAGCTGCGCCCCCAGCCCCGCACTAACAGCGGCACAGAGCTGAGCGCCCCCAGCCCCGCACTAACAGCGGCACACAGCTGCGCCCCCAGCCCCGCACTAACAGCGGCACAGAGCTGAGCGCCCCCAGCCCCGCACTAACAGCGGCACACAGCTGAGCGCCCCCAGCCCCGCACTAACAGCGGCACAGAGCTGAGCGCCCCCAGCCCCGCACTAACAGCGGCACACAGCTGAGCGCCCCCAGCCCCGCACTAACAGCGGCACAGAGCTGAGCGCCCCCAGCCCCGCACTAACAGCGGCACACAGCTGAGCGCCCCCAGCCCGACACTAACAGCGGCACACAGCTGAGCGCCCCCAGCCCCGCACTAACAGCGGCACACAGCTGCGCGCCCCCAGCCCGGCACTAACAGCGGCACAGAGCTGAGCGCCCCCAGCCCGGCACTAACAGCGGCACACAGCTGAGCGCCCCCAGCCCCGCACTAACAGCGGCACACAGCTGCGCCCCCAGCCCCGCACTAACAGCGGCACAGAGCTGAGCGCCCCCAGCCCCGCACTAACAGCGGCACACAGCTGCGCCCCCAGCCCCGCACTAACAGCGGCACACAGCTGAGCGCCCCCAGCCCCGCACTAACAGCGGCACACAGCTGAGCGCCCCCAGCCCCGCACTAACAGCGGCACACAGCTGAGCGCCCCCAGCCCGGCACTAACAGCGGCACACAGCTGAGCGCCCCCAGCCCCGCACTAACAGCGGCACACAGCTGAGCGCCCCCAGCCCCGCACTAACAGCGGCACAGAGCTGAGCGCCCCCAGCCCCGCACTAACAGCGGCACAGAGCTGAGCGCCCCCAGTCCCGCACTAACAGCGGCACACAGCTGAGCGCCCCCAGCCCGGCACTAACAGCGGCACAGAGCTGCGCCCCCAGCCCGGCACTAACAGCGGCACACAGCTGCGCCCCCAGCCCCGCACTAACAGCGGCACACAGCTGAGCGCCCCCAGCCCCGCACTAACAGCGGCACACAGCTGCGCCCCCAGCCCCGCACTAGCAGCGGCACACAGCTGAGCGCCCCCAGCCCCGCACTAACAGCGGCACACAGCTGAGCGCCCCCAGCCCCGCACTAACAGCGGCACACAGCTGCGCGCCCGCCGCAGCCTCCGCCCGGGGATGAGCCCTGCGGGATCTCTTCCAGCTCTGACGCGTGGCAGCCCCAACGCCCGCAGCCAACAGCTCCTCCTCCACCTGCCCTGCTCACAGAGCTCGGCCCTAGAGTCACATAATCTACCAAAGAGCGGACACCAGAGCCAGCTCTGCCCCGGGGGAAGTTAAAAATAGGGAGCTTGCTGAGGAAGAGCTGCCCAGAACCAGGGCACAGGGAGAACCTGAGCCTGCCCTGTCGGGAGATCCTGAGCCAGCTGGGGGTGCGCAGCCTGGCACGGAGGAGGCTCAGGGCAGAGCTCATTGCTGCCTGCAGCTGCCTGCAGGGAGGCTGTAGCCCGGTGAGGTTGGGCTCTGCTGCCAGGCCCCCAGGGACAGAACAAGAGGACACAGCCTGGAGCTGTGCCAGGGCAGGTTCGGGCTGGATGTGAGGAGGAAGTTCTTCCCCGTGTGATTGGCATTGGAATGGGCTGTCTAGGGAGGTGGTGGAGGTGTGAAGCAAAGCCTGGATGGGGCACTTAGGGGCAGGGTTTAGTTAATTAGATGGTGCTGGGTGCTAGGTTGGACTCGATGATCTTGGAGGTCTTTTCCAACCTGGTTTATTCTGTGGTTCTGTGATCTCTGTGCCAGACAGGGGCTGTGGCTCCCAGAGCTCCATCCAGATCCTCTTTGTGCCCAGTCTTCACTGCTGCTGCTGAGGGCAGGAGAGAGAGGAGTCACTTCCTAAAGGGAGGCAGGTGCCCAGGAATGACATGAGGCAGGGCTGTAGCCTATCCCTGATGGCTCCTGTCCTGCTTCAGGAGGGCTTCCCTCACTGCTGGAGCCTGCAGGAGCATTTTTCTGCTGGGCAAAACCTGTCCAAAGCAAAAGTGAAGGAGGCCTTGAGGCTGCAGTGGCCTTGTGGCTGTCCCCTGTGGCAATTCCCACGGGAAAAACTGGAGAAGTGGCCCAAAGAAGATAAAGAGTGGTCTGGAGAGTCCCAGCCCAAAGCAGCTGAGAACTAGGGCAAGAGCCAAGCCAACCTACAGCACCCCAGAGCCCAGGGAGGGGACAGAAAGGGACACACACGGCAGGGGACAGCTTCCACAGGTGTGCCCAGCCTGAGGGTGGGAGCCTTAGGAGAAGCAGCTCCCTGTGGGGACCACGGGAATGGACCCACAGAATGGGAGAGCCCAGAAGTAACAGAGAGGCCTGAATGCCCCCCAGGACACCATTTGCCTCCTTGCCCCCCAGGGCACATTGCTGCCCCATGGGCACTTGCTGTCCCCCAGCACTCCCAGCTCCTTCTCCTTGCAGCTGCTTCCCAGCAGGTCCCCCCTCAGCTGTCCTGCTGCAGGAGGTTGTTCCTGCCCAGGGCCAGGAATAGACAGCACAGGACAGACGTGGCCAGGCACCAGCAGGCAAACCTGGATGTGCCCCAGTGTGCTGCCAGCACTGGTGTGGAAAGGCTGGCATCTCCATGCTTCATGATGGGAATCCTGCTGACAGCCATGGATCAGCAGCAGGAGGAAGGAGGATTTCCTGGCACTATAGCACAGAAACACCCATCTGGACATGCAGTGTGTCCCTGTCCTTCATCACAGAGTGCTGGGGCTGGAAGGGACCTCTGGAGAGCATCCAGTCCAAGCCCACTCCTACAGCAGGGGCACCTAGAGAAGGTAACAGAAGAACATGCCCAGGGGGGGTGGAAGCTCTCCACACAAGGACACTCCACAGCCTCTCTGGGCAGCCTGCTCCAGGCCTCCAGCACCCTCACAACAAACAACTTGCTCCTCCTCTGCACAGCCAACCTCCTGCCTGACACTTTGTGCCCCTTGCTGCCCCTTGGCCTGTCCCTGGGCACCACTGAGCAGAGTCTGGCCCCAGCCTCCTGCCCCCCACAGCTCCTTCAGCTCTTGCTGAGCATTGCTCAGCTGCCCTCTGGGGCTGCTCTTCTGCAGGCTCTCAGCCCCAGGGCTCTCAGCCTTTGCTCCTCCCAGAGCTGCTCCAGGCCCCTCAGCAGCTCTGCAGCTTTCCCTGGACTCCCCAGCAGCTCCCCTCTTGAACTGGGGAGCCCAGAACTGAACCCATCACTCCACATGTAGCTTATCTGTGATGGAGTAGAGGTGGAAGAGAGCCTCCTTTGCCCTGCTGCCCACCCTCTCCTCCATGCACCCCAGGACACCATCTGGCTCCCTGCCCCCCAGGGCACATTGCTGCCCCATGGGCACTTGCTGTCCCCCAGCACTCCCAGCTCCTTCTCCTTGTAGCTGCTTCCCAGCAGGTCCCCCCTCAGCTGTCCTGCTGCAGGAGGTTGTTCCTGCCCAGGGCCAGGACCCTGCACTTGCCCTCAGGGAGCTCCATGAGGTTCCCTCTGCCCAGCTCTGCAGCCTGCCCAGCTCTGGCTGATGGCAGCAGAGCCTGAGGGCTGTCAGCCACTGTCCCCAGTTTGGTACCAGCAGCAAACTGCCTGAGGCTCCACATCTCAGCCACTGATGAAGATGTTGGCCCAGACTGGCCCCAGTGCTGACCCCTGGGGAACACCACCAGCTGCAGGCTCTGACTGGACTGTGAGCCACTGGTCACAATGGAGGAGCTGCCACAGCTGCTACAAGAGGCAAGGAGAGTCTGGACCCACCGGTGGCAAGAATGTAAAGGTGGAGGAAGAGAGGCAGGAGCTGGAAAAGCAGGAGCTGTTGTTGGGAGAGAAGGAGCCAGAGCAGGAAGGTGCTGGAAGAGAGGCAGGAGCTAGAAAAGCAGGAGCTGTTGTTGGGAGAGAAGGAGCCAGAGCAGGAAGGTGCTGGAAGAGAGGCAGGAGCTGGAAAAGCAGGAGCTGTTGTTGGGAGAGAAGGAGCCAGAGCAGGAAGGTGCTGGAAGAGAGGCAGGAGCTGGAAAAGCAGGAGCTGTTGTTGGGAGAGAAGGAGCCAGAGCAGGAAGGCTCTGGAAGAGAGGCAGGAGCTAGAAAAGCAGGAGCTGTTGTTGGGAGAGAAGGAGCCAGAGCAGAAGGTGCTGGAAGAGAGGCAGGAGCTGGAAAAGCAGGAGCTGTTGTTGGGAGAGAAGGAGCCAGAGCAGAAGGTGCTGTGTAACCTCGAGAGCTGCCAGGCACCAGAGCCACAGGGCAGAAGCACACCCATGTGCTTCCCCTGGAAGGGAGAGCTCAGTGCCCACAGAGCCACCAGGCACAAAGCTGCAAGTGAAGGTGGGCAGTGCCTGCTTGTTCTAAGGGCATCCACCCTCGGGCCAAGGTCTCAAACCCTAGCTCAGACACCCTGCTGGAGTAGGGAGATCCTGTGCCAACCTTGGACTCATCAGAGCCTCCCCAGTCCCGTTACAAAACCAAACCAGAGTTTCTGCTGCACTCCTCCATTCCCTGAAGCTTATCAGATGTGCAAAGAACAAAGTGAAGAGCTTGGTGGCTGCCCAAGGAGCTGCTCTGCTTTCACATCACCATCATGCACATTGGGGAGCTTCACTGCACCCAGTGGCTCATCAACCTTTGAGCTCCACAGCACAGAGCACTGCTGCTTGCTGCTGATGCTGGACCACAGAGGAGGAAGAGATTCGTCCTCTCTGCTCTGGCCTCACACTAGAAACATTGTTTGCAGAAGAGCCTCTGTGTGACATAGAAACACAGAACAGCTGAGGCTGGAAGAGACCTCGGAGATCACCGAGTCCAACCAACCCAGAGCCCACAGCCCCACCACTGCTGCTGAGCCACTAACACCAAGCCAGCCCCCCCAGCACCACACCCACCTGGAGTTTAAACCCCTCTGGGGGTGGGGACTCCAGCACCTCTCTGGGCAGTGCCTGAGCACCCTTGCTGGGAACAAAATGCTCCTACAGTCTCACCCAAACCTCCCCTGGCACAGCCTGAGGCTCCTTGTCCTATCCCAGGCAGCAGTGGGCAGAGCCTGTCCCCACTCCTGGCAGCCCTCAGACACTTACAAACATTGATCCAATCCCCTCTCAGTCTTCTCTTCTCCAGACTCAGCAGCCCCAGGGCCCTCAGCCTCTCCTCATCAGCCATGCCCTCCAGTGCCCTCATCATCCTCACAGCCCTCCGCTGGATCCTCTCCAGCAGATCCCTGTCCCTCTGCAACTGGGGAGCCCAGAACTGAACACAGTATCCAAGATGAGGTCTCAGGAGGGCAGAGTAGAGGGGGAGAAGAGCCCAGCCCCCAGCTGGCTCCAGCCTCCTTTGCGGGAGCTGCAGAGGCTGCTGAGGTCTCCTCTCTTCTGCCCAGCCCCAGTGCCCTCAGCCATGCCTCAGGGACTTGTGCTCAGCTTCTCTGGCCAGGCTCCAGCCTTTTAATGCCTTGCTTGGAGTAGGAGGCCCAAAAACCCCCTGAACCCAGCAGGATTCACTCTTGGCAGAAAACTCAGCTCTGACTTTTGTTGTGTAAACCTTTCGTTTTTATTAGGGTAAAAAGGAGGGAGAAGAGGGCAGGCTCCCGGGGCGACGCGGGGAGGCTCCTGCCTGGCCGCCTGCAGGGGACTCTCCTGGGTTGGTTCAGCTGCACGGTGCAGAAGTGCAGCCTGCTGCTGCAGCAGGCAGAGAGGCCTTTCTGTGCTGCCATCAGCCGGGATGGGACATGCCAGCTGCAGGGAGAAGAGCAGATGAAAGCCACAGGGAGGGCACCAAGCAGCTTGCTGGGCGAGGCTCAGGCTCGCCTGTAAACCAAAGGCATGGGAGCTGCCCTCCCGCGGCCCCTCCGGCAGAGAGCAATGGAAGGGACTGTCCCTGCCCAGCTGCACTGGGAGCTGTGTGCTCCCTCCCTCCTGGCAGGCTGACACGGAACTCGCTGCCGTGGGAGCTCTCAAACCCCAGGGCAAGCAGGGAGCAGGGTCACACAGAAGACGACAAACACTCTTCGTGGCCCCAGAAGCCCTTACAGCCTGGGAGGCTCCCAAATGGCAACGCCGAGGTCAGAGCAGGAGAGGGCAGGGTGAGGGCAGGACGCTGTGCTCATGTGTGGCTGTCCCTCCCAAGGGCTGGTGACTGCAAAGCACTCTTTGCCCTCCACAAAGCCACCAGCGCTCGGCAGAGCATCCCTGCAGCCGCTCCAAGCTCCCCGCGGCAAGCCAGGCAGGCATGGCCAGCGGCACCTCCTCTGCTGCTGCTGCCAAGTGGAAGGTGGTGGCTCCTCAGGGGCACACAGCTGCAGCCAGCTCTGTCAGACTCTCCCTGGCAGCTCCAGGTTCCACCAGAGGAGCTGCCCGCCCCGGTGGAGGGAGGATGCATTTGGTTTGGACAGACAAATGCTGCAGCTGACCAAAGAGAGCCAAACCAAATGCAACAGGCAGGGCTGGGGTTTGTTCTCTCCAGCAGACTGGGCAAAAGACAGGACAAGGAGCAGGGGAATGAAGATGACGTCGAGACAGACTTCCACAACGTGCTGCCAGCCACCCCTCACCTCTGCAAACTTCTGCTTCCAGTCCCTCAGAGCTTTGCCTCATTACAAGTCGCTGCCACTGTTCCACTTTAAGAATGTCCTTGTTAAAACTAAACCACCTGCAAGCCTTCCCTGGGCACTCTGGGGAGAAAAGACCTCCCCCCCCCCCCCCCCATGATCTTGGCATTCCTTCAAGCTCAAGTGCCAGATGCTGCTGAAGAAAGTGTGACAGAAGTTCCCAGCCTCCTGCCAGCCTGACATTCTGCCTCCTGCCAGCCTGACATTCTGCCTCCTGAGCTGGGGGAAGGAAAGGAAGGAGCAGCGAGGGAAGAAGAGCAAAGCTGAGGCTGATTTCTTCCTGGTTATGTCTTGATGGGAATACTTGCTCTGGAGCAAAGGTGATCCAACACTCACAGCTTCTCTTGTGCTGTCCTGGATGTCCTCAGGTCAGCTGGAGAGAGCCACATGAGCCAGTTCAGCTCCATGCATGAGCTGCTGCCCTGGCAGCCAGGGAGTGCTGCGGCTAAGGCAGGTCCTGCACACGCAGCGCTATGGACAGTTGAAGCGCTTCGGCTCTCGGCAAGTTGTACAAAACCCAGGTTAGGTTTGGTTTGGTTTGGCTACCTTGACCCAATGTGAAGGTAACTGTTTTGCCCTCAAACCCCGTGGCAGTGTCACCTTAAGTTGACAGATGTGCAGGATCAGACACAGGCCAGCAGCCCCAGCACCTGAAACAGCAAACCCGCAGCGCGGCACGGCAGGCAAGGAGCGGTTACATGGTTAAGCCTCAAGACAATCCATCACTGGTGCATCTCACCCACAAGCAGAAGGGGGGTTATGGTTTTCTGGGGGCTGAGCAGACCTTGGCAGCAGGCTCTGCCCCTCTGTCACACCACCTGCATGCCTCTGTCGTGCCCATCCAGCTGCACTTTCAGTTTGTGGAGCTCCTCGATCTCCCGGTTGTGCCGCTCCGTTTTGTGCCGCACCAGCGAGCGGTAGAAGTGGATGGTGAAGACCACAAAGATCAGCCCCACGGGCACCATGATGATGGTGGAGACCAGGGCTGACTGCCAGCCCGCGTGCCCGCTGGGCTTCTCCACGCTGCTGGTCTCGTTCTTCAGGATGGAGCCCACGGGCAGGAATTTGATCCAGCAGAGCAGCACCACTTCGGCCAGGAAGAGCAGGATGCCCAGCACGGTGGAGAAGCCCCAGGCCAGCTCGATGTAGGGGTGCATGCGCTCGTGGGGGGACTCGCTGATGGAGTTGAGGTTGTGGATGTTGCTGACAGCCTCCACGTTGGGCAGGATGCAGGTGCTGATGAGGAGGGCAAAGAGGTGCACGGCCACCAGCACCGTGGTGCAGGCGCTGAAAGCGATCAGCAGCATCTGGGGGTATTTGTACTGCACCTCCAGCTGCACCTCCACCATGGCAACCTGCAGAGGTTGGGGAGGGAAAGGAACAAAAAGCTGGTCAGCAGCAGCTGCTCCTCTTCCTCCTGTCAAGGCTTTCACCCAGGAAAGCATCTTTCTGCAGGAAGAGCACCTAAGGTCAAGTACACACTCAAGTGCTGTGCAGAGAGGCAGCCCGGAGCAGGAGCGCCAGGGGACAGATCTGCTGCTGCCTGAGGTCTGCAGGCTCCTGTGCTCTGCTTTCCTGACCTCACAGCTCCACCCTTGCAGCCTTCAGCCATACGAGCTGCATGGAGCCCACCAGACAGCTGAATCAGAGAATCAGCAGGCTGGAAGAGAGCTCCAAGCTCAGCCAGCCCAGCCTAGCACCCAGCCCTGCCCAACCAACCAGACCATGGCACTCAGTGCCCCAGCCAGGCTTGGCTTCAACACCTCCAGCCACACAGACTCCACCACCTCCCTGGGCAGCCCATTCCAATGCCAATAACTCTCTCTGACAGGAACTTCCTAACAACATCCAGCCTAGACCTGCCCTGGCACAGCTCCAGGCTGGGTCCCCTTCTTCTGCTGCTGGCTGCCTGGCAGCAGAGCCCAACCCCACCTGGCTACAGCCTCCCTGCAGGCAGCTGCAGGCAGCAATCAGCTCTGCCCTGAGCCTCCTCTGCTGCAGGCTGCACACCCCCAGCTCCCTCAGCCTCTCCTCACAGGGCTGTGCTCCAGGCCCCTCCCCAGCCTTGCTGCCCTTCTCCAAACACCTTCCAGCACCTCAACAGCTCTCTGCAATGGAGGAGCCCAGAACTGGACACAGCACTCCAGGGGTGGCCTGAGCAGTGCTGAGCACAGGGGCACAAGAACCTCCCTTGTCCTGCTGCCCACACTGCTCCTGAGCCAGCCCAGGATGCCATTGGCTCTGCTGCCCACCTGGGCACTGCTGCCTCCTCTGCAGCTCCTCTCTGCCACCACCCCCAGCTCCCTCTCTGCCTGCCTGCTCTCAGCCACTCTGGCCCCAGCCTGTAGTACTGCTTGGGGTTGCTATGGTCAAAAGGGAACACTTTCTTGGGGTTGTTGTGACCAAAAAGGAACTCCTCAGTGAGAGGTGCTGGGAGGCAGCTGCCAGCCTGGCACCAGCCTGGCTGTCAGGCAAGGCTCAATGTGGTCACGCCAAGGGAAGCGAGAGCCAGGGGCTGTGCTGGCCAGGCACAGCAAAGGCTTCCCCACCCTGCCATGGGAGGCACAGGAGCTGCTTTAAGTTAAGCTAAAATAGTTGCTTTCTATTCTCAGAGGACTGCAGGTTTGCCATTACAAACATGCCCAGAGAAGAGTTATTTATAGCCTCAGGCCTCTCCCCTGGAGAGCTCAGAACTCAGTGCCCCACTCAGCACGGGGGGGCAGCTGCAGGCTCGTGGGGGTGTCCTCTTCAAAGCACAGAGCCACAGAACAGGTTGGGCTGGAAGGGACCTCCAGAGCTCATCCAGCCCAACCCCCTGCACTCAGCAGGGACATCCTCCACCAGAGCAGGTTGCTCACAGCCTTGCCCAGCCTCACCTTGAATATCCCCAGGGATGAGGCCTCAACTCCCTCCCTGGGCAACCTGCTGCAGTGTTCCAGCAGCCTCCTGGGGCAGAACTTGCTCCTCACATCCAATCTCAATCTGCTCTGCTCTCATTTCAAACCATTGCCCCTGCTGCTGTCCCTGCAGGCCTTTGGGAGCAGTCCCTCTGCAGCCTGCTTGGAGCCCCTTCAGGTACTGGCAGGCAGCTCTGAGGTCTGCCTGGAGCCTTCTCTTCTCCAGGCTGAACACCCCCAGCTCCCTCAGCCTGTGCCCACAGCAGAGCTTCTCCAGCCTCTGATCATCTCCATGGCCTCCTCTGGACCCACTCCAGCAGCTCCATGTCTTGCTTGTATTGGGGGTCCCCATAGCTGGCCCCAGCCCTGCAGGTGGTGTCCCCAGAGCAGCTCCCCCAGCCCCTGCTGCTTCAGCCCCTGATCTTTTTTGTGTCTCTACTCCACACCCACTCCATCAGGTCCATGTCCTGCCTCAGCTGAGGGCTCCAGAGCTGGACACAGCTCTGCAGGTAAGGTCTCACCAGAGCAGAACCACCTGCTCCTTCTTCTGGCAGGCAGGAGGTTGGCTGTGCAGAGGAGGAGCAAGTTGTTTGCTGTGAGGGTGCTGGAGGCCTGGAGCAGGCTGCCCAGAGAGGCTGTGGAGTGTCCTTGTGTGGAGAGCTTCCAACCCCCCTGGCACTGTGCTGCTGGGCAAGCTGCTGTGGGTGCCCTGCTGGAGCAGGGGGCTTGGATTGGGTGATCTCCAGAGGTCCCTTCTGACCTCACCATGCTGGGACTGTTGCACAAAGGAGGGGACAGGAGGGCAGGAGTGGCCTCACCACCCACTGCCAGCCCATGCAAAGGAAGCACAGGACAGCTCCTTGCAGATGTTCTCTTTGCAGTTCCCTGTGCTGGAGGGGACCAGACCCACTCTGTGCCATGGCTTGGTGGAGCACTCTGCTGTCCCTCACCGATGAGCTGTTCATTGCTGGGTGCTGCAAGCTCCATGGACACAGCATTAGGCAGGCTGAAGGAAAGCTGAAGGCTTGGCTGATGCCACCACAGCCACCTCTGCTTGCTGCCCTTTGCAGCAGCACAGCTGAGCAGCTAATTAGATGTTTCTTCTCAGCCTAAGCTGCTGCCCAGGGCTGCCTTCAGCTGTGCCAGGGGATGAACTTTTGACACTGAGCTGCTGGCTCCCTAAGAGGCACTGCAGGGACAAACACTGAGGAGCAGCCAGGGCAGCAAGGCAGAAAAGGAGTTCAGGTAACCCCAACAAGAGCTGGAAAGGGGAAGGCTGGGATGGCTCCTTGTGCAAATCCCAGCAGGGTGTGGCTGGAAGGGACCTCTGGAGAGCATCCAGCCCAGCCTCACTCCTACAGCAGGGCACCCACAGCAGCTTGCCCAGCAGCACAGTGCCAGGGGGGTTGGAAGCTCTCCACACAAGGACACTCCACAGCCTCTCTGGGCAGCCTGCTCCAGGCCTCCAGCACCCTCACAACAAACAACTTGCTCCTCCTCTGCACAGCCAACCTCCTGCCTGACACTTTGTGCCCCTTGCTGCCCCTTGGCCTGTCCCTGGGCACCACTGAGCAGAGTCTGGCCTCAGCCTCCTGCCCCCCACAGCTCCTTCAGCTCTTGCTGAGCATTGCTCAGCTGCCCTCTGGGGCTGCTCTTCTGCAGGCTCTCAGCCCCAGGGCTCTCAGCCTTTGCTCCTCCCAGAGCTGCTCCAGGCCCCTCAGCTCTACCCCACTCATCCCCTGGCCAGGATGAAGGAAGTGAGGCCAAGCAGACATAACCCATTCAGAAGCCACTAAAGCTGCTGCTCAGGCTGCACAGGTATTAATCTGCAGTGTGAGGCAGTTTTCCTCTTCCCAGAAGGTGCCAAGGGCTTGAGCTTGGAAGGTGCTGAGCACTGTGCTGAGCCATGAGGAACTTCAGTGTGGGCTTAGCTTTAAGAATCACAGAATTGACTTGGTTGGAAAAGACCTTTAAGGTTACTGAGTCCAGCCATAGCCTGGAGAAAAGGAGGCCGAGGGCAGAGCTCCTCAGTCCTGCAGATAGCAGAGCAGGGCAGGGTTAGGTTGGACACCAGGAGGAAGTTTTGCACAATGAGGGTGGTCAGAGACTGGAGCAGGCTGCCCAGGGAAGTGTGGAAGCCTCACCCCTGGTGACACTGACGGGGCCCTGAGCAACCTGACCTCGTTGGAGAGACCCCTGCTGACTGCAGGGGGTTGGACAAGATGACCTCTGAGGGTCCCTTCCAAGCCTGAAAGGAGGTTGAAGCCAGGGGAGGTTTGGTCTCTTCTCCCTAGTGACAAGTGACAGGAGGAAATGGCCTCAAGTTGCAGCTGGGGAGGCTGAGCTTGGATATGAGGAGAACATTCTGGACTGGAAAGGTTCTCACAAACTGGGACAGGCTGCCCAGGGAGCTGCTGGAGTCCCCATCCCTGGAGGTGTTTCAAAGAGGCAGAGATGTGCAGAGGGAAGTGGTTTAGCCCCAGAGAGCTGGATAATGGTTGGACTGGAGGAGCTCAAAGGGCTTTTCCAACCCAAACCATCCTTTGATTCCCTGATTAAGCTTTAGAAGGCTCCTGCTGGGCCCCAGGCTCACAGGCTGGGTGGAGCTGTGAGCACTCAGAACATCTCCTGTGGCCAGCAGGAGCAGGGCAGTCCTCCTGCCCCTGTGCTCAGCACTGCTCAGGCCACCCCTGCAGTGCTGTGCTCAGTTCTGAGCTCCTCCATTGCAGAGAGCTGTTGAGGTGCTGGAAGGTGTTTGGAGAATGGCAGCAAGGCTGGGGAGGGGCCTGGAGCACAGCCCTGTGAGGAGAGGCTGAGGGAGCTGGGGGGGTGCAGCCTGCAGCAGAGGAGGCTCAGGGCAGGGCTCATTGCTGCCTGCAGCTGCCTGCAGGGAGGCTGTAGCCAGGTGGGGTTGGGCTCTGCTGCCAGGCTGCCAGGGACAGAAGAAGGGGACACAGCCTGGAGCTGTGCCAGGGCAGGTTCAGGTTGCCACCATGAGAGTGGTGAGAGGCTGGAATGGGTTGCCCAGGGAGGGGGTTGAGGCCCCATGGCTGGAGGTGTTTGAGGCCAGGCTGGCTGAGGCTGTGTGCAGCCTGCTCTAGGGTAGGGTGTCCCTGGGCATGGCAGGGGGTTGTGTCTGGCTGCTCCTTGTGCTCCCTTCCAACCCTGCCTGATTCTGTGATTCTATGGATGTTAGGAGGAAGTTGTTGTCAGAGAGAGTGATTGGCATTGGAATGGGCTGCCCAGGGAGGTGGTGGAGTCTGTGTGCCTGGAGGTGTTGAGGAGGCTGCAGGAGGCACTCAGTGCCAGGGGTTAGTTAACGAGGAGCTGTGAGGTGAGAGGTTGGACTCGATGGTCCTGGAGCTCTCTTCCAACCTGCTTGTGTGATCTGAGAGCTGAGTGCAGTGCAGTGGTGTGCAGGGTGAGGCTCTCTCCCAGCAGTGCTCTGACCACAATGAGGATGATTCTCATCTTGAGCAACTTCCACCAGGCAGGAGGACACCAAACAGCTCAGCACAGACCATGCCCTGCGCACACAGATGGCATTGGCAGCTGCTGACACTGCCAACCACCCCAGCAGATCTGCCAGGGGGCCTGAAATGCACACCCTCTGCTCTCTGCAGGAGTGTGGAGGAGCCTCATTAGCACTAAGAGCTCTTCTTTCCATCTGGGAAAACCATTCAGGAAGCTTCCTGTACTCCCTGGGAATCTCCTCCACCTGCAGCCTCCCCTCAGCCAGACCTGGCCCTGGAGCTCTCCTCCTGGGTCTGCCAGCAACAGCAGAGATGGCAGTGAGCAGGGAGGGAGGCTCCCACTGTGCTGCAGCCTGGCCAGGAGGAGCTGGCTCACAGCCACTGCCTGTTGCTGAAATATCCACCAGCTCCTAACAGCTCCCAGCCAATATGGGACTGGTCTGGCTCAGCCACGCTGACAAGGAAGTAAATAAAGGGACAGCCAAGCCCTGGTGACATTTGTTTGCAGAGTTAAAGGCACACAGGGCTTCAGGGAAAGCAGTCAGCTCCAAATCACTCCTCTGCTCTCAGCCACAGCCAGAGGGATGCTCTTAGGAGAGAGGCAATGGTCCCAGGGGGCCACCACGGCCTGGCCTGCACTAAAAGCAGGGAGAGCAGCAGGGTGAGTGAGAGGATCCTGCCCCTCTGCTCTGCTCAGACCTCACCTGCAGCACTGCCTCCAGCTCTGGAGTTCTCAACACAAGAAGGACCTGGAACTGCTGGAGAGGGTCCAGAGGAGGCCACCAAGATGATCAGAGGGCTGCAGAGCCTCCCCTGTGGGGACAGGCTGGGAGAGTTGAGGCTGTTCAGCCTGGAGAAGGCTGAGAGCAACCTTCCAGTACCTGAAGGGGCTCCAGGAGAGCTGGGGAGGGACTTTGGACAAGGACTGGGAGTGCCAGGAGGAGGGAGAATGGCTCTGAGCTGGGAGAGGGGAGAGTGAGAGTGGAGATGAGGAAGAGATTCTTGAGAGTGAGGGTGGGGAGAGACTGGCACAGGCTGCCCAGGGAGGCTGTGGATGTGCCCTGCCTGGAGGAGTTCCAGACCAGGCTGGATGAGGCTTTGAGCAGCTTGTGCTGGTGGGAAGTGCCCCTACTTGTGGCAAGGGGGGTTGGAAGTGGCTGAGCTTTGAGGTCCCTTCCAAGCCAAGCCAGTCTGTGGTTCTGTGGCTCTCTGGAAGCTCTGCCTGCCCAATGCCCCAAGTGGAGGAACAATGCCAGGGGGACAGCTCTGCTTCCACTGCTCCAGTCTGACCAGCTGGGAAGGAGTTGGCTGATGAAGAGAATTCCTTCCTGCAGAACTTCAGCTGAGCTGCTGAGCATCATCATTGCCAGGGCTTGGAGCTCTGTGTTTGTTTGGCTCCATTTGAAAGCAGGTTTCAAAGGAGAAAAGAAGTCAAAGAGTTCATCCTGAGCTCTGGCCAAAGGCTGCCAACCATTTCCTGGGGCAGGGGTTGATAATCACAGAGGCACAGTCACAAGGGTGGGAAAGGACTTCTCAAGACTCATGGAATGGGTTGGAAGGGACTTCAAAGCTCAGCTAGTTCCAACTGCCCTGCTATGGGGGCAGGGACACCTCCCACCAGCACAGGTGGGACTTCATCCAAGCTGGTGCTGAACACCTCCAGAGAAGGGGACATCCACAGCCTCCCTGGGCAATCTTTGGTTGTGGATGTCCCCTGCCCTGGAGGTGTTCAGCACCAGCTTGGACAGGTGAAATTTCATCATCCAACCTCACCCTGAACACCTCCAGGCAGGGCACATCCACAGCCTCTCTGGGCAGCCTGTGCCAGCCTCTCCCCACCCTCACTCTCAAGAATCTCCTTCCTCATCTCCACTCTCACTCTCCCCTCTCCCAGCTCAAAGCCATTCTCCCTCCTTCTGGCACTCCCAGTCCTTGTCCAAAGTTCCTCCCCAGCTCTCCTGGAGCTCCCTTCAGGTACTGAAAGCCTGCTCTGAGGTCTCCCTGGAGCCTTCTCCAGGCTGAACAGCCTCAACTCTCCCAGCCTGTCCCCATAGGGGAGGTTCTGCAGCCCTCTGATCATCTCTGTGGCCTCCCCTGGACCTGCTCCATTGAGTCCAAACTCCCTGCCAGAAGAAGATCTCCTAAAACCATCACACAGGAACAAAGTCTCCAGAGGCAGAGACTCCACCACCTCTTTGGGCAGCCTGTCCCAGTGCTCTGCCACCTCATGGTTCAGCCCCACAGCAGGAGTGGGCTACAAGGTCCCACTGCTGGTGACACAGCACAGCCCAAGCCTGTTCAACAAGGCCAAGTGCAGAGTCCTGCACCTGGGCAGCAACAATGAACTGCAGCAGTCCAGGCTGGGAGGTGACTGCTGGAGAGCAGCCCCAAGGAGAGGGCCCTGGGGGTGCTGGGGGAGAGCATCCCTGGCACAGCAATGTGCCCTGGGGGCCAGGAGGCCAATGAGGTCCTGGGGGGCATTCAGCAGAGTGTGTCCAGCAGAGCCAGGGAGGTTCTCCTGCCCCTCTGCTCTGCCCTGCTGAGACCTCATCTTGAGCACTGCCTTCAGCTTGGGGCTCCCCAGCTGCAGAGGGACTGGAACTGCTGGAGAGGGTCCAGCAGAGGGCTGTGAGGATGATGAGGGGAGTGGAGCACTGCCTGAGGAGGAGAGGCTGAGGGACCTGGGGCTGCTCAGTCTGGAGAGGAGCAGACTGAGAGGGGATTTGATCAATGTTTGTATCTGAAGGCTGCCAGGATGGGGGACAGGCTCTGCTCACTGCTGCCTGGGACAGGACAAGCAGCAGTGGATGGAAGCTGCAGCACAGGAGGCTCCAGCTCAGCACAAGGGGCAACTCTTGCCCTGGCACAGGCTGCCCAGAGAGGCTGTGGAGTCTCCTTCTCTGGAGCCTTTCCAGGCCTGTCTGGATGTGTTCCTCTGTGATCTGTGTCAGCATTGTCCTGCTCTGGCAGGGGGTTGGACTGGATGAGCTCCTTGGGTCTCTTCCAACCCCAAACATCCTGTGAGCCTGGGGAGCTGCTCCTGTAGCCAGGCTGAGATCTGACCCCTGATAGATCATTTCACAACAACCCCAACCTCAGCTTCTCCATCAGGCTAATGACAGCAGGCACAAAGGACAGAGGAGCCCAGAGGCACAAAGGACGAGCATGGGAGTGGCCTTGCAGCAGCGAAAGGAACCTGCAGGAGAGCCTTTGGCCTCCTCAAACCAAGGAGGGAGCTTCTGCCCTTCCAGCAGAGGAGCTTGGTCACTGACCTACACCCACGGTGGAAAGCACTGAGCAGCTGAGGGCCTCCTCTCTCCCCACAGCCTGCTCCCACTGAGCTCCCTGCTTGCACTCTGCCCCTCTGCTCTGCTGAGACCTCTCCTGCACCTCTGTGTCCAGCTCTGGAGTCCTCTACACAGGAAGGACATGGACCTGCTGCAGTGGGTCCAGAGGAGGCTACAGAGGTGATCCAGCTGATCACAGGGTCACAGGACATCAGGGGCTGGAAGGGACACAAGCTGATGATGGAGTTCTGTCTGCAGCTGCCTGAAGGGACATTGTGCAGAGGCTGCTGCTGGGCTCTGCTCACAGGTCACTGAGACAGAACAAGGGGGAATGGCCTCAAGCTGAGCCTGGGGAGGTTAGGAAGAAGTTTTTCATGGAGAGAGTGGTCAGGGACTGGAATGAGCTGCCCAGGGAGGTGGTGGCTGTGTTCCAGAGTGGGTTGGATGTGGTGCTTGGGGCTGTGGTTTAAGGTGACTCTTGTAGAGCAGGGTTCTGGGCTGGGCTTGGTACTCCTGAGGGGTTTGCCAGCCTGGAGGGTTCTGTGATTCCTTGAAGGAGCAGCAGCACCTCTGGATGAGGATAGGCTGAAAGAGTGGAGGTTGTTCAGCCTGGGGAAGGCTCCTGGGAGACCTCAGAGCAGCCTTCCAGTGTTTGCAGGGGGCTACAGGGGAGCTGGGGAGGGACCTCTGACAAAGGCTGTGGTGATAGGATGGGGGCAATGGTTTGAAACTGCAGCAGAGCAGAGTTAGGTTGGACAGCAGGAGGGAGTTCTGCACTGAGGGTGGTCAGACACTGGCACAGGTTGCCCAGAGAGGCAGTGGAGGTCCCATCCCTGGAGACATTCAAGGTCAAACTCGATGTGGCCCTGAGCTACCTGATCTAGCTGGGGATATCTCTGCTGGCTGCAGGGGGGGTTGGAGAAGGTGGCCTGGGAGGGTTCTGTGATTCCATTCCATGATTCCTCCACTTCTCTGTGGCCAACCTTGCACCCCAGAGTGCTGCAGATGATTCACCTGGTGGGAGGCTGGGGGAGGAAAGGCAGCGGAAGAAGCTCAGGGGAAACAAGGGAAGCTCTCTGGGAAGTGCCTGAGGTTTGTCTTCCCCCAGCTGCTGAGCTGCAGGATGCAACATCCTCACATCCCCCCACACTCACCCACCCACCCCTGCCCTCTCTGCACGCAGCTGACAGACCTCAGGAGCCGCCAGACCTGCCCATTTCCTGAGCACCATCCCCACCCCCATCCCCCTCTCCAAACGGGCTTCAGGTCTCCCTCTCAGTAAGCAAGAAGTGGTGAGGAGGCCAGAAGAGGTTCCCACAGACACAGCCCAGAATCACACAAGGTCAGGGGCT
Organism: Pogoniulus pusillus; assembly: GCF_015220805.1. Classification (NCBI taxonomy): domain Eukaryota; kingdom Metazoa; phylum Chordata; class Aves; order Piciformes; family Lybiidae; genus Pogoniulus; species Pogoniulus pusillus. The sequence continues at coordinate 1,808,180 of NC_087290.1, read as the reverse complement.
GGAAGGGACCTCCAGAGCTCAGCCAGAGCAGCAGCACCCAGAGCAGGTCACACAGAACACATCCAGGCAGGGTCTGAGGATCTGCAGAGAGGGAGACTCCACAGCCCCCCTGGGCAGCCTGTGCCAGGGCTCTGCCACCCTCACAGGGCAAAAATTCCTCCTCAGGTCTCCATGGAACTTCCTCTGCCTCAGCTCCCACCACTGCCCCTTGTGCTGGCACTGGCATCCCCCAGCAGAGCCTGGCTGCAGCTCCTGGCACTCACCTGCACACATTGATCACCACTGCTGAGGGCACCTCTCAGCTCCTCTGCTCCCAGCCCCAGCTCCCTCAGGCTCTCCTAACAGAGCTGTTCCCTTCCCTCCAGCACCTTTGTGGCTCTGTGCTGGACTCTCTCCAGCAGTTCTGTGTCCCTCTGGAACTGGGAGCCCAGAGCTGGACACAGGACTCCAGTTGTGGCCTCAGCAGGGCAGAGCAGAGGGGCAGGAGAACCTCTCTCACCCTGATCACCACAGCCCTTCCAATCCAGCCCAGACTGGCACTGCCCCTCCTGGCCCCCAGAGCACATTGCTGGCTCATGGGCACCCTCCCACCCACCAGCACCCCCAGATCCTTTTCCCCTTCACTGCTCTCCAGCAGCTCAGTCCCCAACCTGTGCTGCTCCCTGGGGTTGTCCTTGCCCACAGCTGTGTTCTGCTCACACCACAGCTCAGAAGAGCCCAAGTGCAGGACCAGAGACTGCCTCCTGCTTACCTGACCTGGCTCTGACCCACACAAGCAGCTCCTGGATCCCAGCTGAGAGCTGCTCAGGAGGGCAGGCCCCGGGACTGCTCCCCACAGGCAGCAATGACAAGAGCACATCAGGTCTGGCTCCCCTCAGCCCACAGAGCCCTCTGCCATCAGGGCTGGGGCTGCAGGGCCTCAGCCTAGAACATGATCTCCCTGCTCAGGCTATGCAGCCTGTGACCCAACCTGCACCTGGTGTCAGATACCAGGACCTGAAGAAGCACCCTCAGAAATCAAGAGAAGCTCTGGGACAGTATCACAGCATCACCAAGGTTGGAAGAGACCTCACAGATCATCAAGTCCAACCCTTTAGCACAGAGCTCAAGGCCAGACCATGGCACCAAGTGCCACGTCCAGTCCTGCCTTGAACAGCTCCAGGGACGGCGACTCCACCACCTCCCCGGGCAGCCCATTCCAGTGTCCAATGACTCTCTCAGGGAAGAACTTTCTCCTCACCTCCAGCCTAAATCTCCCCTGGCACAGCCTGAGGCTGTGTCCTCTTGTTCTGGTGCTGGCCACCTGAGAGAAGAGAGCAACCTCCTCCTGGCCACAACCTCCCCTCAGGTAGTTGCAGACAGCAATAAGGTCTGCCCTGAGCCTCCTCTTCTCCAGGCTAACCAATCCCAGCTCCCTCAGCCTCTCCTCGTAGGGCTGTGCTCAAGGCCTCTCCCCAGCCTCGTTGCCCTTCTCTGGACACGCTCAAGCATCTCAATGTCCCTCCTAAACTGGGGGGCCCAGAACTGAACACAGCACTCAAGGTGTGGTCTAACCAGTGCAGAGTCCAGGGGCAGAATGACCTCCCTGCTCCTGCTGGCCACACCACTGCTGATGCAGGCCAGGATGCCACTGGCTCTCTTGGCCACCTGGGCACACTGCTGGCTCATGTTCAGGTGGGTATCAATCAGCACCCCCAGATCCCTCTCTGTCTGGCTGCTCTCAGCCACTCTGACCCCAGCCTGTATCTCTGCATGGGGTTGTTGTAGCCAAAGTGCAGCCATCAGGGCCCCGGGGCTGGGGGAGCTCCATGCCCAAGCACAACCTCCTGTGAGCAACCAACTGCCTGGGGGCAGGAGGAGAGCCCAGGTCCCAGGCGCTCAGCCTGGTGAGTGCTTGGCTGCCTTGGCAGTGTGTGGGTTGGCTGCCAGGCAGCTGATGGAGCTGAGCTGCCTCCGGAGAGCCAGACTCAAATCCTGCAGCAGCAGCCAAGCTAAAAGCCCCCAGGCAGATGCCTGCTGCCACTTCAGAAGGCAACAACAAGTCCTGGCTCTTCAGGGAGGAAGGCAGTGCTGGATGAGACATTAGAGAGAGGCTCTGCACGGCGGGGGTGGGGAGACACTGGGAGGGGCTGCTCAGAGAAGCTGTGGGTGCCTCACCCCTGGAAGTGTTTAAAATCAGGCTGGATGAGGCCTTGAGCAGCCTGGGTGAGTAAGTGTCCAGCCAGGCCAGCTGCAGCCAGGCAACCCCCAACGCCCCTCCAGCTCTGCGGGGTGGGAGAAGGGGGAGGGGAGGGGTAGGGTGGGAGGGGGGGAGAGGGTGAAGGGAGAAGGGGGTGGGGAAGGGGGAGTGAGAAGGGGGGTAAAGGGGAGGGTAGGAGAAATGGGGGGTGAAAGAGAGGGTTGGGGATGGGAGAGAGGGGTGTGGGAGATGGGGATGAGAGAGGGGGTTGAGAGTGGGAGAGGGGAGTATGGGAGTTGGGAGTGGGAGAGGGGGATGAGAGGGGGGTTGAGGGTGGGAGAGGTGGATGAGAGAGGGGGTTGAGGATGGGAGAGGGGGATGAGAAAGGGGGTTGGGAGTGGGAGAGCACAGTGTGGGAGTTGGGGGTGGGAGAGGGGGACTGGAGAGGGGGTTGAGGGTGGGAGAGAATGGTGTGGGGGTGGGAGAGGGGGATGGGAATGGGGGTTGGGAGTGGGAGAGGACAGTGTGGGAGTTGGGGGTGGGAGAGGAGAATGGGAGAGGGAGTTGAGGGTGGGAGAGGGGGATGAGAGAGGGGGGTGGGAGTGAGAGAGGGGGATAAGAGAGGGGGTTGAGGGTGGGAGAGGGGGATGAGAGAGGGGGTTGGGGGTGGGAGAGGATGGTGTGGGGGGGGGGGGAGGGGGGTGGGAATGGGGGTTGGGAGTGGGAGAGGACAGTGTGGGAGTTGGGGGTGGGAGAGGAGGACGGGAGAGGGGCTGTGGAGAAGCCAAGGCTCCCTGCCCCGCAGCGAGGCTCCAAGGTTTCCATACCATTGCAAACCCAGAGAGCAGAGCAGAGGTTCTGCTGGAAGCCTTCAGCTTGGCTCGGCTCAGGTAGAGCTTCCTCCAGGAGAGGGCCTGCACGGAGTGGTGGTTGGAGGTGACCAGCTCCAGGTAGCTGCGGCGGACCCAGTCCCGGTAATCCATGCCCTTGGTGCCGGGCTCGGAGCAGCAGGCAGGGGTGGAGGGATCCACCGGCACGTTGAGCTCAGACGTCATGGTGGGAGAGGTGCTGAGGGGACAGAAGGACACCGTCAGCAAGGGGCAGCAGCAGGACAGGCTTCGGCTGCTCTGCCTGCAGCTGGCCTTGGCCGGCAGGGGAGCGACGCAGAGAGACCGAGAGCCTTGGGGCTGCTTAGTCTGGAGAGGAGAAGGCTGAGAGGGAGCTGATCACTGCCCACAGAGAGCTGAGGGGTGGGGGTCAAGTGGAGGGGGCCAAGCTCGTTTTGGTGGTCCACAGCAATCAGATGAGGAGCAAGAGCTACAAACTGGACCAGAGGAGGCTTCACCTCTCCACGAGGAGAAACTTCTTCCCAGTGAGGGCGACAGAGCCCTGGAGCAGGCTGCCCAGAGAGGTTGTGGAGTCTCCTTCTCTGGAGACCTCCCAAACCCAGCTGGGTGCACTCCTGTGTGGACTGCCCTGCATGGTCCTGCTTTGGCAGGGGGCTTGGACTGGGTGACCTCTGCAGGTCCCTTCCAGCCTCTAAGGTTCTGTGACCGAAAGCCACCACACCTGTAGGGCACAGGGCAGAGAAAGGACCATTCCTAAGTGCTCAAAAGGATGGTGAGGAGTAGGAAAGGTGCCACAGTACAGCCAGGAGCTGCTCCAGCAGCCCAGGCAGGCTGAGCAGCATCCAGCCTGGTGCTTTCAAAGCTGGCATCTCAACCTTCCTCACTCTGCTTTACGTTAAGACACTCTGCAGGCAGGGCCACATCTGATCATTGGGGTTTAAGCTGCCATGAACTTAACAGCACCTCCCCAGAGCACCACTAACAGCAGCTTGCACCTTTAGGCTCCCTGGAACTCAGTTGGCTCCCTGGAACTCAGTTTTCCCCAGTGAAAGCCCTGCTCGCCACAGCTCGCTTCAGACAGGCACAGCCCCTGCCAAGACCTCCCCAGCAGAGCCAGAGCTGGATGCTCTGCAGGGACAGATGAACTTCCCAGGCTTCTGCAGGGGGAAGGGGAAGTTCCTGAGCTGCTCGTGCTCCACATCCCAGACATGTCTGACCAGGAATCCGGGTAGCTGGCAGCACAGGGAAAGGAAAGGACAATCCCAAAGGGAAAGGAGAGCTGCTTTCCAGGCAGCTTCAGCATCTTCTGATTCAAGAGTGGCAGTGTGTCCAATGGGGGGCAAGGAGGGCACCAGCAGCCTGGCCTGGGTCAGCAATGGTGTGGCCAGCAGGAGCAGGGCAGGGACTGTGCCCCTCTGCTGGGCACTGAGGAGGGCACCGCTTGAGCCCTGGGGTCAGGTTTGGGCCTCTCATTCCCAGAAGGGCACTAAGGGCTGGAGCAGATCCAGAGGAGTGCAATGAAGCTGGGGAAGGGTCTGGAGGACAGGGCTGGGGAGGAGCAGCTGAGGGAGCTGGGGGTGTGCAGCCTGGAGAAGAGGAGGCTGAGAGGAGACCTCATTGATCCCTGCAGCTCTCTGAAAGGAGGTCAGAGACAGGTGGGGGAGGAAGCGATGGAACGAAAGGGAACAGCCTCAAGCTGCTCCAGTGGAGGTTTAGGCTGGACACGAGGAACAAATTCTCTCCCCAAGGGGTTGTTAAACCCCAGAACAAGCTGCCCAGGGCAGTGATGGAGTCCACATCCCTTCAGGGGTTTCAAAGCCATGGTTTAGTGGTGCTGAGGGCCATGGTTTAGCGGTGCCCTGGCAGCACTGGGTGAGAACCAATGACCTTAAATCTCTTTTCCAAGCAAAATCCAATCTACCATCCTAAGAGAGTCACAGAATCAACCAGGCTGGAAGAGAGCTCCAGGCTCACCCAGCCCAACCTAGCACCCAGCCCTGCCCAACCAACCAGACCATGGCACTCAGTGCCCCAGCCAGGCTTGGCTGCAACACCTCCAGCCACACAGACTCCACCACCTCCCTGGGCAGCCCATTCCAATGCCAATCACTCTCTCTGACAACAACTTCCTAACAACATCCAGCCTAGACCTGCCCTGGCACAGCTCCAGGCTGTGTCCCCTGCTTCTGTTGCTGGCTGCCTGGCAGCAAAGCCCAACCCCACCTGGCTACAGCCTCCCTGCAGGCAGCTGCAGGCAGCAATCAGCTCTGCCCTGAGCCTCCTCTGCTGCAGGCTGCACACCCCCAGCTCCCTCAGCCTCTCCTCACAGGGCTGTGCTCCAGGCCCCTCCCCAGCCTTGCTGCCCTGCTCCAAACACCTTCCAGCACCTCAACAGCTCTCTGCAATTGACCAGCCCAGAACTGGACACAGCACTGCAGGGGTGGCCTGAGCAGTGCTGAGCACAGGGGCACAAGAACCTCCCTTGTCCTGCTGCCCACACTGCTCCTGAGCCAGCCCAGGATGCCACTGGCTCTGCTGCCCACCTGGGCACACTGCTGCCTCCTGTTCAGCCTAAGAGGCCCCACCGAAAGCTGGAAGCAGGCAGCCAGAGTGCCTCAGGTGCTGCGTGCCCCAGCGGCCAGCAGGGACAAGCGCAGGGACCAAGCCGCCTCCTGCCCACTGCACCGCGCAGGCAGGCAGCTGCCGCAGCGCCACGGGCACGCAGCAGAATTCAGCCCACGTTCGGAGCAGAGACTTCCCAACTCTGACCAACATCCGAGCCTGGATGCTCAGCGCAGCCCTCCCGAGAAAGGCAGCCCACGGCTCCCTGCCGAGTCCTCCCACTCGCTCTGCCGCCGACCACCAGGGCGCTGGCAGGCGGCCACGGCGGAGCTGCTCCGCACCAGACCCTCCTGGCTACCAGCGGCTCCTCCTCGCAGATGCATGCCCAGAACCACACCTGCCGTGCTCCTAATTAGTCCCAGCACCGCAGCTCAAGGGCACGGGCACCTTGCTGCGCCTTGCTGCGCCCCAGCCCCGCCCGCACGCCGCAGGCTGTGCGCTGGAAGCAGCCCACATGGTGCCAGGCAGCAGAGCCTTGTTTGCAGCGAGCCCCGGGGAAGTGGCAAAGATAAGAAGGACACCGACTGCCCACAGCTCCGTGCCCACGACAAAGCTGCTCCAGACACAATAACAGACTGCAGCAGCAGATAAAGCCTGGCAGCTCCGAGCTTGTCTGGCCCTGCTGCTGTGGTGGGCTTCATGGTCCACCCTCCTCAGACAGAACTGGGATGCAGGCAACAGCATCAGGCTAAGAGAGACATGGACCTGCTGGAGCGAGTCCAGAGGAGGCCACAAAGCTGATCAGAGGGCTGGGAGGGTTGGGGCTGTTCAGCCTGGAGAAGAGAAGGCTCCAGGGAGACCTCAGAGCAGCCTTCCAGTACCTGAAGGGGCTCCAGGAGAGCTGGGGAGGGACTTTGGACAAGGGCTGGGAGTGCCAGGATGAGGGACAATGGCTTTGAGCTGGGAGAGGGAGAGTGGAGTTGAGGAAGAAATTCTTTGCAGTGAGTGTGGGGAGAGCCTGGCACAGGCTGCCCAGGGAGGCTGTGGCTGTCTCCTGCCTGGAGGTGTTCAAGGCCAGGCTGCAGGGAGCAAACTGCTGGTGGGAGGTGTCCCTGCCTAGGGCAGGGGGTTGAAAGCAGATGATCTTTAAGGTCCCTTCCAACCTGATCCCAGACTGGTTTGGGTTGGAAGGGACCTTTAAAGGTCCTCTAATCCAAACCCCTGCATTCAGCAGGGAGGTTGTCCAATCACCTTTGCTGGGCACACAGAACTGAGCTGTATGACCTGGAGTTCCCTTTGCCTCCTACCATCACTCCTAGGGCCCAACACAGTCATGAAGAACAGCCTAAGATGCAGAGAGCCTGAGGGAAGGCTCCAGGGAGGCCTTAGAGCTGCAATTCAGGATCTGAAGGGGACCTAGAGGAAGGCTGGGGAGGGGCTGCTCAGCAGGGCTTGGAGTGACAGGAGAAGGGGCAGTGCTTCTCTGTGTCCTCTGCTCCAGCTGAGCCTGCTCTGGCAGGGGGCTGGCACTCATTAGCTCTACAGGTCCCTTCCCACCCCTACCGACCTGTGGTTCTGCCAAACCAGAGCAGAACAGGGTCAGGTTGGATTTTAGGAGGAAGTTCTGCACAATGAGAGTGGTGAGACACTGGGACAGGCTGCCCAGAACCGTGGCTGAGAGACATTTAACATCAGACTCGTTGTGGCTCTGGGGCAGACTGCTCTAGTTGGAGGTGTCCCTGCTGACTGCAGAGGGGCTGGACAGGAGCAGCTTGGAAGGTTCCTTCCTGCCCAATGCAATCTGGGAAGCTGTGAATAACTTCAAGGGTGGCAGCTAACTTCTGGGCAGTTTCTGGCCTGTTACATCTGCTGGAGGACTCAGGGATGGCTCCAGACCTGGGGCAGGTTCTGGCCTCTGTTACATCCCCTGGAGGACTCAGGGAAGGCTCCAGACCTGGGGCAGGTTCTGGCCTCTGTTACATCCCCTGGAGGACTCAGGGAAGGCTCCAGACCTGGGGCAGGTTCTGGCCTCTGTCACATCCCCTGAAGGACTCAGGGATGGCTCCAGACCTGGGGCAGGTTCTGGCCTCTGTTACATCCCCTGGAGGACTCAGACCTGGGGCAGGTTCTGGCCTCTGTTACATCCCCTGGAACACTCAGGGAAGGCTCCAGACCTGGGGCAGGTTCTGGCCTCTGTCACATCCCCTGGAACACTCTGGGATAGCTCCAGACCTACTCAGGAGTTCCAAGTTATTACAAAGCAAACCAATCCTCCCCTCCCCCCCTCAAAAGAAAACATCCTAGAGAAACTTTCAGAGAGGAATGAAAAACCAGAAGAGAGTAGCAGGGAGAACTCTGCCCTACTTTGCTCTGCAAGGCCAGAAAAGGCAAGACTCACCTATTTGAGGGACAGAGGGGGACAAAAAGAACCCCAGAGCTCTCTGCAAGCCTCTGAGGGGGCAGGAGCAGAGCCCTGCAGGGAGCAGCAGGGTTACCAGCAGAGTTTCCTGTGACAACATCCTGTGTGGACTCTGCAATGTATGCAGCTCAGCTGGGACTTGGGTGGCCTCTACCACCCCCCAGCAGAACACCGAGGAAAGCATCAACCCCCGCCCCCGGGGAGGGGAGGGGAGAGAAATTCTACTGCAGAGCCAAATGGACTGGGAGGTTAAGAGAGGAGAGCAGGAGGACCCAATCTGACTGCTTCTCTCCCTAGGAAAAACAAACTAAAAATACCACGGGGCTGAATTTTCACTCTGGAGCTGCTGCAGAGATGTTCCCCAGGCAGTAAACAGCTCCAGCGGCACAAAGGCAGCCCGGGGAAGCAGCTAACTGCTCTGTCAACTCACCTTGCTGGCTATGGACATGGAGGGTCTGGCTGGAGGGCTCCAAGGGCTGAAACACAAGACCGGAGGAGCATTTCACACGCCTGTGGATCCAGGGGTTTTCCTCTGGGAACGCTTCCCGGGCAGCTCTCTGCACCAGGACTGAGGTCTTCTGCAGGTTTCACCTTCCTGCCTCGCAGTGTTCAAGGTTTAGGATGTTTGCTTTTGCAGAAATAACTCTTCTACAGGGTTCTACCCCCCGGGGCTGTCATCTTTTGGGTGGAGGATTGAGACTTGCCCAGGAGCCCTGCGCCTAGCAGGCAGCTGCAGCCAAGGCCGCCCCGGCCACGCCTTGGCTGCCTTCCCCCGCACGGCAAAGGGAGCTCTCTGCCATCGCCACCCCACTCAGAGGCTGTCCTGGGCTGGAGCACCTTCACCCTGCCCCCCCGCAGCTGCAAGCCCCCGCTGGGGGTCTTCTTCGGAGCAGGGAACAAGCAGACAGACCCAGAGTTGCGGCTCCCCCTCCCGCTGCCAGCCTGCCCTGAAGCAGCACCCCCGGAGCGCTGCCACCGCTCCTCTGCCTGGCTTTGGGATGCTGGGACCCACCTTGGCCCCAGGCTTCTGCCCCACACCCCAGGCTGGGCAGTGTGCTGGTACCAGCACCCTTCTGCCCAGTACAGTGCCAGACCCTGCAGGCTGCGGCTCAGCCTAAGCCCATGCCCCACTGCTCACCCCTCTGCAGCAAGCTCAGGCCCTCTCTGCTACAGGCAGTTCCCTCCCAGGGGCTCTTCTGGCTTGGGACCTCCCCCAGCAGCACCCCTGCGTACCTCAGCACCCAGGCAGAACTGCTGGGCTTGGGAGAGACCTCTGTGATCACCCAGCCCAGTGCTCACAACCACACCACTACCCCAGCAGGACCCTACCCCAAGCGGCTGTGAACACCTCCACAGCAGCACACCTCAAGCTGGGGATCACCCCTGAGCAGGATGTGACCCCTGCCCCTTTCCTCACCACCACAGCCAAGAGCCTACTCATTCCCTGAGCGCAGGATTTCCCCTCCTCTTTCCCAGGCAGCATCAGCACAGCCCAGGCAGGATTTGACCCCATTGTGAGCATCTCCCCTCCAAAAGCACCCTCGGGACACGATCCTCTCCAGCCAGGACCCTGCCTGGGAGCTCCAGCACACCGAGGGTCCCCTGCGCCTCCCCAGGCAGGATGGGACCCCCCTCGCTCCCTCCCCACAGCTGGGATCCCTCTTACAACAGCACCAGATGAGGACCGGGGGCTGCCCTGCCTTGCAGACTGGCAGTGTCCCCTCTGTGAGATCCCCCGGGTCAGGATAGGACCCCTGAGAGCTGACCACTCTCTGCCTTCCAGAGGAGGGCCACAGCACCGCCGGGCAGGACAGGACCCTTTCCCTGCTCACAGAGGACCCTTCCAACGCAGCCCCAGCACCTCAGGCTGGGAATTCTCCCCACCAGGGCAGGATGCATCCCCAACTCCAAGCAGGGCAAGCCCCATCCAGGCCTGGTAAGAGCAGTTCTCCTCTCCAGCCCCAGCACCCCGGGCAGGATGAGCACCCCCTCCTCCAGGAGCACTCCTATGCAGCATGAACCCCCACATCCCAAACACCCGGGCAGGATGGAGCCCATTGCTGTACAGGACGGGACCCAACTCCCGGGGTAGGATGGAGACTGTTACTCCACAGGGCGGGACCTAGTGCCCCGGGCAGGATGGAGCCCGTTATGCCACTGCAGGGACCCAGGACCTCGGGCAGCCACTGCACAGGACGCTGGGCAGGATGGAGCCTGTTACTCCACTGCACGGCACCCTGGGCAGGATGGAGCCTGTTAGCCCGCTGTACGGGACCCAGGACCCCGGGCAGGATGGAGCCCGTTACCCCACAGGACAGGACCCCCGGGCAGGATGGAGCCCGTTACCCCACAGGACGGGACCCCGGGCAGGATGGAGCCCGTTACCCCACAGGACGGGACCCCGGGCAGGATGGAGCCCGTTACCCCACAGGACGGGACCCCCGGCAGGATGAACCCCACTACCGCACAGAACGGGATGCAGCCCCTCGGGCAGGACGCGAGCCCCCGGGTCCGGGGCGGTCCGTAGCTCACCGCGCTGGCCGGGCCGGGCCGGGCCGTGTGGGACGCGGCGCCCCGGGAGCTCTGCCGCCGCCGCCAGCCGGAGCCGCCTCCGCCGCTGCCAAGGCAACGCCGGCCCCCGCCACGTGACCCACAGGAAATGGGGGGGCGGGCACAGGCCCCGCCCGCGCCACGTGACCGGCGCCCATTGGGTCTGCCGCGCAGGGGGCGGGGCCATGGGGCAGCCGCCAGCGGCACCGGGGCCGGGGGCTCCGCCGGGCTCCTGCGCCGCTGCTACCAGCGCCGCCGGGGGCTCCGCCGGCCTCCTGCGGATGCGCTTGGCGGTTCCAGAGGAAGGCAATGCCCAGCTGGACCCGATCCAGCCCCGGGATGCCGTGGTCCGGGGGAGGGCTGGTGTCCGGGAGGTGCTGCAGTCCAACGGGGCTGTGGCCCTCTAACGGCATCAGGGCTGTGATCCTGGGGGGATCCTGCCTACGTGGGAGAGGATATCCTGCGGCTCCTGAAATTCATAGCTGGGAGTGGAGGGAAAGCCCTCATCGATCCGAGTGTTACTGGCTCTGGAGCTTGCACCTCCCCATCCTTCCACCGAGGTCTGGGTGCAGCGGGGTGGAGAGGGGCTTTTGTTAGTCATTAGATACACAGCAAGAAGCTGCCACTTACATAAGCCAGGAGGCAGTGCTGGGCTCTGCCGAGGCATGGAGGAGGCTCCTGGAGCGAGGGAGGGCTGAGGAAGCCAGGCTGCCGTCTACTGATCATCTATCTCCTGCACTCCTCCTCGACTGACTCAGCAGGAAATCCTGTCCAAACCCAGCAAAAGCAAGGACAGGCTTGCGGGCAAGAGGAGGGAGCAGCTGCCCTGAAACGGAGAGAAAGAAAAACCTCGAAGGTGTATCACGGGGTAACCCCATCCTCAGAACTCACTGCTGCCTAGGGGAGGGAAAGGACGGCAGAAAACAATCCCCAACCCACACTGCACTGACGAGCAGGTTTGTGCCCCTGAGGGCGCTTTTCACCTCCGAGAGGGGAATCCCTCTGCCGAGGTTATGCACTCGGTGGTGCCAGCCTCGCAAGAAGGCAGGTGGAGATGGAACAGCAGCAAATTTCAGCTCCTGAGGATGAGCCTCCAGCAGAGGAAGGAGAGGGCCTCACCTCACAAAGAATCCAGATCAAGAATCCAACATAAGCAGGTCAAACTCCTTGGCAGCTCAAAGCCTTTACGTGACTGCTGCTTTCTCGGTGCCGTAGTTGGCACTAGACGCAAGTCTGGAGTTGTTCCTCATGTTACTACACGTGGGAGGACTTCTCCTCTGCTCCAGGGATGATGATTTCCCTCTTGTGAGATAAGAGAGCGCTGGCATTTTGTCTAAATGAAGAAACATCCCTTCAGACACTCTCTTGAGGAGCTTTTGTGTTCTAGCAGAGCAGCGACACGAACAGCCACAGCAGCGCTGGCAGCAACACCCACCAAAGGCAGCTCCTCTGCTCCATTTGGCCGCCCCAGCAAAGGCCACGAGGAAGATGCCAGCTTCGGCAGCAGGTTGGCTTTGCTTGTTATAGATCTCACCTCCAAGCTCAGTGTTCTGAGAGAAGGAAGGGCATGAGTAAGTCTGGGCAGGTAACGACGGTGTCCTAAGGAGGCAAGGCGTCGCCAAGACAAACTCAAGTCCATCTGCCTCACGAGTGAGAGGAGCAACTCCTCGTGCAGTACCATCTGCTTCACTGACACAAACAAGCATTTAGTTATTCAGCTCAGAGGGACAAGTTCAGAGGCAGAACAGTCGTTTATTTGTGAGACTCTCACTTCTCCATCCATGAAAGCAAAGAAACAACACAGCATCTTTATGGCTCATCTACAACAGACCTGTCCTGCAGGAAAGCAGTTCACAGGATCTCAGCGTGCTGGGGGTTGAAGGGACCTCTGGAAATCATCCAGTCCAACCTCCCTGCTCAAGCAAGGGCACCCACAGCAGCTTGCCCAGGATCACAATGCCCAGGTGGCTTTGGAAGCTCTTCACACAAGGACACTCCACAACCTCTCTGGGCGGCCTGCTCCAGACCTCCACAGCAAACAACTTTCTCCTCCTGTTTCTCCTAACTTGTTCCTCTGGACGGGGAAAACACCAACAACTGCACAACATCTGTTCTGCAGCTGAAGTGCTCCAGAAGTAAACAGTCACAATTTGCTCCAAAGCACCTGGAGATGAAGCAGAAAACAATTCATGCAGCTCCCTAACCCAGGGGGTGGTGGGGATATGGACCTTGAAGCTGAGAATTTACCTACTCTGGAAGTCTTTGGGTCTGTACAGGGCAACAAAACACAAACGTCACTTGCACTTAATCACATCAGCTTCCCTGCCACCACGGTGGCACCACTGAGAAGCCATGACACAAAGCCAGCTCAGACACAGCTCCTGGCAGCACCCTTCAGCAAAGGCTAAATCTGAAAAGAGCTTCTCCTTCTCACTTGGTTTTGCTTTAAATGATTTGGCATTGACAAAGGCTTGAGAAGAAGAACCACATTCCTGACAAGAGAATCACAGATTCCTTTCAGTTGGAAGAGACCTTTATGATCACTGAGCCCAACCACAATCCCAGCACTGCCGAGGCACCACTAAACCATGGCCCTAAGCATCACATCTCTATGGCTTTGAAACTCCTTCAGGGATGGGGACTCCACCACTGCCCTGGGCAGCCTGAGCCAGGGACTGACAGCCCTCAAGGGGAAGAAATTGTTCCTCATGGCCAACCCAAACCTGTTTCTAAACAGCACATTTCCTTCTGCCCTATCACTTGTTCCTTAGGAGAAGAGCCCAACCCCACCTGGCTCCAGCCTCCTCTCAGGGAGCTGTAGAGAGCAATGAGGCTCTCCAGGCTGAACAACCCCAGGCCCCTCAGACAGATGAGTGCATCCAAAAGCTATCAGGCACTTCTAATTGAAGAGACACTGAGAAGACAACACCCAAATTACAAATAAAACCACCACTGCCTAAACTCTTCATTCAAGCACCAACAAGTAAATGTAGAGATGGATGTGATGGTTCCTAGGAGGGAACCAGAAGTCCAAAGCAGAGAGAAAGGCCAAGTGCCACTGCATGAAGCTGAAGACAAGCAAAGCCATTCCATTCCAAGCCTTTCTGCCACAGGATCTGGAGGCTTTCTAGACATATTCTTTTTGGTCAAATTAGAGTTCCAATCCAAAAGCAAGAAGGAAATGAAATGCAGCCAGCACCTTTTGTCCATACTTTTCACATGCACCACAGCACTTGGTCTTTCTGTCCTCTCCTGCAGCACTGCAAGCATCTCAGTATTGACTGACATCACCTTCAACAAGAAGACGAAGACAGAACAATCCCACACATCCCCTTTATTCAGTTAGAAAAAACATGGCAGAAAAGTTAAGAGGCTAAATTTGAGCAATAGAAAAGGGATCCTGCTTAAAAATCTAGAGAACTTGTCTAGCAACAGTAACTGATTTCTTTGGGTTAGAGGTGACCCCATACAAAAGCCCCAATTCAGAACACTCACAGTGCAGGAGGGTCTGGCTACAGACCACTTTTCTGGTTTAGGTTAAACTCTTCCCTTGGATTTGTTGGTTGGTTTGTTTTTGTAGCCCACTGCTCCCAGCTTGGCCAGCAGCAGACCACATAGCCCTCACAGTAAGTATTTTCCTTAAATGGGAAGGGATATGTTTGAGCTTTCCAGGCAGCAAACCACCCCGGGCCGGGTGAGAAAGCCCCTCTGGGGTGGCAGAGACTTCTGGCCGAGTCCCTAGAGCAAACTCAGAGCAGACTGCACAGCAGTTAGACAAGCAATTAAGAAACAAAAGATCTCTCTCGTCGGGCGTTTCTCTGTCGGCATCCCTCGGGCCCGGGAGGTGAAGGTCGTTCACCGCGAAGCAGATGTGGTGCAGGCCGATGGGTTCTGCTTGGCTGAGATGAAAGCTTCCATGCTCCTGCATACAAAGCGATGAGCAGCGTGGCCAGCTGGCCCGCACAGCCCTCATCCTCTCCCCATCACAAAACTGGGCTCTTCAGCGTCATCCTCCTTCTCTTCCTCCTCCTCCTTGCTGTCCTCTTCGTCATCCTCGCTGCTGCCCGGCTCTTGAGACTGGTTAGGGTCTGAAAACACAAACAGGATGAAATGAGAACGTGGTCCCGGGGGGCTCCCTCAGGAGGTCTTTCACAAGCAAACAGTCTCCAGGGCTAAGCAAACCTGTGCCTATTAGGTCACATTAATTAGCACGGATGGAGAGCACATTCCCAGGGGTCTTCCTCCTTAAATATCTCACCACAAAGCAGTCCCAGATACTCGGGGTTTTGCCAACCATATCTCAGGCTGCATTGAAAGAAGTGTGAAGGATGAGCGAGGACATTCTCCTCCTCTACTCTGCTCTGGTGAGACCACACCTGGAGTACTGCATCTAGTTCTGGGGTCCCAAACACAAGGAATAGTTAGAGCAGATCAAGACAAGGCCACGGAGATGATCAGAGGGCTGGAGAACTTCCCTATAAGGACAGGCTGAGACAGCTGGGGCTGTCCAGCCCGGAGAAGAGGCTCCAAGGAGGCCTTAAAGGAGCTGGTCAGGAGCAGATGATGCATCTGAGGTTGTTCAGCCTGGAGAAAAGGAGGCTGAGGTCTCCTGGCTGTCTACAGCTCCCTGAAAAAGAGGCTGGAGCCAAGTGGGGCTTGGTCTCTCCTCCCACAGAACAAGTAGCAGGAGAAGCAAAGTAGAATCATAGAGTCAGGCAGGCTGGAAGAGAGCTCCAAGCTCAGCCAGCCCAACCTAGCACCCAGCCCTGCCCAACCAACCAGACCATGGCACTAAGTGCCCCAGCCAGGCTTGGCTGCAACACCTCCAGCCACACAGACTCCACCACCTCCCTGGGCAGCCCATTCCAGTGCCAATCACTCTCTCTGACAACAACTTCCTAACAACATCCAGCCTAGACCTGCCCTGGCACAGCTCCAGGCTGTGTCCCCTTCTTCTGTCCCTGGCTGCCTGGCAGCAGAGCCCAACCCCACCTGGCTACAGCCTCCCTGCAGGCAGCTGCAGGCAGCAATGAGCTCTGCCCTGAGCCTCCTCTGCTGCAGGCTGCACCCCCCCAGCTCCCTCAGCCTCTCCTCACAGGGCTGTGCTCCAGGCCCCTCCCCAGCCTTGCTGCCCTTCTCCAAACACCTTCCAGCACCTCAGCATCTCTCTGCAATGGAGGAGCCCAGAACTGGACACAGCACTGCAGGGGTGTGCTGAGCAGTGCTGAGCACAGGGGCACAAGAACCTCCCTTGTCCTGCTGCCCACACTGCTCCTGAGCCAGCCCAGGATGCCATTGGCTCTGCTGCCCACCTGGGCACACTGCTGCCTCCTCTGCAGCTCCTCTCTCCCACCACCCCCAGCTCCCTCTCTGCCTGGCTGCTCTCAGCCACTCTGGCCCCAGCCTGTAGTGCTGCTTAGAGTTGATGTGGCCAAAGCATAGAACTTGGCCACACTTGGCCTTGATCAATCTCATCCCATTGGCCTCTGCCCACCCATGCAGCCTGGCCAGGTCCCTCTGCAGGGCTCTCCTACCTTCCAGCAGCTCCACAGCTGCTCCTAGCTTGGTGTCATCTACAAACTCACTGCTGCTGGACTCAATGCCCTGCTCCAGATCATCACTAAAGATATTGAGCAGGACTGTGCCCAGCACTGATCCTTGGGGCACACCACCAGTGCCACTGCCACACCACCACTCTCTGGGCCCAGCCCTCCAGCCAGTTTTTGACCCATTTCAGAGTGAATCTGTCCAAGCCACGAGCTGCCAGCTTTGCCAGCAGCAGCAAGTTGCACCAGGGAAGGTTTAAGTTGGACACGAGGAACAATTTCTTCCCTTTGAGGGCTGCCAAGGCCTGGCCCAGGCTGCCCAGGGCCCCATCCCTGGAGGGGTTTCAAAGCCATGGAGATGTGGTGCTGAGGGCCATGGTGTAGTGGTGCCCTGGCAGTGCTGGGCTCATGGTTGGCCTGGATGGTCTTAAAGGTCTCTTCCAGCCTCAATGCTTCTGTGACTTTAAGGTTGAGCAGGCTGACAGCACACTCACGAAGAGCAGCAGACACCTCCTGGCAATTCCGTAACAGACAGTGAAGGCGAGGCAGGGCTCCACGTGAGGCCTGTGCCTAGCAGCATCACTCTGGTGCCACCAGCTCTTGTACCTCCACCGCTTCTCCGGCCCCTACCCCTCCGCTCCTGCTCCGAGCAAAGGAAGCCCTCGGCAGGACCGCAGGCTCAGCGCACCGGCGCCACCGCGTGGCCACCTCCCGCATCGTCATGCTTCGGTAGGGCTCTGCGCAACCCCGCAGCTCCCAGCGCTGCCCCTCCCCGCCCCAGCCTTCACTCGTACTGCATTCACCGCACAGGTGATCTAAAGCTTGGGGTTACTCCTTCAGGGTAAGTGCTCCAGAGAAGGGCGACGAGGCTGGGGAGAGGCCTTGAGCACAGCCCTACGAGGAGAGGCTGAGGGAGCTGGGATTGGTTAGCCTGGAGAAGAGGAGGCTCAGGGGAGACCTTATTGCTGTCTGCAGCTACCTGAGGGGAGGTTGTGGCCAGGAGGAGGTTGCTCTCTTCTCTCAGGTGGCCAGCACCAGAACAAGAGGACACAGCCTCAGGCTGTGCCAGGGGAGATTTAGGCTGGAGGTGAGGAGAAAGTTCTTCCCTGAGAGAGTCATTGGACACTGGAATGGGCTGCCCGGGGAGGTGGTGGAGTCGCCGTCCCTGGAGCTGTTCAAGGCAGGACTGGACGTGGCACTTGGTGCCATGGTCTGGCCTTGAGCTCTGTGCTAAAGGGTTGGACTTGATGATCTGTGAGGTCTCTTCCAACCTTGGTGATACTGTGATACTGTGATACTGTGCTTGTCTGCCTCACCCACCAAATGCGCTTCAACTCCCAGATCTCAGCGCAGGGCATGCTAGAGGACAAGCATGTTGTCAGCAGACTGGAGATGGCCATCAAGGGGTTCCATCCCCTATTATTAGTCTTTAATTACTATTATCATCATCATAGAATTAGGAAGGAATTCTTTCCGGTGAGGGCACTGAGACACTTAGAATAGGTTGCCCAGGGAGGTCATGAATGTCTCCCCACTGGAGGTGTTACAAGATCAGGCTGAATGAGTTGCTGAGTGATCTGGGCTAGAGCAAAGTGTCTCTGCCCATTGCAGGGAGGTTAGAAGTGGATGATCTTTAAAGGCCCTTTCTAACTTAAACTATTCTGTGAATCACAGAATGGTTTGGGTTGGAAGGAACCTCTAAAGTCATCCAGTCCAAGCCCCTGCAGTCAGCAGGGACATCCTCATGTAGATCAGGTTGCCCAGAGTCCTGTCAAGCCTCACCTTGAATATCTCCAGGGATGAGGCCTCAAGCACCTCCCTGGAAACACATTCCAGTGTTACACTATCCTCATGGTGCAGAACTTGTTCCTAACCCACTACTATTTTAACTAGAGAATAACCAACTGTAAAAAGATAGGAATGTGTATGTGAAGAAGAGTGTGGGCAGCAGGGCAAGGGAGGGTCTGCCCACCCTCTACTCTGCTCTAGTCATGCCACATCTGGAGTCCCAAGCTCCTCAGCTCTGGGCTCCCAAGCTCAGGAGAGCCAGGGAAGTGCTGCAGAGAGTCCAGGGGAGGCTGCAAAGCTGCTGAGGGGCCTGCAGCAGCTCTGGGAGGAGCAAAGGCTGAGAGCCCTGGGGCTGAGAGCCTGCAGAAGAGCAGCCCCAGAGGGCAGCTGAGCAATGCTCAGCAAGAGCTAAAGGAGCTGTAGGCACAAGAGCCTGGGGCCAGACTGTGCTCAGTGGCACCCAGAATGAGGTGCAACAAGGGGCACAAAGTGTAAGCCAGGAGGTTGCATGTGAAGAGGAAGTTGTTTGTTGTGAGGGTGCTGGAGGCCTGGAGCAGGCTGCCCAGAGAGGCTGTGGAGTGTCCTTGTGTGGAGAGCTTCCAACCCCTCCTGGGCATTGTGCTGCTGAGCAAGTTGCTGTGGGTGCCCTGCTTGAACAGGGAGGATCTCCAGAGTCCCCTTCCAACCCCACCATGCTTGGGCTCTGGGATTCTGTGAAGAACTGCTCTAAAGACAGATCTGGCTTCCAGAAGATGCCTCACTCAAGCAGAACAAAGCACTGGTGCATGGCAGTCCCACGCTACTAGACCCTGATCCAGCCCCACTCCCTCCCAAGCACTCCCTGAGGGATGGGTTACTCTCTTTTGCTCCTTCCAAGTCAGCAAAAGCATCTTGGCTCAGGCTTCAATTCCCTTTCTTAGCCACGATTCATAAATGAGTAGCTTTAAAAAAAACCAACACAACCACCCAACAGAACCAACCCAAAACACTCCTGAACACAGAACACTAAATGACTCCATTCTGCTCCATTCATCTGCTGTCAGAGAGGAAAATTAACCTAATGATTAATTTGTCCTCCTGTGTTTATATGGGAAGCTGGCAACAGTTCAGCTGAAACAGATCCAGTTCTGAGCAGCAAAGCAGAACTAAGGTGGAGCTG
Source organism: Pogoniulus pusillus (assembly GCF_015220805.1). NCBI lineage: Eukaryota > Metazoa > Chordata > Aves > Piciformes > Lybiidae > Pogoniulus > Pogoniulus pusillus. The sequence continues at coordinate 1,789,129 of NC_087290.1, read as the reverse complement.
CCAGACAAGCCACTGCTGCAGCAGGATTAGCAGAGTGCTGTCATTTTTAGGCTCTGAATTAATGCAGAGGACACAAAGGCTCACTGTTTGAAAGAGAAAAGTGAAATATCTTCACTGGAAGGGAGCAAGGAGAGCTCTAACGTTTGAGCAAACTTAAAGGGACACTGCTGAGCTCTAACGTTTGAGCAAACTGTTAAAGGGACACTGCTGAGCTCTAACGTTTGAGCAAACTTAAAGGGACACAGCTGAGCTCTAACGTTTGAGCAAACTGTTAAAGGGACACTGCTGAGCTCTAACGTTTGAGCAAACTTAAAGGGACACAGCTGAGCTCTAACGTTTGAGCAAACTGTTAAAGGGACACTGCTGAGCTCTAACGTTTGAGCAAACTTAAAGGGACACAGCTGAGCTCTAACGTTTGAGCAAACTGTTAAAGGGACACTGCTGAGCTCTAACGTTTGAGCAAACTTAAAGGGACACAGCTGAGCTCCAACGTTTGAGCAAACTGTTAAAGGGACACAGCTGAGCTCCAACGTTTGAGCAAACTGCTAAAGGGACACAGCTGAGCTCTAACGTTTGAGCAAACTTAAAGGGACACAGCTGAGCTCCAACGTTTGAGCAAACTGCTAAAGGGACACAGCTGAGCTCTAACGTTTGAGCAAACTTAAAGGGACACAGCTGAGCTCCAACGTTTGAGCAAATTTAAAGGGACACTGCTGAGCTCCAACGTTTGAGCAAACTGTTAAGGGACACTGCTGAGCTCCAACGTTTGAGCAAACTTAAAGGGACACAGCTGAGCTCTAACGTTTGAGCAAACTGCTAAAGGGACACTGCTGAGCTCCAACGTTTGAGCAAACTGTTAAGGGACACAGCTGAGCTCCAACGTTTGAGGAAACTGTTAAAGGGACACAGCTGAGCTCCAACGTTTGAGCAAACTGTTAAGGGACACAGCTGAGCTCTAACGTTTGAGGAAACTGTTAAAGGGACACAGCTGAGCTCCAACGTTTGAGGAAACTGTTAAAGGGACACAGCTGAGCTCTAACGTTTGAGCAAACTGTTAAGGGACACAGCTGAGCTCCAACGTTTGAGCAAATTTAAAGGGACACTGCTGAGCTCCAACGTTTGAGCAAACTGTTAAGGGACACTGCTGAGCTCCAACGTTTGAGCAAACTTAAAGGGACACAGCTGAGCTCCAACGTTTGAGCAAACTGTTAAAGGGACACTGCTGAGCTCTAACGTTTGAGCAAACTTAAAGGGACACAGCTGAGCTCCAACGTTTGAGCAAACTGTTAAGGGACACTGCTGAGCTCCAACGTTTGAGCAAACTTAAAGGGACACAGCTGAGCTCTAACGTTTGAGCAAACTGCTAAAGGGACACTGCTGAGCTCCAACGTTTGAGCAAACTGTTAAAGGGACACTGCTGAGCTCTAATGTTTGAGCAAACTTAAAGGGACACAGCTGAGCTCCAACGTTTGAGCAAACTGCTAAAGGGACACAGCTGAGCTCCAACGTTTGAGCAAATTTAAAGGGACACTGCTGAGCTCCAACGTTTGAGCAAACTTAAAGGGACACTGCTGAGCTCCAACGTTTGAGCAAACTTAAAGGGACACTGCTGAGCTCCAACGTTTGAGCAAACTGCTAAAGGGACACAGCTGAGCTCCAACGTTTGAGCAAACTTAAAGGGACACTGCTGAGCTCCAACGTTTGAGCAAACTTAAAGGGACACAGCTGAGCTCCAACCTTTGAGCAAACTGTTAAAGGGACACTGCTGAGCTCCAACGTTTGAGCAAACTGTTAAAGGGACACAGCTGAGCTCCAACGTTTGAGCAAACTGCTAAAGGGACACAGCTGAGCTCCAACGTTTAAGCAAACTGTTAAGGGACACAGCTGAGCTCCAACGTTTAAGCAAACTGTTAAGGGACACAGCTGAGCTCCAACGTTTAAGCAAACTGTTAAAGGGACACAGCTGAGCTCTAACGTTTGAGCAAACTGTTAAAGGGACACTGCTGAGCTCCAACGTTTGAGCAAACTGCTAAAGGGACACTGCTGAGCTCTAACGTTTGAGCAAACTTAAAGGGACACAGCTGAGCTCAACGTTTGAGCAAACTGTTAAAGGGACACTGCTGAGCTCTAACGTTTGAGCAAACTGCTAAAGGGACACAGCTGAGCTCCAACGTTTGAGCAAACTGTTAAAGGGACACTGCTGAGCTCTAACGTTTGAGCAAACTGCTAAAGGGACACAGCTGAGCTCTAACGTTTGAGCAAACTTAAAGGGACACAGCTGAGCTCTAACGTTTGAGCAAACTTAAAGGGACACTGCTGAGCTCTAACGTTTGAGCAAACTTAAAGGGACACAGCTGAGCTCCAACGTTTGAGCAAACTGCTAAAGGGACACAGCTGAGCTCTAACGTTTGAGCAAACTTAAAGGGACACAGCTGAGCTCTAACGTTTGAGCAAACTGTTAAAGGGACACAGCTGAGCTCCAACGTTTGAGCAAACTTAAAGGGACACAGCTGAGCTCTAACGTTTGAGCAAACTTAAAGGGACACAGCTGAGCTCTAACGTTTGAGCAAACTTAAAGGGACACAGCTGAGCTCCAACGTTTGAGCAAACTTAAAGGGACACAGCTGAGCTCTAACGTTTGAGCAAACTGCTAAAGGGACACAGCTGAGCTCCAACGTTTGAGCAAACTGCTAAAGGGACACTGCTGAGCTCCAACGTTTGAGCAAACTGTTAAGGGACACAGCTGAGCTCTAACGTTTGAGCAAACTGCTAAAGGGACACAGCTGAGCCCCAACGTTTAGCAAACTGCTAAAGGGACACAGCTGAGGGTTAGTTCTGAAGAGGACAGAGGCAAGTCACGTCCTTCATGTTTTCTTGATGTGGTGTGGAGCAGATGGCACCACAGTGGCTCAAATTCTTACACTCAAGTTCCCTGCTGGGCATCTCTCCACCTGTTTTCCTCAGCACCTTCAAAACCCCAGCTTCTAAAAAAGCACAGCCTTGGACAGAGCTGCTTTGAGCAATGTGTTCAATCTGCAGGTTGTCAGAAAAGCTGGGCCAAAACATCCACCAGCAGTTGGGATTGCAGCCCTTGCTGCCCAAAATGTCCCTTGTTCCAAGGGCAAAGCTCCATAAAATGCCAGGTTAGCTGAGAGATTAAAGCTCACCCCAGGTGGCTTTCAAAGACAGCCTCGAGATTGACTTGAATACCTTCACTGGAAGAGAGCAAGGAGAGCTCCAACGTTTGAGCAAACTTAAAGGGACACTGCTGAGGGTTAGTTTTGTAGAGAACAGAGGCAAGTCAGGTCCTTCATGTTTAAACCCCACCCCAGGTGGCTTTCAAAGAGAGTCTCAAGACTGAGTTTTTCTATCCATGCATTGAGAATGCTGGGGCAGTGGGAGTGTGGGAACAAACCCTTCCAGGCTCCAACTGGGGAAGAGAACAAAACCTTGAGAATAGGAAACTAAATTTCACTGACCTTTTTCCTGCTTCTTTTGTTCCAGTTTATTTTTCTTAGCCTGCAGTTTCTTCTCTTTTAACTTCTGGCTACAAAACAAAGCAAAAAAATGAAAAAAAAAAAGGAAAACAAACAAACAAAAAAGACTCTTTTGGCCAATGCAGCATTGTAAAGCTTCTGCACATTCACACGCTGATAAGGACAGAGGCAGCATGGAAAGGGCAGAGTTCAGGACAGAAATTTGGGCTCAGTTTGGCTTCAAGTGGGAAAATGCAGCAAAAGCCAACTGGAAGGTAACTTTCTGTTGACCATGTGTCTATGTTGGGTTAAGTCTAATTGAAGATTTGAAGCCTTCCATGATGTCACTGCAACCAAAACTAGGAATCTCCCAGGAACAAAGGAGGCAGAAAAAGCCTCAAGCTCCTTAGCCTAAGAGAAAACAGTGTCAAAGCTGAGGCTGCTGGGACTCAACACTGAGCAGAATTTAAGATGTGGTCAGTAAGAAATACTTGAACTGCAAAAGAAATCATGGAGCATGTTTTGACCTGCACTTGGTGCCATGGTCTAGCCTTGGGCACTGTGGTAAAGGGTTGGACTTGATGATCTGTGAGGTCTCTTCCAACCTTGGTGATACTGTGATACTGTGATACTGTGATCTTAGGCTGTTCTTCATGACTGTGTTGGGCCCTAGGAGTGATGGTAGGAGGCAAAGGGAACTCCAGGTCATACAGCTCAGTTCTGTGTGCCCAGCAAAGGTAATTGGGCAATCTCCCTGCTGAATGCAGGGGTTTGGATTAGAGGACTCTTTAAAGGTGCCTTCCAACCCAAACCAGTCTGAGATCAGGTTGGAAGGGATCCTAAAGATCATCTACTTCCAACCCCCTGCCATGGGCAGGGACACATCCCACCAGCACAGTTTGCTCAAGGCCTCATCTAGCCTGGCCTTGAACACCTCCAGGCAGGGGACAGCCACAGCCTCCCTGGGCAGCCTGTGCCAGTCTCTCCCCACACTCACTGCAAAGAATTTCTTCCTCAACTCCACTCTCCCTCTCCCAGCTCAAAGCCATTGTCCCTCATCCTGGCACTCCCAGCCCTTGTCCAAAGCTCCTCCCCAGCTCTCCTGGAGCCCCTTCAGGTACTGGAAGGCTGCTCTAAGGTCTCCCTGGAGCCTTCCCTTCTCCAGGCTGAACAGCTCCAACTCTCCCAGCCTGTCCCCCACAGGGGTTCTCCAGCCCTCTGATCATCTTGGTGGCCTCCTCTGCACCCTCTCCAGCAGCCCCAGGTCCTTCCTGTGCTGTGTTCCCCAGAGCTGGAAGCAGTGCTGCAGATGAGAGCTGTGCAGAGCAGACTGGAGGAGCAGAATCCCCTCCCTGCGCTGCTGCTCTCCCTGCTCTGGCTGCAGCCAGCACACAGCTGCCTCTGGGCTGCCAGTGACCAGTGCTGGCTCTGGGCACTTTGGCACCAACTGACATCCCCAGGGCCTTCTCCCCCAGGCTGCTCTTGAGCCACTCCTCACCCAGCCTGTATGTGAGCTAATGGCAGACATGGGGCAAAGCAACCTGAGGTTTATGCTCCTCTCAACACCACGAATGAGACAGAGCCAAGTGCTGTACCTGTCTGGTCAGCACAGCAGAGAAAGGGTGGTGAGGGCAGTTAAAGAGGCTCCCACAGGGCAGAGCTGTCTGGTACCTCCACCATGAGACTCCAGAAGGGGACAAGGAGGTGCTAGTGCTCAGGCAGCAGTTGTTCTCCATCTCAGGCAGGGAAAGGCAGCAGGCCAGATCTGACTTGCTGGCCATCTGTTGGGCCACACTAAATTCAAATGAGATGGCAACAGTGAGTGTGTTGTGCACTTTTGTGGCCAGTGAGTCACTTGGCAGGGGCCTTGCAGCAGCAGCAATCAGCTATGAGATGTGAAATCCTCAAAGTAAGAGATGGGATGCCAGAGTCAGACCCTCAGAGAGGGCCAAGCTGTGATACTCCTCTGCTTCTGGAAGGGATAGTGGGATTTAAATTCTTGTATCACTGTGCCACAGTGCTCAGACTATTTCCTGAGAGCAACAACCTTGTGACTCTGTGTCTAAGGCTAAGGGGAGGATGGATTAGCAGTTTTCAGCTGTTCTGTTTAACTTACCAGACCTGCCCTAGCAGCACGACAAGAGGCAATGGTTTGAAGCTGGAGCAGGGGAGATTTAGGTTAGACATCAGGAGGAAGTTCTGCACAAGGAAGGTGGTGAAATACTGAAACAGCTTGCCCAGAGATGTCCCTGGAGACATTCAAGATCAGCCTTGATGTGGTCCTGGGCAGCCTGATCTATCTAGACATGTCCCTGCTGACTGCAGGGTGGTTGGACAAGATGACCTTTGAGGGTCCCTTCCAACCTGTTGCAGTCTGTGACTCTCTGACCTGCCAGACATTTCAAAGAGGTAGGCAGAAGCTTCTAACAGCAGTGCAGCCACCAGTGAGCACTGCAGTCCTCACAGACTGACTGGAGTGCTCATAGAGGATAGCATCAGGCCCCACTACATTCTGCTAGCCCAAAACCAGACAGGTACCACCAAGCAGCCCCCATTTTTGCTTTTAAGCTGCTTGGTGTCAGCTGTTTCAGGCACAACCATCCCTGCATGGTTAGAACACACACAGTGGGGCATGGGGCAGCCAACACCACAGAGGCAGCAAAGGCTCAACCAGTCCAAAGCCATCCCACCAGTGATGGCTTGGAAAGCAGACCAGGCCAGCAGAGCCTGCCCAGCTAACAGTTACCTTTAGAAACCCAGCACTGACATGAAGAAAGGTGATTTCCACAGGCAGCCTCAGCTGATGGCTGCAGCCAGAGCAGCAGAGGCTCTCTGCAGAGCATGCAGCTGGGGGAGCCCAGGAGAGGCAGCACTCACCGCTTCCTTCGGCGCTTGGCTGTTTGCTCTTCTGCAATCATCTTATTCCTCTCCAGCTTCTTCTGGAACTCCTCATCCAGTCTTTGCTGGAATTGAGCACATGGCAGGCTTTGGTCACACTCCACACCAAAACCATGCAATTATAGAATCATACAATGGGTTGGGAGGGACCCTAAAGATCATCCAGCTCCATCCCCACTGCCATGGGCAGGGACACCTCCCACCAGCCCAGGTTGTTCAAGGCCTCATCCGGCCTGGCCTCAAATACTTCCAGGCTTGGAGCCTCCACAGCTTCTCTGGGCAACCTCCTAAGTTTCTCTCCACCCTTCTAAGGAAGGTTTTGTTCCTGGTGTCTATTCTCAATTCAGCTTCTTCCAGTTTGAAGCCATTACTTTTTGTCCTGTCACTCCAAGCCTTTATACAGAGCCCTTCCCCCGCTCTCCTGAGGGGGACTTCCAGCACTGGAAGGTTGCTCTAAGGTCTCCCCAGACTCTTCTCTTGGCTGAACAACCCCAGCTCCCTCAGCCTGTCATGGGATCACAGGATATTAGGGGTTGGAAGGGACACATGGAAATCATTGAGTCCAACCCCCCTGCCAGAGCAGGTCCACAAAATGTAGCACAGGTCACAGAGGAACTGTCTTTGTAGCAGAGGGGCTCCTGCCCTCTGACAGCAGTCTTCATGGCATGATTTTATGGGGAAAAAGGGAAAAAAAAAACAAAATATATGTAATGAGCATCAAGCAGTCAGGAGGAAAAAGTTCTGCTGACCTTCTCAGCCATGGCATCCATGAAATCCTGCCTCTGGTACTCCCTGCGGCGCAGGTGCCGGTACACATGGAACTCCCCACTCCCAGCTCCAGCACTGGAACCTACAGCAAAGAGGAATTAGTCTACCAGAAATAAGCTCAACTAAATCTTCCAGATGCCACCAGCCAGGTGCTGAGAACCAGGACACATGAAAGGGCTCTGCAGGATGAAGAGGATGGAGGATGTCGTCATTTGGGGCAAGCTCCAACCACCCAAGACCAAAAGTCAAGGCAAGCTGTAAAGCCAAACACTCAGAGGTCACTCCAGTTTGTACTGGGCAGTTACCCACCTGGAGAGAATCCAGTCTTGGCTGGACATTGAGGCAGGAAAAGAAGCAGGGATCAAGGGCACAGCCCCATTCTCTGCTAGGTAGAAATCACAGAATGGTTTAGGTTGGACGGGAGCTCAGAGCTCAACCAGTTCCAATCCCCCTGCCATAGGCAGGGACACCTCCCACTAGAACAGGCTGCTCAAGGCCTCATCCAGCCTGGCCTTGAACACCTCCAGGGAGGCTGTGGAGCACAGAAGCACCCAATGTGATCTTTGATCACATTGGGTGCTTCTGTGCTCCACAGCCTCCCTGAGCAACCTGTGCCAGTGTCTCACCACCCTCTTCCTAACATGCTACTGAGGCTGCCTCTGGCTGATTTTCAGCATTGCATATTAAAACCAAAGGTTAGCAGAGAGGTGTCAAAGCTCCTCAGATGGTACCTTCCCAGGCAACAGAGATTTTTAGTGTTCCCTAATAAATAAACCTTCCTGGCATCAGCCTGCAGGTTGAAGTCTCCCAGGAGCTTTCACTAGCACCCTCCACTTGCTGTCCCCTGAGCCATTTCTCAATGAATGCCTCAGAAGAGAGCCTGAGCCATGCCAGCAAGGCAGCTGGCACTGCAGTGAGGGTGCTCAGCACCAACAGGAACCCAGCACCTCTGCTGGCCCCAGAAAAACTAGACACTTCAACTCAAGAACACAGCAAAGACAGCTGAGAAAGCCAGGCAGGAGGTACAAGGAGCTGAACAGTTTATTCAGAAGCTTTAGGCCAAAATAAATCCTAGAATTAAGCAGGCTGGAAGAGAGCTCCAAGCTCCTCCAGCCCAACCTAGCACCCAGCCCCAACCAACCAACCAGACCATGGCACTAAGTGCCCCAGCCAGGCTTGGCTGCAACACCTCCAGCCACACAGACTCCACCACCTCCCTGGGCAGCCCATTCCAGTGCCAATCACTCTCTCTGACAACAGCTTCCTCCTAACATCCAGCCTAGACCGGCCCTGCCACAGCTCCAGGCTCTGTCCCCTTCTTCTGCTGGTGCTTGCCTGGCAGCAGAGCCCAACCCCACCTGGCTACAGCCTCCCTGCAGGCAGCTGCAGGCAGCAATGAGCTCTACCCTGAGCCTCCTCTGCTGCAGGCTGCACTCCCCCAGCTCCCTCAGCCTCTCCTCACAGGGCAATATTCAGAAATAAGAAGAAAGCAGCCTCTAGAAGGGCTCATTAATAAGAAGGAAGCAAAAGAACAGAGCTTCTGGATGCAGACAGAATTTACACAACTACTACACTTGATCCCTGCAGGTACCAGCAAAGTGTAAGCAGAACACTTGGGTCAGGTTCCTTGTGCGGCTGCCAGCTCCCTCCCTGACCATGCACAACCACTTCAGCTGCTTGCTGCCTGGGATTCAGCCTGAAGGCAGACAAAAGAGGTACTTCAAAAGCATCCAGGGCCCTCTCAGACCCGTGGAGAGGACACATCAACTTGCCACTTCCTTGTCATCACCAGAGCAGCAGCTCAGCTCCACAGGCATTGTTCACTCTGCATTCTGACAACAAGTAGCAAAGTATAGTTTCATAGAATCAAGCAGGCTGGAAGAGAGCTCCAAGCTCAGCCAGTCCAACCTAGCACCCAGCCCTAGCCAGTCAACCAGACCATGGCACTAAGTGCCCCAGCCAGGCTTGGCTGCAACACCTCCAGGGACGGTGCCTCCACCACCTCCCTGGGCAGCCCATTCCAATGCCAATCACTCTCTCTGCCAGGAACTTCCTAACAACATCCAGCCTTAGACTTTCCCCAGCACAACTTGAGACTGTGTCCCCTTGTTCTATTGCTGGTTGCTTGGGAGAAGAGGCCAACCCTCACCTGGCCTTCAGGTAGTCGTAGACAGCAATGAGCTCTGCCCTGAGCCTCCTCTGCTGCAGGCTGCACCCCCCCAGCTCCCTCAGCCTCTCCTCACAGAGCTGTGCTCCAGGCCCCTCCCCAGCCTTGCTGCCCTTCTCCAAACATCTTCCAGCACCTCAGCAGCTCTCTGCAATGGAGGAGCCCAGCACTGGACACAGCACTGCAGGGGTGACCTGAGCAGTGCTGAGCACAGGGACAGAATAACCTCCCTTGTCCTGCTGCCCACACTGCTCCTAAGCCAGACCAGGATGCCATTGGCTCTGCTGCCCACCTGGGCACACTGCTGCCTCATCTTCAGTCTACTATCTCCCAGCACCCCCAGCTCCCTCTCTGCCTGGCTGCTCTCAGCCACTCTGGCCCCAGCCTGCAGTGCTGCTTGGGGTTGTTGTGGCCAAAGTGCAGAACCCTGCCCTTGGCCTTGTTCAATCTCATCCCCTTGGCCTCTGCCCACCCATGCAGCCTGTGCAGGTCCCTCTGCAGGGCTCTCCTACCTTCCAACAGATCAACACCTGATCCCAAGAACCAAAAGCCATAAAGAGCAGCTCTGGCAGCCCATCTCACACCAGCAAAATGAGCAGAGAATCCTCTCTGGACCTTTTCTGCTCAACACATTTGTAAGGTTTAAGGAGTTATCTGAAGAGCCTTTACCCATCACATCTCTAACGAACTCCGGGGGGGGCCGTGGTGCCCATTCATTCAGCTTCTCAGGGATTGGCACAGTCTTCTCCTGCAGGAACAAACCAAGCAGCCATCAGTCACCTCCCAGCAGCAAAGCCTGACAACTGTAACACACTGCCAAAGCAGTGTGGGGCATCAGCAGCCTCTTCCACCAGCTGATGGAGCTCCGAGGAGCACAGCTGCAGAAGCCCCCTCTCGCACAGGGATCAGAAGCAGGCAGGAAAGGGGGATCAGGAGGCCTCCTGCCTTCCCCTCACAGGAGGATTAGGAGTGTGTGTGCTGCAGTATGGGAGCTGGAAGAAGCAAGCCAGTGCCCCAAACGCTGATAGAAACCACATCTAGCTCCCGTGCCAGCAGTCTGGGAAGAGCAGAAAGGCATCTGTGCACCCTGGCTGCCAGGGCAGAACACATGGTGCAAGGTCAGGGGACGAACGCGGCGTGGGAACGTCCCAGCCTCCTCCAGCAGACGCAGGGGGAGGGCGAGAGCCTCCACCTGTCAAACACCTCCTCCTCAGGACAAGGAGCACAGCACCCCCGCCAGAGGAACCGGGGTCAGTTCTCCCCATTGGAACCAGCAGGCAGAGTGCTCAGAGGCCAATCGCAGCACCCCGGGACAACGGAGGCCTCCCCCCGCAGAGCCCCACGGCAGATGGGGGCCTCTACCCTCACCCCCAGTGTCTGCCCCCTCCGGGACTGGGGAACGGTGGTGTTAGGCCTTTTCCCCTCCCAGGCACGGGAAGGTGGCAGGAGGGGCTCGGTCCCTGTGCCCTCACGGCCAGGGGAGGAAGGTGGCAGGAGGGGGTCGGTCCCTGTGCCCTCACGGCCCCGGGGGGAAGGTGGCAGGAGGGGGTCGGTCCCTGTGCCCTCACGGCCAGGGGGGGAAGGTGGCAGGACGGGGTCGGTCCCTGTGCCCTCACGGCCCCGGGGAGGAAGGTGGCAGGAGGGGGTCGGTCCCTCTCCCCTTACAGAGGCACAGAGGCGGGTCGGTTCCTCGCCCCTCACACAGCCCGGAGCGGGGAGTCGGTTCTCCCGTCCCCTCAGGGCCCCGGGGGCGGCGCAGGGCGGTCGGTGCCGCTGCTCTCACAGCCCCGGGGGCAGCGCAGGGCGGTCAGTGCCGCTGCTCTCACAGCCCCGGGGGCGGCGCAGGGCGGTCGGTGCCGCTGCTCTCACAGCCCCGGGGGCAGCGCAGGGCGGTCAGTGCCGCTGCTCTCACAGCCCCGGGGGCGGCGCAGGGCGGTCGGTGCCGCTGCTCTCACGGCCCCGGGGGCGGCGCAGGGCGGTCGGTGCCGCTGCTCTCACAGCCCCGGGGGGCGGCTGCGGCCCCGCTGCCCTCCAGGCCCGAGCGGAGCGGGGCGGACTCGGCCTCTCCCCACACCGAGCGGGGAAGGGGGCGGCGGTGTGGGGCCCTTTTCCCTCACGGAGGCGAGAGGCGGGAGCGGTGCTGCCAGTGAGCCTCTCCTGCAGAAGCAGCGAAGGAGCCCGGCCCCGACCTGACCCCCGGCCCGGGGTGGTCTGTCCGCCTGCCCTCCCAGGTCCTGAGGGGACGGAGGAGCTGGCTCGGGCGCTGCCCGCTCCCGGCGCGGCGGGCGGCCTCACCGGGTTCCTCATGAGCCGCTCCAGGCGCAGGCGCTGCTCCTCGGCGGCGCTGCGGGGAATGACGAGCGGCTGCGGCTCCTTGCGCGGCCGCGGCGGGCGCGGGGCCGAGGGCGCCGCCATCTTCAGCCACACCGCGGCCCGCCCCGCGCCCCCCACGTCACGGGGCGTGCCCGGCGCCGCTGCGTCACTGGCGTCACTGACGTCACGCACGGGCGTCACGCCCGCGGTGTGCCAGGGGCTCCCGGGGTGTGCAAGGAGCTCCGGCGGTGTACAGGGGGCTCCCGGGGTGTGCCAGGGGCTCCCCCGGTGTACAGGGGGCTCCCGGGGTGTGCCAGGGGCTTCCCCGGTGTACAGGGGGCTCCCGGGGTGTGCAAGGAGCTCCGGCGGTGTACAGGGGACTCCCGGGGTGTGCCAGGGGCTCCCCCGGTGTACAGGGGGCTCCCGGGGTGTGCCAGGGGCTTCCCCGGTGTACAGGGGGCTCCCGGGGTGTGCAAGGAGCTCCGGCGGTGTACAGGGGACTCCCGGGGTGTGCCAGGGGCTTCCCCGGTGTACAGGGGGCTCCCGGGGTCTGCCAGGGGCTCCCCCGGTGTACAGGGGGCTCCCGGGGTGTGCAAGGAGCTCCGGCGGTGTACAGGGGGCTCCGGCGGTGTACAGGGGGCTCCGGTGGTGTACAGGGGGCTCCGGCGGTGTGCCAGGGGCTCCCGCGGTGTGCCAGGGGGCTCCGGTGGTGTACAGGGGGCTCCGGTGGTGTACAGGGGCTCCCGCGGTGTGCAAGGAGCTCCCGCGGTGTACAGGGGCTCCGGAGGTGTACAGGAGGCTCCCGCGGTGTACAGGGGGCTCCCGCGGTGTGCCAGGGGCTCCGGCGGTGTACAGGGGGCTCCCGGGGTGTACAGGGAGCTCCCGCGGTGTACAGGGGGCTCCCGCGGTGTACAAGATACTCCCGCGGTGTACAGGGGGCTCCGGTGGTGTACAGGGTGCTCCCCCGGTGTACAGGGGGCTCCGGTGGTGTGCCAGGGGCTCCCGCGGTGTACAGGGGGCTCCGGTGGTGTACAGGGGGCTCCCCCGGTGTACAGGGGGCTCCGGCGGTGTACAGGGGGCTCCGGCGGTGTACAGGGGGCTCCGGTGGTGTGCCAGGGGCTCCCGCGGTGTGCCAGGGGGCTCCGGCGGTGTACAGGGGGCTCCGGTGGTGTACAGGGGCTCCCGCGGTGTGCCAGGGGCTCCCGCGGTGTACAGGGGCTCCGGAGGTGTACAGGAGGCTCCCGCGGTGTACAGGGGGCTCCCGCGGTGTACAGGGGGCTCCCGCGGTGTGCCAGGGGCTCCGGCGGTGTACAGGGGGCTCCCGGGGTGTACAGGGAGCTCCCGCGGTGTACAGGGGGCTCCCGCGGTGTACAAGATACTCCCGCGGTGTACAGGGGGCTCCCGCGGTGTACAGGGGGCTCCGGCGGTGTACAGGGGGCTCCGGCGGTGTACAGGGGGCTCCGGCGGTGTACAGGGGGCGCCGGCGGTGTACAGGGGGCGCCGGTGGTGTACAAGATACTCCCGCGGTGTACAGGGGGCTCCGGCGGTGTGCAGGGGGCGCCGGTGGTGTACAAGATACTCCTGCGGTGTACAGGGGGCTCCGGCGGTGTACAGGGGGCGCCGGTGGTGTACAAGATACTCCCGCGGTGTACAGGGGGCTCCGGCGGTGTACAGGGGGCGCCGGTGGTGTACAAGATACTCCCGCGGTGTACAGGGGGCTCCCGCGGTGTACAGGGGGCGCCGGTGGTGTACAAGATACTCCCGCGGTGTACAGGGGGCTCCGGCGGTGTACAGGGGGCGCCGGTGGTGTACAAGATACTCCCGTGGTGTACAGGGGGCTCCCGCGGTGTACAGGGGGCTCCCGCGGTGTACAAGATGCTCCTGTGCGGAAGCGGCAGGGCCCTGGGCCCTCAGCCCTGTGTCTTGGCGCGGCCCTGAGTCGGTCCCAGCGCTGCTCCTGTTGCAGCTCTGCTTTCTCCCCCTACCCCCAGGCCTGTCCTGCGGGCTCCGGCGGGTGTAGGCTGCCCCCCACGGGACCCGGTTGCAAGGCACCTCCAGCATCTGCCGCGCCCTGGGCTCAGCCCCTGAGAGCAGAGCCCCCAGGAGGGGGAAAGTTCAGTGCGTTTCGCACTGGCACCCTCAGCCCTGCCAAATGCCTTCTCCGTGGCGGTGTGAGCGATATCGGACTCCCCGGTGCGTCCCCGGCAGGGAGCCTGCGCCATCTGTTTGTGTCACTTCGGTAATTCCCGGGCGCTGCCCGTGCGCTCTGTGCGCTGGCAGTGACGAACGGCAGCGCCGTTCCCCGGGGAGCAGCCGTGCCGGGTGCCGGCGGGCAGCGAGGGCCGGGGGGAATGCTGCCTTCAGATCCACTCCTAACTGCTGCGGGAACGGCGCCGGGAGCAGCCGCGGGCTTGCACGGCCAGCTGCGTGTTAGCACAGCATCACAGTATCACAGCATCACCGAGGTTGGAAGAGACCTCACAGACCATCAAGTCCAACCCTTTACCACAGAGCTCAAGGCCAGACCATGGCACCAAGTGCCACGTCCAGTCCTGCCTTGAACAGCTCCAGGGACGGCGACTCCACCACCTCCCCGGGCAGCCCATTCCAGTGCCCAATGACTCTCTCAGGGAAGAACTTTCTCCTCACCTCCAGCCTAAATCTCCCCTGGCACAGCCTGAGGCTGTGTCCTCTCGTTCTGGTGCTGGCCACCTGAGAGAAGAGAGCAACCTCCTCCTGGCCACAACCTCCCCTCAGGTAGTTGCAGACAGCAATAAGGTCTGCCCTGAGCCTCCTCTTCTCCAGGCTAACCAATCCCAGCTCCCTCAGCCTCTCCTCCTAGGGCTGTGCTCAAGGCCTCTCCCCAGCCTCGTTGCCCTTCTCTGGACACGCTCAAGCATCTCAATGTCCCTCCTAAACTGGGGGGCCCAGAACTGAACACAGCACTCAAGGTGAGGTCTAAGCAGTGCAGAGTACAGGGGCAGAATGACCTCCCTGCTCCTGCTGGCCACACCATTTCTGTTCATCTGCTGGGGACCGAGAGGAGCCGGGGAGGGAGAGGGGCCGGGGAGAGGAGCCGGAGCTGGCCGCGGTGCAGGCGTCCTCCTCCAGCCACATGCCTTGCGGGGCTGCCGTGGCTCGCAGAGATGGCAAGGCATGGGCCGGGGCTGCGTGCGCCAGAGCATCAGCCGGCAGCGGTCAGCTGCGAGGGGAGAGGGCACAGCCTCGCTGGGGCTCAGGGGTGTAAGCCCGAGCCGGATAGTTGGGCTCTGGGTTTCAGACAGCTTCGTGCTGTGCATGTGGAGTGGGTGAGAGAATAAGGGAAGAGAGAGGCCGGGAACGGCTCCCCCTCAGACTGATGGGTCACTCGTATGAGCGAATCTATTCAGCCCCATGCTCTTCCCTCCTCTGTGAAGGGAACTGGAGCTGGTCCTCAGCTTCAACGCGATGTTTACAAAAGACTTTTCAACCTCTGCCGAGGTTGCTATGGCAATCACACCGGTTGGTGCCTCCTGTTTGTCTTACCGACCTGATTTGTAAAAGAATGGTGTGAATTTAGCCTTGGCCGAGTGCCCAGCTGGCCCTGGAGGGCATCCTTGCACAGTTGCAGCCCTGGCTTGGAGCGCCGTGAGCAGCTTCCCCGGTGCCGTCTGCCAGCCCAGGAGCTCCTGTGCTCGCAGTTTTCCCAGCCCTGGGTCCTCTGCATCCCACCAGGAAAGAAAACAGGGAGTGAGTGCCAGCCTGCAGTCAGTCTGTGCCAGCCTGCACTCAGTGCTTGCCAGGGAGGCACCGGCTGGGGCTGCCCCCATCCTCACCCAGTCCCTTCAGCAGAGCTTTTAGAAGCAGAGCTGCTGCACATCCATTGCCCTTCCCCTCTGCCCTGCACACAAATGAGCTCACTGCCGTGCCAAGTGCCACCCTGTTTCTTCCTCCTCGATGTCACAGCCACCTCTGACACAGCTTCCAACAGCAGGGCTGTGAGCAATCAGCTGCCAGGTCTCTGCCCTCTCCTGCTAGTCCCCAGAGGAGGAAGGCAGAAGGGTGGCTGTGCCCAGGGCTGTGGGGAGCAGCTAGGAAGCTCCACTCTGCTGCCCACATTGTGGTTTGTGCCCCAGTCTGTGGGAACAACAGGCAGCTGCCTGCCAGCCAGCAGAGCCCACGCAGAGAGCATAGGGAGAGACCTGGGAGCATCTCTAGCTGCCTGGCTCGGGATCTGCTGCAGACTGGCACTGCTGCAGTGTGGCTGGCTGGGGAGGGGAGACCAGACAGCAGACAGCACAGAACGGGTCGAGTTGGAAGGGACCTTTCAGTTCATCCAGCCCCAGCCCCCTGCCATGGGCAGGGACACCTCCCACCAGCACAGGGTGCTCAAGCCCTCATCCAGCCTGGCCTTGAACACCTCCAGGGGGGAGGCAGCCACAGCCTCCCTGGGCAACCTGTGCCAGTGTCTCACTACCCTCACTCTCAATAATTTCTTCCTCATCTCCACTCTCAATCTCCCCTCTCACAGCTCAAGGCCATTCACTCCTAGCCCTCGTCCAAATTCCCTCCCCAGCTCTTCTGAAGCCCCTTTAGGTACTGGAAGGCTGCTCTTATCTCTTGCTAGAGCCTTCTCCATGCCCGAATCCTCTGGGGAGATTCTCCATCCCTCTGATCATCTTCATGGCCTCCTCTGGACCCTCTCCAGCAGCTCCAGGTCCTTCCTGTGCTGGTTCCCCAGAGCTGGAGGCAGTGCTGCAGGTGAGGGCTGAGCAGATTGAAGGGGCAGAATCCCCTCCCTGTGCTGCTGCTCTCCCTGCCCTGGCTGCAGCCAGCACACAGCTGCCTCTGGGCTGCCAGTGACCAGTGCTGGCTCCTGGGCACTTTGTCACCAACTGACACCCCCAAGGCCTTCTCCTCCAGGCTGCTCTTGAGCCACTCCTCCCTCAGCCTGTGTGTGATTTACTCAAGTCATACAAAAATAGGAAGTATTCATTGTGCCAGTAAGAAGTACAAAGCCATGAACCAGAGTGCTGGGCTGGCAGAACTGGGCTTACTGGGACCTGGGGATTTGCATTAGAACAGGGAAGTGTTTGCAGTGCAAACCAAGCACGGTTCAGCTCCCAGATCCCTGTCAAAGCAGCTCCCCTGTGATTGAGAGCCAGGGCCTTCAGAGGAGCTCTCCTAATCCCGGGGTCACTTTTGGGCCCCTCACTCCAAGAAGGACATTGAGGGGCTGGAGCAGGGCCAGAGAAGGGAACAAAGCTGGGAAAAGGTCTGGAGAGCAGGGCTGGGGAGGAGCAGCTGAGGGAGCTGGAGGAGGCTGAGAGGAGACCTCATTGCTCTCTGCAGCTTCCTGAGAGGAGGCTGGAGCCAGGTGAGGGTTGGGCTCTGCTCCCTAGGATCAGATAATAGGAGAGGAACTGGCTTGAAATTGTGCCAGGGCAGGGTTAGGTTGGAGATGAGGACAAATTGCTGCAAAAGTGGTCAGGGCTTGGCACAGGCTGCCCAGGGAGGTGGTGGAGTCCCCATGCCTGGAGGTGTTGTAGACAGGTGTGGCCATGGCACCTGGGCACAGGGTTTAGTAGCCATGGTGGGGCTGGGTCGATGCTGGACTGGATGATCTTGGAGAGATGTTCCAGCCCAGGCAGTTCTGTGGTTCTGGAAGCACTCAGCCTTTGCTGAGAAAGGCTCTGGGCAGGCAGGAGCAGCTGTGAGAGCTCCACCACCCCCACGAGGCGTGGGAGGCTTCACTGCTCAAATCCCTTCGCATTTTTGCCCTCTCCACAATGTCTGCCAGGGTGCAGCTCGGTGCCAGCACCCCCACAGAGCAGCCCTGCTCCAGCCCCGGGCAGCCTGGCACACAACCCGGCGCAGCCCACACGCTGGGACTGCCTGCCCCTTGTTTGTCTGCTGGATCTCTGTGTGCCTCGCCCCCCCAGGCAGCCTGCGAGCCTGTTTTCCAGCCAGATTAATGCTGTAATTAGCAGTTTGTTAATGGGCTGAGGTGTGAAGGGCTCCCGGAGCAGCTGTCCCCGGGCACAGCCCCTGGGGCCGAAGGAGCCCATATGGAGGGGCTGTGCCCTCCCCAGCTGCCCCGCTCCTGATGGATGAGCTCTCCAGGACCAGGCTCTGGGGACTGCGTGGGGAGGGAAGGGTTCAGCGGAGGGCTGCGAGAGCAGCGGGGTCTGATGGCGGCGCCGAGCAGCATCCTCCACCCCCGAGCCGTGCGCCGGCTGCGAGCTGCGTCTGTCGCCGCTGAGCTGTGACACCGCCGTCTGGGACCACGCAGCCCTGCTCCCTGCGAGCCTCCGCACCACACTGCACACCCGAGAGACGGCAGTGGGCTGCGAGGAGCTGCTGCTCGGGGGAGACGAAGGCAGAGCAGAACTCAGCTGCTGGAATGTGCCAGTTCAGGCCTTTGGCCAGCGAGGGAGGTGCAGCAAATTCACTGCTTCCAGAGCCCCTGCGGGGTGAGGCTGGCAGGGACCTCTGGAGATCACCCAGCCCAAGCCAACTGCTGCAGCAGGGCACCCACAGCAGCTTGCCCAGCAGCACAGTGCCAGGGGGGTTGGAAGCTCTCCACACAAGGACACTCCACAGCCTCTCTGGGCAGCCTGCTCCAGGCCTCCAGCACCCTCACAACAAACAACTTGCTCCTCCTCTGCACAGCCAACCTCCTGCCTGACACTTTGTGCCCCTTGCTGCCCCTTGGCCTGTCCCTGGGCACCACTGAGCAGAGTCTGGCCCCAGCCTCTTGCCCCCCACAGCTGCTTCAGCTCTTGCTGAGCATTGCTCAGCTGCCCTCTGGGGCTGCTCTTCTGTAGGCTCTCAGCCCCAGGGCTCTCAGCCTTTGCTCCTCCCAGAGCTGCTCCAGGCCCCTCAGCAGCTCTGCAGCCTCCCCTGGACTCTGTGCAGCACTTCCCTGGCTCTCTGCAACTGGGGAGCCCAGAGCTGGACCCAGCACTCCACATGTGGCCTCCATAGGGCAGAACAGATTGGGAGAACCTCCCTTGCCCCCCAGGGCACATTGCTGCCCCATGGGCACTTGCTGTCCCCCAGCACTCCCAGCTCCTTCTCCTTGCTGCTGCTTCTCAGCAGGTCCCTCCCCTCAGCTGTCCTGCTGCAGGAGGTTGTTCCTGCCCAGGGCCAGGACCCTGCACTTGCCCTTGGTGAGCTTTGTGAGGTTCCCTCTGCCCAGCTCTGCAGCCTGCCCAGGTCTGGCTGATGGCAGCAGAGCCTGAAGGGATTCTGTCACTGCTCCCAGTTTGGGACCAGCAGCAAACTTCATTTCATCCAGGTCATTGATGAAGATGTTGACCAAGACTGGCCTTAGTCCTGACCTCTATCTTCTGTGCTGCATCATGGAGTCAGGCAGGCTGGAAGAGAGCTCCAAGCTCACCCAGCCCAACCTAGCACCCAGCCCTGCCCAACCAACCAGACCATGGCATTAAGTGCCCCAGCCAGGCTTGGCTGCAACACCTCCAGCCACGGCCACTCCACCACCTCCCTGGGCAGCCCATTCCAGTGCCAATCACTCTCTCTGACAGGAACTTTCTCCTAACATCCAGCCTAGACCTGCCCTGGCACAGCTCCAGGCTGTGCCCCCTTCTTCTGCTGGTGCTTGCCTGGCAGCAGAGCCCAACCCCACCTGGCTACAGCCTCCCTGCAGGCAGCTGCAGGCAGCAATGAGCTCTGCCCTGAGCCTCCTCTGCTGCAGGCTGCACCCCCCCAGCTCCCTCAGCCTCTCCTCACAGGGCTGTGCTCCAGGCCCCTCCCCAGCCTTGCTGCCCTTCTCCAAACACCTTCCAGCACCTCAGCATCTCTCTGCAATGGAGGAGCCCAGAACTGGACACAGCACTCCAGGGGTGGCCTGAGCAGTGCTGAGCACAGGGGCAGCAGAACCTCCCTTGTCCTGCTGCCCACACTGCTCCTGAGCCAGCCCAGGGATGGAGTTGTTCCAGCTTGCACCAGTGCCACACCAGACGAAGAAAACGTCAGACTGGGAGGAGAGGAAACCCTGCCCTGTACAGCCTGGGCCCATCCTCTGCCTCCTTATGCCCAACAGTAAGAGAAGCTTCCTCCTGCTCCATCCTCTGTGCCCTGCATCAGGCAGGGGCAGCTTCCTGGAGGCAGCAACAGGGTCTGCAGTGTGGGAGATGCCAGCAGCCTCCCTCCCTGCTTTCTTTTCCCCAGCAAAGCCCCAGGCTCATGCTGTGCCCTTTTTGCAAGTGATTTTATTTCAGATCTGGAACTCTCCACTGCTTTCCCCCCTCCTCCCCTCTTTGTCTCTTTGTTTTCTTAAATAAAATTAATTTATTCTACACAACAGCAAAACTCTTCCAGACTCTTTTCTCCCCTATGTACAAACATTTGCACTTGCATTGCTCCCCCTCTCCTTCACCTCTCAGCCAACAGCTGCAGGTCTGTAAGGCAGTGCTCCCATCCACACCCCCTCAGTGAAGAGCAGGAGTCACCATGTCTGTGCCACATCCTTCACTCTGTGTGTGAGGGAAGAGGTTGCACCTTAAACCCACCAGCCAAGAGCACCTGGCCTCTCCCTGCTGCCTGGACCCCTCCAAGCTGGGCTTTTAACTGTGCTGAGGAAGGACAAACACACCCAGCAGAGCAAACTGGTGCCACTGCCCTCTGAAGGGCTGTGTTCTGGGGGAGGGGGTGGCTTCTGCTGCACGAATGAGCCCCACCAGGGGCTCTTACACCCCCCCCCCCGGGACAGGAAGGCAGGTTCTGTGTTGCAGGAGGAGGCAAGGAGCCTTGGAGACACCTTCCCTGCCCTCTGGAAGTGGGAGAGAAAAATGACACCAGCACTGGGGACATCTTTTGCTAGCTCAGGAAAGAAGGCACCATAAAAAGAAGCAGAGATTTGACCCAGCCCAGAACTCCAGGCGAGTTCAAGGGGGGTTGAGCTGAGTTGTGGCTCGTCTCATGCCACTCCTTGCCCTAAGGAGGAACCTCCAGCTGGGTGTGGTGGGGTCTGCTTTACCTGGAGACCTACCCAGACACTCAAAGCCACCTCACCCAGGTCCTGCCAGCAGTGTCACCCAAGCCTGGCAGCCACAGGAGGACCTGGGGGACCCTGGTGATGGAGAAGGCCAAAGCAGGAGGGACAGGCAAGCACTTTGTGAGCAAAGCTGCCCTTGCAGAGGGTCTCCCAGGCCAAGAGCAGGCAATCTCAGTTAGCAGCCTGGGCTGTAAAACCACCCCCAGGGCTCCAGAGACCTGCAGGAAAAGCACCCAGAGGATGGTGCACACCTGGGGACAGCAGGTCCCTGCTCCATGCTCCCTTCCAGAGCTCACCTCTACCAGGGCACCTCCTGTTTCAGCTAGAGCTGCCTGTGGGGCTGCACTGCTCTATCAGAATAGCCACCGAGGAGTGGTGACCATGGCAGTGTCTGGTCCTTCCCAGCAGCAGGGCTGCTACAGCTGTCCCTGGGCAGGGTTTTGGATCTGCAGCCATCAGTGAGGGCAATCCAGCCTGGCCTGGCCCCTCTGTGTCAGCCACCTGGCAGCAGCTTCATTCTTTTTGCTCTCCCTGGGCAAGAGAGCCCAAGAGAAAAACCCAAATGCCCTCCTGAAGACCTCTGGGGTTTTCATTCCCCATCTCAGCCCCTGGCCTCTGTCTGACGCCCCCCAGGACATCCTGGGTGAGAGACAACTGAGTGGGAGTGGTCAGATTTGTCTTGATTTGCCCTTGAGCTGAGAAAGGCATCGGTGGAAAGCAGGCAGGAGGCTGAGCTCATGTCCTGGAGGAGAGCTCAGGCTTTGAAAAAGCAAGGAAGGGAGGGAAGAGGAAAGGAGTTGTGCAGAGACTCTCTGTCGGTAGAGCAAGGACAGGAGGAAGGAGCAGACATGGCAGGACAGCAGGAAAACCCTTCCTGGAGTGATTCATTAAGTGCTGGAAAAGCCTTCTCCGGGCAGAGGGTGGGAAACATGCCCCAGAGGCAGCCTGAACCCCCAGGCTCCTGCAGCTGCCTCCTGCTCCTGTGCGAGGGAAGCCTCTGCGCTGGGATCTGCCCTTTCCATCTTCAGCCCCTGCTTTGTGGGGTGGTGGTGCTAGGAGGGATGTTGGCCACACTGGGCAACAGAGGAGCCATGCCAGGGTGCTTTGGCTGGAGGATGGAGCTCATCACAGCATCAGGCTGCCAGCCCAGGGTGGGTATATCCCCAGGGAGGAGGTGCAGGGTGCAGGCTCTTGGTCCAGAGGGAACGAGAAGAGGCTGCGAGCTCCAGCGTGGCACTGACACCTCCCCAGCCGCCAGCCCTGCCCCAGCCTCGAGGCTGGTGCCAGGTGCCGCTGGGACATCACCTGCTGCTGACACAGCAGAGAGGAGGAGGAGGACATCCCGGCTGGGTCGCTGGCGGTGGCTGCAGGAGGCTGGTGCAGCAGTGAGGGGTGCTGGGGCCCCACATGCCCCCCGCAGCCACCCTGGGCACGGGGGCTCAGTAGAAGGAGTATTGGTTCTCCACCGCCCGGGTGCGGCTGCGGGCACCGTCAGCCTCGTGGTAGTCCTCGGCACCGCTGGCGGGGGGCTCCGGCCGGCGCTCGGCGCTGTCGCTGCGGCTGCGGGGGCCCAGGGCCCCCTCCAGGCGGTGGTAGGGCGCGGGGACGGCAGGGGTCGCGGCCGCCCCCTCGGCGGGCGGCGGGGCTGGGGGGCCGGCGGGTGCGGTGCTGCAGTAGTGCGGGGGTGGCACGTCCCGGCTGCCCGGCGGCTGCGGCACCGCAGCGGGGGCGGGGGCAGCATCTGCGAGGGAGACAGGAGCGTGACCAGCCCCGCTCCACCGCTGGCCCCTTCCCGCGCACACCTTCCCTCTCGCTTGCCCTCTCTACCCTCGACCTGGCCTTCCCCAGCCCTCCTCGCCCACCCTGTCGCAGCACGGCAGGATGCCCCAAGCCCCACTGCGCCTCTCCTGCCACCCACAGCCAGGCACACAGGGGTCACCCCAGCACAGCCCCGCTCCTCCCTGCGTGCTCCTCCTTGCACGCTCCTCCCTGCGCGCTCCTCCCTGCACGCTCCTCCTTGCACGCTCCTCCCTGCGCGCTCCTCCCTGCGCGCTCCTCCCTGCGCGCTCCTCCCTGCACGCTCCTCCCTGCGCGCTCCTCCCTGCGCGCTCCTCCCTGCGCGCTCCTCCCTGCGCGCTCCTCCCTGCGCGCTCCTCCGTGCGTGCTTCTCCCTGCGTGCTCCTCCCTGCGTGCTCCTCCTTGCACGCTCCTCCTTGCACGCTCCATCCTGCACGCTCCTCCTTGCACGCTCCTCCCTGCACCCTCCTCCCTGCGCGCTCCTCCCTGCACGCTCCTCCATGCACGCTCCTCCCTGCACGCTCCTCCCTGCGCGCTCCTCCCTGCACGCTCCTCCCTGCACGCTCCTCCTTGCACGCTCCTCCCTGCACCCTCCTCCTTGCACGCTCCTCCTTGCACGCTCCTCCCTGCACGCTCCTCCTTGCACTCTCCTCCCTGCACGCTCCTCCCTGCACCCTCCTCCCTGCGCGCTCCTCCCTGCGCGCTCCTCCGTGCGTGCTTCTCCCTGCGTGCTCCTCCCTGCGTGCTCCTCCTTGCACGCTCCTCCTTGCACGCTCCATCCTGCACGCTCCTCCTTGCACGCTCCTCCCTGCACCCTCCTCCCTGCGCGCTCCTCCCTGCACGCTCCTCCATGCACGCTCCTCCCTGCACGCTCCTCCCTGCGCGCTCCTCCCTGCACGCTCCTCCCTGCACGCTCCTCCTTGCACGCTCCTCCCTGCACGCTCCTCCTTGCACGCTCCTCCTTGCACGCTCCTCCCTGCACGCTCCTCCTTGCACTCTCCTCCCTGCACGCTCCTCCTTGCACGCTCCTCCCTGCACCCTCCTCCTTGCACGCTCCTCCTTGCACGCACCTCCTTGCACGCTCCATCCTGCACGCTCCTCCTTGCACGCTCCTCCCTGCACCCTCCTCCTTGCACGCTCCTCCCTGCACGCTCCTCCCTGCACGCTCCTCCTTGCACGCTCCATCCTGCACGCTCCTCCTTGCACTCTCCTCCCTGCACGCTCCTCCTTGCACGCTCCTCCCTGCACGCTCCTCCCTGCACGCTTCTCCTTGCACGCTCCTCCCTGCACGCTTCTCCTTGCACGCTCCTCCCTGCACGCTTCTCCTTGCACGCTCCTCCCTGCATGCTCCTCCCTGCACGCTCCTCCCTGCACGCTCCTCCTTGCACGCTCCTCCCTGCACGCTCCATCCTGCACGCTCCTCCTTGCACGCTCCTCCCTGCACGCTCCTCCCTGCACGCTCCTCCTTTAACGCTCCTCCTTGCACGCTCCATGCTGCACGCACCTCCTTGCACTCTCCTCCCTGCACGCTCCTCCTTGCACGCTCCTCCTTGCACGCTCCTCCTTGCACACTCCATCCTGCACGCTCCTCCTTGCACTCTCCTCCCTGCTCACTCCGCCTTGCACGCTCCTCCTTGCACGCTCCTCCTTGCACGCTCCTCCCTGCACGCTCCTCCTTGCAAGCTCCTCCCTGCACGCTCCTCCCTTCGTGCTCCTCCTTTAACGCTCCTCCTTGCACTCTCCTCCCTGCACGCTCCTCCTTGCACGCTCCTCCCTGCGTGCTCCTCCTTGCACGCTCCTCCTTGCACGCTCCTCCCTGCACGCTCCTCCCTGCACGCTCCTCCTTGCACGCTCCTCCTTGCACGCTCCTCCCTGCACGCTCCTCCTTGCACGCTCCTCCCTGCACGCTCCTCCCTGCACGCTCCTCCATGCACGCTCCTCCCTGCGTGCTTCTCCCTGCACGCTCCTCCTTGCACGCTCCTCCTTGCACGCTCCTCCTTGCACTCTCCTCCCTGCACGCTCCTCCTT
This sequence comes from Pogoniulus pusillus, assembly GCF_015220805.1. Taxonomy (NCBI): domain Eukaryota; kingdom Metazoa; phylum Chordata; class Aves; order Piciformes; family Lybiidae; genus Pogoniulus; species Pogoniulus pusillus. The sequence continues at coordinate 1,764,681 of NC_087290.1, read as the reverse complement.
GCACGCTCCTCCCTGCGTGCTCCTCCCTGCACGCTCCTCCTTGCACGCTCCTCCTTGCACGCGCCTCCCTGCACGCTCCTCCCTTCGTGCTCCTCCTTGCACGCTCCTCCCTGCACGCTTCTCCTTTCACGCTCCTCCCTGCACGCTCCTCCCTGCACGCTCCTCCTTGCACGCTCCTCCTTGCACGCGCCTCCCTGCACGCTCCTCCTTTAACGCTCCTCCTTGCACGCTCCTCCCTGCACGCTTCTCCTTGCACGCTCCTCCCTGCATGCTCCTCCCTGCACGCTCCTCCCTGCACGCTCCTCCCTGCACGCTCCTCCCTGCACGCTCCTCCTTGCTTGCTCCTCCCTGCACGCTCCATCCTGCACGCTCCTCCTTGCACGCTCCATCCTGCACGCTCCTCCTTGCACGCTCCTCCCTGCACGCTCCTCCCTGCACGCTCCTCCTTGCACACTCCATCCTGCATGCTCCTCCTTGCACTCTCCTCCCTGCTCGCTCCGCCTTGCATGCTCCTCCTTGCACGCTCCTCCTTGCACGCTCCTCCTTGCACGCTCCTCCCTGCACGCTCCTCCCTGCACGCTCCTCCTTTAACGCTCCTCCTTGCACGCTCCTCCTTGCACGCTCCTCCCTGCGTGCTTCTCCCTGCACGCTCCTCCTTGCACTCTCCTCCCTGCACGCTCCTCCTTGCACGCTCCTCCCTGCGCGCTCCTCCCTGCACGCTCCTCCTTGCACGCTCCTCCTTGCACACGCCTCCCTGCACGCTCCTCCCTTCGTGCTCCTCCTTGCACGCTCCTCCTTGCACGCTCCTCCCTGCACGCTCCTCCTTGCACGCTCCTCCCTGCGTGCTTCTCCCTGAGCGCTCCTCCTTGCACGCTCCTCCTTGCACGCTCCTCCTTGCACTCTCCTCCCTGCACGCTCCTCCTTGCACGCTCCTCCCTGCGTGCTCCTCCCTGCACGCTCCTCCCTGCACGCTCCTCCCTGCACGCTTCTCCTTGCACGCTCCTCCCTGCACGCTCCTCCCTGCACGCTTCTCCTTGCACGCTCCTCCCTGCACGCTCCTCCTTGCACGCTCCTCCCTGCACGCTCCTCCCTGCACGCTCCATCCTGCACGCTCCTCCTTGCACACTCCTCCCTGCACTCTCCTCCCTGCTCGCTCCTCCTTGCACGCTCCTCCCTGCACGCTCCTCCCTGCACGCTCCATCCTGCACGCTCCTCCCTGCACTCTCCTCCCTGCACGCTCCTCATTGCACGCTCCTCCCTGCACGCTCCTCCCTGCACGCTCCTCATTGCGCGCTCCTCATTGCGCGCTCCTCCCTGCGCGCTCCTCCCTGCGCGCTCCTCCTTGCACGCTCCTCCTTGCACGCTCCTCCCTGCACGCTCCTCCCTGCACGCTTCTCCTTGCACGCTCCTCCTTGCACGCTCCTCCCTGCACGCTCCTCCTTGCACGCTTCTCCCTGCACGCTCCTCCCTGCACGCTCCTCCCTGCACGCTCCTCCTTGCACGCTCCTCCCTGCACGCTCCTCCTTGCACGCTTCTCCCTGCACGCTCCTCCCTGCACGCTCCTCATTGCGCGCTTCTCCTTGCACGCTCCTCCTTGCACGCTTCTCCCTGCACGCTTCTCCCTGCACGCTCCTCCCTGCGCGCTCCTCCCTGCGCGCTCCTCCTTGCACGCTCCTCCTTGCACGCTCCTCCCTGCACGCTCCTCCCTGCACGCTTCTCCTTGCACGCTCCTCCTTGCACGCTCCTCCCTGCACGCTCCTCCTTGCACGCTTCTCCCTGCACGCTCCTCCCTGCACGCTCCTCCCTGCACGCTCCTTGCACGCTCCTCCCTGCACGCTTCTCCCTGCACGCTCCTCCTTGCACGCTTCTCCTTGCACACTCCTCCTTGCACGCTCCTCCCTGCACGCTCCTCCTTGCATGCTGCTCCCTGCACGCTCCTCCCTGCATGCTCCTCCTTGCATGCTCCTCCTTGCATGCTCCTCCCTGCATGCTCCCCCCTGCATGCTTCTCCCTGCCCACTTTCTAGCCAGCGCCCACCTCGGCGCATCTCTGAAGCCACACACACACACACTGGCGCAGCTGCAGGGAGGGGAGTGGTTGGGACAATGCCGTGGGTGAGATCCCAGCCCAGCTGCCCAACGCAAGTCTCCCCCTGCAGCCGTGCCCCTGGCTGGGGCCAGCACCTACCTGGCAGGGGGCTCTGGGCCACCACGTAGCTGCGCAGGGTGATGTCGGCGGCGCCTCCCGACTCCAGGGGGATGGGGTGGGTGTGGAAGTGCCGCAGCATGTCGAAGATGGTCTGGAACCAGAGGTGCTGGACGTGGCACTGCCCGCTCTCGTTCAGCGACAGCCGCAGGTGCTGCAAGGGCAGGAGGCCAGCGGTGAGCTGGGGCTTGGGTGGGGGAGGCTCGGGAGGGCAGGGAGAGAGCATCGTGGAGAGGTGGGGGTTGGAGGGGACCTCCGGAGAGCACTGAGTCCAACCCTCCCTGCCAGAGCAGGGTCACCCAGGAACACACCCTGGCAGCTTTGGAAGCTCTCCAGAGAAGAAGACTCCACAGCAGCCTGCTCCAGGGCTCCAGCACCCTCACACTGACCAAGTTCTTTCTCCTGTTGAGGTGGAATTTCCTGTGACTGAGCTTATGTCCATTGCTCCTCATCCTGTCACCGGCTGTCGCTGGACAAGAGCCTGGCAGCAGCCTCCTGACAGCTACCCTTCAGGTATTTAAATCACAGGATGGGTTGGGTTGGAAGGGACCTTAAAGATTATCCAGTTCCAACCCTCCTGCCCTGGCCAGGGACACCTCCCACCCGCACAGGATGCTCGAGGCCAACCCTTTGTCTGGGAAAGGAATTTGTAGCTATTGATAAGGTCCCTCCTTAGCCTTTTCTTCTCCAGAGTGCACAGCCCCGGGGCTCTCAGCCTGTGCTCCTAAAAGAGATGCTGCAGTCCCTTCACCATCCTCACAGCCCTCCCTTCAACTCTCTCCAGTAGACCCCTGTCCCTCTGGAACTGCGGGGAAGCCCAGAGCTGGACCCAGGGCTCCAGACATGGTCTACCTAGGGCCAGGTAGAAGGTAAGAACCTCCCTCGACCTGCTGGAGGTCGCAAGGGATGCCCTGCTAGGGTGGCAACTCACCGCAGAGGCATTTGGCATCACCAGGTGACACCTACTTATAGAACGTTTTAGGTTGGAAGTGACCTCAAAGCTCAGCCAGTTCCAGCCCCCTGCCAGGGCAGGGACACCTCCCGCTAGAACAAGTCGCTCAAGGCCTCATCCATCCTTGAACACTTCAGGGAGGTTGTGGAGCAAAGAAATTTGTCCTCATCTCCAACCTGACCCTGCCCTGGCAAAACTTCCTTTCCTATCACCGGATCCCAGGGAGCAGAGCCCAAGCCCCACCTGGCTGCAGCCTCCTCTCAGGGAACTGCAGAGAGCAATGAGCTCTGCCCTCAGCCTCCTCCAGGCTGCACACCCCCAGCTCCCTCAGCTGCTCCTCCCCAGCCCTGCTCTCCAGACCCTTCCCCACCTTTCCTGCCCTTCTCTGGCCCTGCTCCAGCTCCTCAATGTCCTCCTTGGAGTGGGAGCCCCAAAACTGACCCCAGTACTTGAGCTGTGCCTTCCCCAGTGCCCAGCACAGGGGCACAACCCCTGCCCTACTCCTGCTGGCCACACCACTGCTGAGCCAGGCCAGGCTGCTGGTGCCCTTCTTGCCCACCTAGGCACCCCCTGGCTCATCTCCAGCTGCTGCCAACCAGCACCCCCAGGGCCGTTTCCATCGGGCAGTTTCCAGCCACTCTGCCCCCAGGTTGGAGCCTTCCTGGGGTTGTTGTGACCCAAGGTGGGGTCTGCTCAACAACCTCCCTGGGCAACCTGTGCCAGTGTCTCACCTCCATCAACCTGTGCCAGTGTCTCACCACCTTCAACCTGTGCCAGTGTCTCGCCACCATCAACCTGTGCCAGTGTCTCACCATCCTCAGCCTGTGCCAGTGTCTCACCTCCATCAACCTGTGCCAGTGTCTCACCATCCTCAACCTGTGCCAGTGTCTCACCACCTTCAACCTGTGCCAGTGTCTTACCACCCTCAACCTGTGCCAGTGTCTCACCTCCATCAACCTGTGCCAGTGTCTCACCACCCTCAACCTGTGCCAGTGTCTCACCTCCATCAACCTGTGCCAGTGTCTCACCTCCATCAGCCTGTGCCAGTGTCTCACCACTGCAAAGAACTTCTTCCTAACATCCAGTTTCGATCTCCCCTATGCCACTCTAAACCCATTCCTCCTCCCCGTTGTCAGCAGTGCCCCCGCAGCCCGAAGCGCTGGGCAGGGCTGGGGCAGCTGCGGCACTCACCTTGGCTTTGCCCTGGAAGTTGAAGGTGAGGACGTACTCCCCGGGCCGGGTCTCGCTCTGGCGGATGACGAAGAGGCCGTGGCTGCGGGCGCCCCCCAGCAGCACCAGCTGCGCCGCCTTCACCCGCGACAGCGGCCCGTGGAACCAGGGGAACTCGCTCAGGTTCAGCTCTGCCTCCGCCTCGCCGTCCTCCCCTGCCCGCAGCGCACACAGCGTTATAGAGAGCATCCCGGACCCCCCCCGCCCCGCCCCGCTCCCTGCTCCTCCTCCCTCCCGGCACCTCCCCAGAGGCAGATCCTGCGCCCCAGTACCTGCCGGGTGCCCGCCGCTGGTGGCAGGGGACGACTCCAGCGTCTGCAGGAAGCTCTCCAGCGGGACGTGGGCCAGGAGGTCGCTGAGGGAGTCCCGGCCCCGGCTGTGGGGCGCGGGGGCAGCGGTGGCGGTGGGCAGGGCACATCTGTCCGGCGGCCGGGGCGCATCTGGAAGGGAATGTGCAGAGGGATGGGCTGAGGGCGCAGCACCACCCAGCAGGGCTGGGAGAGGTTGGGGGTGCCCTGCTCTGAAGGCACCCCTGGCCAGCACGGGGCAGGGTTGTGGCTCTGGCTGCAGCCCGGGGCTGTGCTGGGCTTCCTTCCCCTGGTGTGACCGGGATGGGAGGCACAGAGGTGCTGTGGCTGGGCACCAGAGCTGAGGTGGGGCTGTGCAGGTGGAGGCTGCTCGCTGGCACCCAGAGACCCCAGGGCCTCAATTCTCTGCACGTACAGGGGCAACACTGATGTCTTCAAGAGGAAGATGGACAGATGGGCGATGGAGAGATCCAGCCCCACAGCACCTGCTTGGGCATCCTGCAGCAGCTGGCCCTGTCTAAACCAGAGCTGGCAGCTAGAGATGCCCACCCCTGCTGGTGGGTGCTCTTCCCTGGGCATGGGTCCTTACCATCAGCCAGGAACTCGCAGCTGCAGGAGGACATCCTGCCCTGCAGGCAGGCTCCCTGGGTGCAGGATGCCAGCTCGATGTCATCCCCACTGTCCCTGCGGGCAGAGCACAGAGCAGATGGGCACAGATTCAGAGAGTCACAGAATGGGTTGCCCGGAGGGGGGGGGTGGTGCCCCCCTCTCTAGAGATGTTCAAGACCAGCTTGGACAAGAGAAACTTCATCGTCCAGCTCCATCTCGAACACCTCCTGCCAGGGGGCATCCACCACCTCCCTGGGCAACCTGTGCCAGTCTCTCCCCATCCTCACCGTCAAGAATTTCTTCCTCCAGTCTCAATCTCCTCAAGTTTCAATCCATTCCCTCTCTTCCTGTCACTACAAGCCCCTGTAAAAAGTCCCTGCCCAGCTTTCTTGCAGGTTCCTTTCAGGTGTGTGCCAGCTGCTGTGCCACAGACACACCAGCACGTGGCACCTCTGCTCACAGATGCGTGGCAGGGACGCGGCCAAACAGACCTCCAGCTGTGGCCCAGGAGCACATCCTGATGCTCCTCATCTCCTCCCGCAGGGGCTGCATGAACTGAAGCAGCCACAGCAGCAAGAGGCCAAACGACCTCTTGGGAGCTGAGGGTGTGCAGCCTGCAGCAGAGGAGGCTGAGGGCAGAGCTCATTGCTGCCTGCAGCTGCCTGCAGGGAGGCTGTAGCCAGGTGGGGTTGGGCTCTGCTGCCAGGCAGCCGGGGACAGAAGAAGGGGACACAGCCTGGAGCTGTGCCAGGGCAGGTCTAGGCTGGATGTTAGGAGGAAGCTGTTGTCAGAGAGAGTGATTGGCATTGGAATGGGCTGCCCAGGGAGGTGGTGGAGTCTGTGTGGCTGGAGGTGTTGCAGCCAAGCCTGGCTGGGGCACTGAGTGCCATGGTCTGGTTGGTTGGTTGGGGCTGGGTGCTAGGTTGGGCTGGCTGAGCCTGGAGGTCCCTTCCAGCCTACCTGATTCTGTGACCTGGATTTTTTTGGGTGAGAAAAGAACATGGGGGGAGGAACGAAACCCTTGAAATGCTTCATCCCTGGAAGTGTTTCAGACCAGGCTGAATGAGGCTTTGAGCAACCTGGGCTAGTGGGAGGTGTCCCTGCCCATGGCAGGGGCATGGAACTGGATGAGCTTTAAGATCCCTTCCAACACAACCCATTCATAGATTCAGAGAACTGTTTGGGTTGGAAATGGCCTCTGAGCTCATCCAGTTCAACAGCAAACCAGCACCACCATGGCCACCAAACCTTGTCCCCAGGTGCCATGGCCATACCTGTCTGGAGCACATCCAGGGATGGGCACTCCACCACCTCCCTGGGCAGCCTGTGCCAATCCCTGACCACTCTTGCAGCAAAGACATCTGTCCTCATCTCCAACCTAACCCTGCCCTGGCACAATTTCAAGCCATTGCCTCTCCTCCTGTTATCTGATCCTGGGGAGAAGAGCCCAACCCCTACCTGGCTGCAGCCTCCTCTCAGGGAGCTGCAGAGAGCAATGAGCTCTGCCCTCAGCCTCCTCTCCTCCAGGCTGACCCCCACCCCAGCTCCCTCAGCTGCTTCTCCCCAGCCCTGTTCTCCAGACCCTTCCCCAGCTTTGTTACCCTCCTCTGGACCTGCTCCAGCTCCTCAATGTCCTTCTTGGTGTGCAGAGCCCAAATGTGAGCCCAGGGTGAGAGGTGCCTGGGTCCTGCCAGCTTGCCTCAGCTGCAGCATTTTGTTCCAGCCTTGCTGGTTTGAAATGTGTTCCCTTGGCTTGCAGTGCTGTGCTCTGCCAGACAGCTGCACACCCATGCAGCCTCCCACCAGCCACTTCCCCCCAGGGCTGCTCTCACTTTCACCCAGCACGACAGGAATTACCAGCCCACAGGAATTGCATCCCTCTGAGACACCAAAAACCAAACTGGGAGGCTGAGAGTGAGCAGGAACAGAGCAAGGAGGTGGATCACAGCGATTCACACATTGCATCGGGTTGGGAGGGACCCTCCAAGGTCATCTTGTCCAACGCCCCCGCAGGCAGCAGGGACACCTCCAACTGCAGCAGGCTGCCCAGGGCCACATCGAGTCTGAGCTTGGTGACTCCAGAGATGGGGCCTCAACTACCTCCCTGGGCAGCCTGTGCCAGTCTCTCCCCACCCTCACTGTGCAGAACCTCCTCCTGATGTCCAGCCTAACTCACAGACTCAGGATTAACCAGGTTGGAAAAGACCTTTGAGATCATCGAGTCCAACCTACCACCTAACGCTCTCTAACTGAGCCATGGCTCCAGGTGCCTCATCCTGTCCCCTTTTAAACACCTCCAGGGATGGTGACTCCACCACCTCCCCAGGCAGCCCTGCTCCAGCTCCAAACCGTTGCCCCTTGCCCTATCACCTCAATCCCTCCCCAGCCCTCCTGCAGGTCCCCTTCAGGTGCTGAAACGCAGCTCTGAGGTCTCCCTGGAGCCTTCTCCTGCTGCTGAACGATCCCAATCCTTCCAGCCATGCCCTTCAGCCCCCTTCTTGCACAACCCTCCCCAGCCCTCTTTTTACCCTGGCAGCCGGCGAGAGCCGCTGGCATCAGCGGGCAGCTCTTGCTCCGCGGCAGCCACGCGTGTGCAGGCAGCAGCCCTGCCGGTGGCAACAGCTCACCAGGGAGCCGCTGCTGAATTATTTAGCAGCCAGTAAAGTGAATCAGCCGCTGGGAGTCATTCAGCTGCGAGCCGCTTGGAAACAAGAGGGGAGGAAGGAAACCCAAACCAGCAGCTCTTGGCGGAGGAGCCCTCGCCGGGCGCTGCGGCAGCGGCTCCAGCCCTTGGCACGGCCAGCGGGAGCTGACTGAAAGCCTTCCTTGGCAGCCAGCTCCATTAACCAGCTCGTTATGGTTTGCTCTGGAGTTGGTTAGTGCTCGCTCTGCTGTCAGCTCCCCGGGCCAAAGCGGCTCCGCGCCGGGCGCTAAGCAAACAGCCGCAGGCTGCTGCGGCTCCTGCCGCGCCGTGAGGAGAGCCTGGCATGGCCAGGGCCAGTGCCCAGCCTGCCCTCGGTGGCACTGCTTCACTTCGGGCCGCAAAACACGGAAAGAAGCAGGCTGGCAAAGACCTCTCTCGGATGTCCGAGTCCAGCCTAGCACCCAGCACCTTCTAACTGCCTAAACCAAGTGCCCCAGCCAGGCTTGGCTTAAACACCTCCAGCCACACAGACTCCACCACCTCCCTGGGCAGCCCATTCCAATGCCAATCACTCTCTCTGACAGGAACTTCTTCCTAACATCCAGCCTAGACCTGTCCTGGCACAACTTGAGGCTGTGTCCCCTTGTTCTGTCCCCGGCTGCCTGGCAGCAGAGCCCAACCCCACCTGGCTACAGCCTCCCTGCAGGCAGCTGCAGGCAGCAGTGAGCTCTGCCCTGAGCCTCCTCTGCTGCAGGCTGCACCCCCCCAGCTCCCTCAGCCTCTCCTCACAGGGCTGCTGGAAAAGCAGCAAAAGGAGCTGAGGCAGCACAGATCTGCAGTGCCTTAAATGCATCCTTCACGGTGGCTGACCCCACAGTGCCCCAAATAAGTCTCTGGAGTCTGGAGGCAGCTGGAGCCTCTCCAAGCCCCTGCTGGAGGTTTGCTTGAGGTTCAGGCTTGGGCGCCCTGTTATCCCAAAGCTGTGCCAAGGAGAGCAGTGCCAGGCTTTCCCCAGAGCCTGGGGAGTGTCTGCACTGATCTTGCCTCCCTGGGCCTGGCACTGATCCTGGCACTCTGGGGCTGGCACTGATCCTGGGGAGATGCCCCCCGTGATGTGGCACCTCCCACCTCTCAGGGCAACCAAGGCCAGGGTCTCACCAGCCTCACACTCAAACATTTCTCCCTAATGTCTGAGCTAAATCCCCCTCATTCACTTTGGAACCATCACCTCTCATCCTACCTCTCCACTCCCTGATGGAGCAAAAGTCATACAGCAGAGTGAGGCAGTGGAGAGGAAGACATCAGCAGTGTGAGGTTCAACGAGGCCCAGTGCTGGGTCCTGCCCTTGGGTCACAACAACCCCAGGAAGGCTCCAACCTGGGGGCAGAGTGGCTGGAAACTGCCCCATGGAAACGGCCCTGGGGGTGCTGGTTGGCAGCAGCTGAAGATGAGCCAGGGTGTGCCCAGGTGGCCAAGAAGGGCACCAGCAGCCTGGCCTGGCTCAGCAGTGGTGTGGCCAGCAGGAGTAGGGCAGGGGTTGTGCCCCTGTGCTGGGCACTGGGGAAGGCACAGCTCAAGTACTGGGGTCAGTTTTGGGGCTCCCACTCCAAGGAGGACATTGAGGAGCTGGAGCAGGGCCAGAGAAGGGCAACAAAGGTGGGGAAGGGTCTGGAGAGCAGGGCTGGGGGGGAGCAGCTGAGGGAGCTGGGGAGGAGCAGCTGGAGAAGAGGAGACTGAGGGCAGAGCTCATTGCTCTCTGCAGCTCCCTGAGGGGAAGCTGCAGCCAGGTGGGGTTGGGATCAGGTGAAAGGAGAGAAAATGGCCTGAAATTGTGCCTGGGCAGGGTTAGGTTGGAGATGAGGAAAAGTTTCTTTGCTGGAAGAGTGGACAGGGACTGGCAGAGGCTGCCCAGGGAGGTGGTGGAGTCCCCATGCCTGGAGGTGCTCCAGAGAGGTGTGGCCATGGCACTTGGGGACAAGGTTTGGTGGCCATGGTGGGGCTGGGTTGCTGTTGGCCTGGATGATCTCAGAGGCCCTTTCCAACCCAACCAGCTCTGTGGTTTAACTCAGGGATGCAGAATGAAAGCTGCAGAGGCTGAGTGCTGGCAGCTTCCCATGCTGAGGGCAGCATTCCCAGGCCACTTGGCACTGCCTGGCAGAGGTGACACAGAACAGCCACAGTAGCCCTCGATGCCACCCACCCCTCTGACACACACACACACACACACACAGAGGATGCTGACTCTGCTCCAGAGAGCTGCTGCCTTGCCTCAGGGCCTTTACCTCCCCACCCAAGGAGCACAGACTGCATCAGGGCTGGGCAGAGTGGGCAGCGCCTGGCACAGCAGCACCCTCCCGTGCCAGCCTTACCCTGGGTCGATGCAGTCCTGGATGTCTGCCACCCACGAGTGCTTCTGCAGGGAGTCGATGGTCTCCAGGATGTACTCAGCCCCATTCTCCACCTGTGGGCAATAAGGGCACAGCATCAGCTTGTGCCAGGGTCCTGCCACCCGCCCCAGAACCCAGCCAGCCCCTCACATTCTGCTGTTAAACATCACCCAGGGGCAGGGGAGAGGGGAGAAGTGGCTCATCCAGTGCCAACTTCAACTCCAGCCTGCCCTTGAACACCTCCAGGGAGGTTGTGGAGCACAGAAGCACCCAATGTGATCAAAGATCACATTGGGTGCTTCTGTGCTCCACAACCTCCCTGGGCAACCTTGTGCCAGTGTCTCACCACCCAAACCACTGCTCCTTGCCCTGTCACCACACACCACGAGCAAAAGTCCTTCTCCAGCTTTCCTGTGGCTCCTTCAGAAGGTGCCAGGGGCACACCACGACCCTAGGTGAGCTGGGCTGGCAGTGGCTGGCCCTTGCTGCCCCAAAGGCAGTGGCAGATTTGCTGCTTTGCTTTGCTCTGGAGCTGATTTTGCTGCTGGCTGTGCCCACAGGTGCTGGTTGTGCCATGACAAGTTGCCCAGGGGGAGGTTGTGGATATGTGTCCCCCTCCCACCTCTCCCTGGAGGTGTTCAACACCAAGTTGGACAGGAAGAACTTCCATGTGCCATCCCAGAGGGCATCCCTCACGTCTGGAGGATGCTTCAGTGTGTGTGTCCCCCCCAGAATAAAAGCTCTGCACAGGCAGAGCAGAAGCCACTCTGGCCTCAACAGCCAGGATTTAAACCCTCTCCTCTGGTTGTCTTTTCCCACCAGCTGGTCCAGCAGGCTTCTGATTTTTGGGTTGCAACAGGGTAGGAAGAGAAACAGAAGCAAGAGAGGGGGAAAAAAGTGTTAAGATAAAAATCAGGATGTAAAAAGGGCCTCTGGAAGTGCCAGCCCAAAGGGGCTGGGACTGGGGCCAGGAAGGTACAAGACAAGAGGAGGAGTGCCCATCTCTGGAGACATTCAACCCCTGCCAGGTCCAGCTGGAGAGCTGTGACCAGTGGAGTCCCCCAGGGATCAGTGCTGGGGCCAGTCCTGTTCAACATCTTCATCAGTGCCATTGCTGAGGGCACAGACAGAGGCTGCTCAGCAAGTCTGCTGCTGGCACCAAGCTGGGAGGCTTGGCTGAGACAGCTGCAGGCTGTGCTGCCATCCAGAGGCCCTGGGCACAGAGCTGGGCACAGGAACCAACTGAGGTCCAACAAGGCCAAGTGCAGAGTCCTGCACCTGGGCAGCAACAATGAACTGCAGCAGCCCAGGCTGGGAGGTGACTGCTGGAGAGCAGCCCCAAGGAGAGGGCCCTGGGGGTGCTGGGGGAGAGCATCCCTGGCACAGCAATGTGCCCTGGGGGCCAGGAGGCCAATGGGGTCCTGGGGGGCACTCAGCAGAGTGTGTCCAGCAGAGCCAGGGAGGTTCTCCTGCCCCTCTGCTCTGCCCTGCTGAGACCTCACCTTGAGCACTGCCTTCAGTTTGGGGCTCCCCAGCTGCAGAGGGACAGGAACTGCTGGAGAGGGTCCAGCAGAGGGCTGTGAGGATGATGAGGGGAGTGGAGCACTGCCTGAGGAGGAGAGGCTGAGGGCCCTGGGGCTGCTCAGTCTGGAGAGGAGAAGACTGAGAGGGGATCAATGTCTATAAGTATCTGAGGGCTGCCAGGAGGTGGGGGCACAGGCTCTGCTCACTGCTGCCTGGGACAGGACAAGCAGCAGTGGATGGAAGCTGCAGCACAGGAGGTTCCAGCTCAGCACAAGGGGAACTTCTTGCCTGGAAGGGTCCCAGAGCCCTGGCACAGGCTGCCCAGAGAGGTTGTGGAGTCTCCTTCTCTGGATCCTTTCCAGGCCTGTCTGGATGTGTTCCTCTGTGATCTGTGTCAGCATTGTCCTGCTCTGGCAGGGGGTTGGACTGGATGAGCTCCTTGGATCTCTTCCAACCCTGACATCCTGTGAGCCTGTGAATGTGCCTGGCTGTGACCTCCTCTAGGTGCCCCTGCCTTGGCAGGAGGGTTGGACTCAGTGGTCTCCAGAGGTCACTTCCAACCCCTACCATGCTGGGATTCAGGGAGGATGGCAGAGAACCCACATCAGAGGGTGTCAAAAGCCACTCCCTGGCAGCTTTGGCCACCTCCCTGCCACCCAGAACTCTCAGACATGGTGTTGCTGAGCTGAGGAAGCAGCCCTGACTCCAACAGGGCATCCTGGTGTCAGCTGAGACAACCTCCAGCAAATTCAATTAATCACAAACAACTGAATCAATGCTCTGGAAATCAGCAGAGCCTGGGCTGGGGCCAGCAGCTGCCTGCTTCCCTCTGCAGCTCTGGGCTGGGCAAGGGAAACTCGACCCAGCAGAGATCCCTCCTGCCCCTGTGCTGTTTGACCAGAGCAAAAGAGCTTCTGAGCTTTGGAGAGCAAAGTATGAGGCTGGCATGGGAGCCAAGGCTGCTCTCATGCAGAGAATCCCAGAGCCCAGCAGGGTGAGGCTGGAAGGGACCTCTGGAGGTCATCCAGCCCAAGCCCACTCCTACAGCAGGGCACCCACAGCAGCTTGCCCAGCAGCACAGTGCCTAGGGGGGGTTGGAAGCTCTCCACACAAGGACACTCCACAGCCTCTCTGGGCAGCCTGCTCCAGGCCTCCAGCACCCTCACAACAAACAACTTGCTCCTCCTCTGCACAGCCAACCTCCTGCCTGCCACCTTGTGCCCCTTGCTGCCCCTGGGCACCACTGAGCAGAGTCTGGCCCCAGGCTCTTGCGCCTACAGCTCCTTTAGCTCTTGCTGAGCATTGCTCAGCTGCCCTCTGGGGCTGCTCTTCTGCAGGCTCTCAGCCCCAGGGCTCTCAGCCTTTGCTCCTCCCAGAGCTGCTCCAGGCCCCTCAGCAGCTCTGCAGCCTGCCCTGGGCTCTCTCCAGCACTTCCCTGGCTCTCTTGAGTGGGCATTCAACCCTGGGCAGCCTGTGCCAGGCCTTGACAACCCTTAGGGGGAAGAATTGTTCCTCATGTCCAACCTAAACCTCCCCTGGGGCCCCTTCAGGCCATTTCCTCTTGTCTTGTTTCCTCTTGAGGCAGGCAGCAGAGCCCAACCCCCACCTGGCACCAACCTCCCCTCAGGGAGCTGCAGAGAGCAATGAGCTCTGCCCTCAGCCTCCTCTTCTGCAGACCAACCCCCCCAGCTCCATCAGCTGCTCCTCCCCAGCCCTGCTCTCCAGACCCTTCCCCACCTTTGTTGCCCTTCTCTGGCCCTGCTCCAGTCCCTCAAGGTCTTTCTTGCAGTGAGGGTCCCAAAAATGACCCCAGCACTTGAGCTGTGCCCTCCCCAGTTATTCAAAATGTCACCTGGAGCTGATGGGCTCCTCACTTTGCTTTGGCACTAACCACTGCTGAAGAGCAGCAGGCATGGGGAGAGCCTTAGGATCATAGAGTCAGGCAGGCTGGAAGAGAGCTCCAAGCTCAGCCAGCCCAGCCTAGCACCCAGCCCTGCCCAACCAACCAGACCATGGCACTCAGTGCCCCAGCCAGGCTTGGCTGCAACACCTCCAGCCACACAGACTCCACCACCTCCCTGGGCAGCCCATTCCAATGCCAATCACTCTCTTGGGCAACAACTTCCTCCTCACATCCAGCCTAGACCTGCTCTAGCACAGCTCCAGGCTGTGTCCCCTTCTTCTGTCCCTGGCTGCCTGGCAGCAGAGCCCAACCCCACCTGGCTACAGCCTCCCTGCAGGCAGCTGCAGGCAGCAATGAGCTCTGCCCTGAGCCTCCTCTGCTGCAGGCTGCACACCCCCAGCTCCCTCAGCCTCTCCTCACAGGGCTGTGCTCCAGGCCCCTCCCCAGCCTTGCTGCCCTTCTCCAAACACCTTCCAGCACCTCAACATCTCTCTGCAATGGAGGAGCCCAGAACTGGACACAGCACTCCAGGGGTGGCCTGAGCAGTGCTGAGCACAGGGGCACAAGAACCTCCCTTGTCCTGCTGCCCACACTGCTCCTGAGCCAGCCCAGGATGCCACTGGCTCTGCTGCCCACCTGGGCACACTGCTGCCTCCTCTGCAGCTCCTCTCTGCCAGCACCCCCAGCTCCCTCTCTGCCTGGCTGCTCTCAGCCACTCTGGCCCCAGCCTGCAGTGCTGCTTGGGGCTGTTGTGGTCAATGCAGAACCCTGCCCTTGGCCTTGTTCAATCTCATCCCAGTGGCCTCTGCCCACCCATCCAGCCTTTGGAAGGTTTATTTCCTCAGCCTGCTGCAGAGAGTTCCAATGAATTCAGAGAAGCTGGGAAGTGCTCAGGGAAGCTGGGAATGCTCAGAGGAGCTGGGAATGCTCAGAGGAGCTGGGAATGCTCAGAGAAGGTGGGAATGCTCAGAGAAGGTGGGAATGCTCAGAGAAGGTGGGAATGCTCATGGAAGCTGGGAAGTGCTCAGTGGAGCTGAGAAGTGCTCAGTGAAGCTGGTAATGCTCAGTGAAGATGGGAAGTTCTCAGTGGAGCTGGGAAGTGCTCAGTGAAGATGGGAAGTTCTCAGTGGAGCTGGGAAGTGCTCAGTGAAGTTGGGAATGCTCAGTGGAGCTGGGAAGTGCTCAGAGAAGGTGGGAAGTGCTCAGAGAAGCTGGGAATGCTCAGAGAAGCTGGGAAGTGCTCAGGGAAGCTGGGAATGCTCAGAGAAGGTGGGAATGCTCAGAGAAGCTGGGAAGTGCACAGAGAAGCTGGGAAGTGCTCAGGGAAGCTGGGAATGCTCAGAGAAGGTGGGAATGCTCAGAGAAGCTGGGAAGTGCACAGAGAAGCTGGGAAGTGCTCAGGGAAGCTGGGAATGCTCAGAGAAGGTGGGAATGCTCAGAGAAGCTGGGAAGTGCTCAGAGGAGCTGGGAAGTGCACAGAGGAGCTGGGAATGCTCAGTGGAGTTGGGAATGCTCAGAGAAGGTGGGAAGTGCTCAGAGGAGCTGGGAATGCTCAGAGAAGCTGGGAAGTGCACAGAGAAGCTGGGAAGTGCTCAGGGAAGCTGGGAATGCTCAGAGAAGGTGGGAATGCTCAGAGAAGCTGGGAAGTGCTCAGAGGAGCTGGGAAGTGCACAGAGGAGCTGGGAATGCTCAGTGGAGTTGGGAATGCTCAGAGAAGGTGGGAAGTGCTCAGAGGAGCTGGGAATGCTCAGAGAAGCTGGGAAGTGCACAGAGAAGCTGGGAAGTGCTCAGGGAAGCTGGGAATGCTCAGAGAAGGTGGGAATGCTCAGAGAAGCTGGGAAGTGCTCAGAGGAGCTGGGCAGTGCACAGAGGAGCTGGGAATGCTCAGTGGAGTTGGGAATGCTCAGAGAAGGTGGGAAGTGCTCAGAGGAGCTGGGAATGCTCAGGGAAGCTGGGAATGCTCAGGGAAGTTGGGAAGTGCTCAGAGAAGCAGGGAAGTGCTCAGTGAAGCTGGGAAGTGCACAGAGGAGCTGGGAATGCTCAGTGGAGCTGGGAAGTGCTCAGTGAAGCTGGGAATGCTCAGAGAAGGTGGGAAGTGCTCAGAGGAGCTGGGAATGCTCAGAGAAGGTGGGAATGCTCAGAGAAGCAGGGAATGCTCAGAGAAGCAGGGAAGTGCACAGAGAAGCTGGGAATGCTCAGTGAAGCTGGGAAGTGCTCAGTGGAGCTGGGAATGCTCAGTGGAGGCAGAAGCTGCAGGCAGCCTGCAGCTGCAGGGCAGGGCTGAGCTCTGGGCTCACACTGGTCAGGCCTGGGCTGGGGAACTGTGACTCTGGAGTGCTTCTGCAAGACGCATGGAGGGGTTCCCCCAGCCCACAGCCTGTGTCTGAGTCACCAGCAGCAGGCTGTGAAGGAAGCAACTGGAGCAGCTTCTCTGGGTAAAGAGGAAGAAGGAAGGAGAAGTGATCAGAGGAGAAGCAATCCTTCCCATGCTGTGCTCTGGGGCATCTCCTCTCTCCAGAGCCTGCAAGGAAAGCAGGGAGGGCCTTGGGCTGCTCAGTCTGGAGAGCAGATGGAGTCACAGAGCCATAGAGTCAGCAGGCTTGGAAGGGACCTCAAGCATCATCTGGTTCCAACCCCTCTGCCATGGGCAGGGACACCTCACACTGGAGCAGGCTGCTCAGAGCCTCATCCAGCCTGGCCTTAAACACCTCCAGGGATGAGGCTTCCACCCTGGGCAACCCATTCCAGGGTCTCACCACCCTCATGCTGAAGAACTTCTGCCTAACATCCAGTCTGAATCTGCCCATGGGGAGACAGGAGCTTGGTCTTGGAGGCCCAGAAGACAGCAGCTGGCTCAGCCTCCATGTCCAGGGTGCACAGTGCCTGCAGCAGAGGCTGAGGGTTAACAGCAAGAGGCCCTTGGGGCAGGGAGGATGCCAGGAGGTGGTGTGGGACCTTTAGGAGCTGGGAGCATGTGCTGGGGCCAGGTGGGGGTGGTAGCTGCCACAAAGCCAGGCTCAGCTTCTGCCCTGCTCTGCTGTCACAGCCTCCTGAGCTGTTTAAGCAGGTGGACCTCTCCTCTGCCTCTGCCACACACTGCCTGACATCCAACCTAACCCTGGGGAAGAGCTTCCTGACATCCAACCTGATCCTGGGGAAGTGCTTCCAACATTCAACCTAACCCTGGGGAAGTGCTTCCTGACATCCAACCTGACCCTGGGGAAGTGCTTCCTGACATCCAACCTAACCCTGGGGAAGAGCTTCCTGACATCCAACCTGATCCTGGGGAAGTGCTTCCAACATTCAACCTAACCCTGGGGAAGAGCTTCCTGACATCCAACCTGACCCTGGGGAAGTGCTTCCTGACATCCAACCTGACCCTGGGGAAGAGCTTCCTGACATCCAACCTGACCCTGGGGAAGTGCTTCCTGACATCCAACCTGATCCTGGGGAAGTGCTTCTAACATTCAACTTAACCCTGGGGAAGAGCTTCCTGACATCCAACCTGACCCTGGGGAAGTGCTTCCAACATCCAGCCTAACCCTGGGGAAGAGCTTCCTGACTTCCAGCCTAACCCTGGGGAAGAGCTTCCTGACTTCCAGCCTAACCCTGGGGAAGTGCTTCCTGACATCCAGCCTGACCCTGGGGAAGTGCTTCCAACATCCAGCCTGACCCTGGGGAAGTGCTTCCAACATCCAGCCTAACCCTGGGGAAGTGCTTCCTGACTTCCAGCCTGCCCCCCCCCCGGCACAGCTCCGGGCCATGCCCTCTCATCCTGGCAGGAGTTGCCTTGGAGCAGAGCCCAGCTCCACCTTCCTGCAGCTTCCCTTCGGGTAGCTGCAGAGTGCTGAGGTCCCCCCCTGAGCCTCCTCTCCTCCAGCTGCTCACCCTCCACTCCCTCAGCCCCCTCCCCAGCAGCCCTCCCCTCCAGCCCCCTCCCCACTCTCGTGGCTCTCCTCTGGCCCCTCCAGCCCCTCAAGCTCTCTCTTGCAGTGAGGGCCCAGAGCTGCACACAGTGCTCCAGCTGAGCCCCCCCCAGTGCCAGCCCAGGGGCAGAAGGGCATCCCTGCTGCCACTGCCCCCACTGCTCCTGACACAAGCCAAGATGCCCTTGCCCTTCCGTGCCAGCTGGGTGCTCTGCTGGCTCCTGGCCAGCACTGCCAGGCCTGCAGCCACCCCTCCAGAGCCTGCAGCCCTGCCTCTGGCTCTCTCTCACCTTCAGCACGAAGGTGTTGTCCTTGTCGGGCATCTCCAAGGGCATGGTGGTGCGCACCTCGATGATGGCAGACAGGGGGATGCTCACCTTGGGCTTGGAGGCCTGGGCAGAGGAAAACAGACACCACCAAGGTTAGAAGCAAGCAACCAACCAATCAGTCAACCAAACCAACCACTCAATCCATCCAACCAATCAGCCAAACCAACCACTCAATCCATCCAACCAATCAACTAAATCAACCAATCAATCAACCAAAACAACCAATCAATCCATCCAATCAATCAACCAAATCAACCAATCAATCCATCCAATCAATCAACCAATCAATCCATCCAATCAATCAACCAAATCAACCAATCAATCCATCCAACCAATCAACCAAACCAACCACTCAATCCATCCAATCAATCAACCAAATCAACCAATCAATCAACCAAATCAACCAATCAATCCATCCAACCAATCAGCCAAACCAACCACTCAATCCATCCAACCAATCAACTAAATCAACCAATCAATCAACCAAATCAACCACTCAATCTATCTAACCAATCAACCAAATCAACCAATCCATCAACCAAACCAACCAATCAATCCATCCAACCAATCAGCCAAACCAACCACTCAATCCATCCAACCAATCAACTAAATCAACCAATCAATCAACCAAAACAACCAATCAATCCATCCAATCAATCAACCAAATCAACCAATCAATCCATCCAACCAATCAACCAAACCAACCACTCAATCCATCCAATCAATCAACCAAATCAATCAATCAACCAAATCAACCAATCAATCCATCCAACCAATCAACCAAACCAACCACTCAATCCATCCAACCAATCCATCAGTTGAATGCAGCTCTGCCTGCAGATGATGCAGGGGGAGAGGTCTTGGAGGCCAGAGCATGGCTCAGCCTGCACAGCTCCTGCATGGCCCCAGGGGCAGCACTGGTGTCCTTCACCTGCCTGCCAGCTCCAGGCTCTTAATCAAACCAGGAGGAGGCTTGGTGGAGGCCAGGGAGGTCACTGCCCCTGAGTGCTGATCCTCCTCCTTGCTGCAGCTTGGTGGAGGCTGGGGAGGTCACTGCCCCTGAGTGCTGATCCTCCTCCTTGCTGCAGCTTGGTGGAGGCTGGGGAGGTCACTGCCTCTGAGTGCTGATCCTCCTCCTTGCTGTAGCTTGGTGGAGGCTGGGGAGGTCACTGCCCCTGAGTGCTGATCCTCCTCCTTGCTGTAGCTTGGTGGAGGCTGGGGAGGTCACTGCCCCTGAGTGCTGATCCTCCTCCTTGCTGTAGCTTGGTGGAGGCTGGGGAGGTCACTGCCCCTGAGTGCTGATTCTCCTCCTTGCTGCAGCTTGGTGGAGGCTGGGGAGGTCACTGCCTCTGAGTGCTGATCCTCCTCCTTGCTGTAGCTTGGTGGAGGCTGGGGAGGTCACTGCCTCTGAGTGCTGATCCTCCTCCTTGCTGCAGCTTGGTGGAGGCTGGGGAGGTCACTGCCCCTGAGTGCTGATCCTCCTCCTTGCTGCAGCTTGGTGGAGGCTGGGGAGGTCACTGCCTCTGAGTGCTGATCCCCTCCTTGCTGCAGCTTGGTGGAGGCTGGGGAGGTCACTGCCCCTGAGTGCTGATCCTCCTCCTTGCTGCAGCCCAGGCTGAGAGCCCAGCTCTGCCCACTCATTCCCTCTCCTTTATGAACCTCCTGCTGCTGGAGAGCTGTGAAGAGGACCTGGGGGTCCTGGTGGATGGAGGTTGATCAGTAGCCAGCAATGTGCTCTGGTGGCCAAGAAGGCCAAGGGCATCCTGGGGTGCATCAGAAGGGCTGTGCTTAGTAGGTCAGGGAGGTTCTCCTGCCCCTCTGTTCTGCCCTGCTGAGGCCACATCTGGAGTCCTGTGTCCAGTTCTGGGTCCCTCAGTTCCAGAAGGGCCTCAGGGAACTGCCTGAAAGAGTCCAGGGCAGAGCCATGGGGATGCTGAAGGCAGTAGAAGCTCTTCCTTAGGAGGAGAGCCTGAGGCAACTGGGGCTGGGAGCTTGGAGAGGAGCAGCCTGAGGCCTGCCCTCATTCATGCTGATCAAGATGTGCAGGTGAGTGCCAGGAGGCTGCAGCCAGGCTCTGCTGGGTGATGCCAGTGCCAGACCAAGGGGCAGTGGTGGAAGCTGAAGTTCCATAGAAACATGAGGAGTGCCCATGCCTGGAGGTGCTCCAGACAGGTGTGGCCATGGCACTGGGGGACAGGGCTTGGTGGCCATGGTGGGGCTGGGTGGGTGCTGGACTGCATGATCCTGGAGGCCTTTTCCAACCCAAACAGTTCCTTGGCTCTCTGAAATCCACCATGCAGAAGCAAGAGGAGCTTGTGCAGTGCCAGCCACCAGCCCTGCCCCCAGCTGGGCACCCTGCAGCCCCCTCTGGAGCCCAGCACAACCATCTCCATAGCCCAAGGGCAGAGCCACAGGGATGCTGGAGGGAAGGGAACAGCTCTGCTGGGAGGAGAGCCTGAGGGAGCTGGGGCTGGGAGCAGAGGAGCTGAGAGGTGCCCTCAGCAGTGGTGATCAATGTGTGCAGGTGAGTGCCAGGAGCTGCAGCCAGGCTCTGCTGGGGGATGCCAGTGCCAGCACAAGGGGCAGTGGTGGGAGCTGTGGCAGAGGAAGTTCCATGGAGACCTGAGGAGGATTTTTGCCCTGTGAGGGTGGCAGAGCCCTGGCACAGGCTGCCCAGGGGGGCTGTGGAGTCTCCCTCTCTGGAGATCCTCAGACCCTGCCTGGATGTGTTCTGTGTGACCTGCTCTGGGTGCTGCTGCTGTGGCAGGGCTTGGGCTGGCTGAGCTCTGGAGGTCCCTTCCAGCCCCTGACCTTGTGGGATTCTGTTTGCTTCCCACGTGGAAAGCAGCCCTGCTCATCCAGCATCTCAGCTGAGGAGCTGGGAGGCAGCAGCCTGAGCCATGCAGGGAATTTTAATTACACTCAAACAAAAGAAAAATGAATTTCCCCCGAGGCCCCCAGCACCCCCCAGAGCCTTGGTGGGGAGGCAGGACCTGATGCCTCCCACTAAATCCCCAGATATTTGCTTTTAATTATGACAAATCCCCCCAGAGGGGCCTGGAGAGCTGCTCCCCAGGGCTGCTCCCCTCCGGGGCTCGAGGATTCGGAGCATTGTGGCTGTGGCAAGCAGAGAATGATACTGACAGCAAACTGAGTGGTGCTGTCCATGGGCTAGAGGGGCAGGATGGCATCCAGAGGGACCTGGACAAGCTGGAGAGGTGGGCACAGGTCAGCCTCATGAGGTTCAACAAGACCAAGGGCAGGGTGCTGCACCTGAGTCAGAACAACCCTCGGTGCCAATGCAGCCTGGGGGCTGGGGAGATTGAGAGCAGCCCTGGGGAGAGGACTTGGGGCTGCTGCTGGCTGAGAAGCTGCACAGGAGCCAGCAATGGGCACTGCCAGCCCAGCAGGGCAGTGGCAGCCTGGGCTGCAGCCAAAGCAGTGTGGGCAGAGGTGGAGAGAGGGGACCCTGCCACTCTGCTCTGGGGACACCACCTGCAGGGCTGGGGCCAGCTATGGGGACCCCCAACACAAGCAAGACATGGAGCTGCTGGAGTGGGTCCAGAGGAGGCCATGGAGATGATCAGAGGCTGGAGAAGCTCTGCTGTGGGCACAGGCTGAGGGAGCTGGGGGTGTTCAGCCTGGAGAAGAGAAGGCTCCAGGCAGACCTCAGAGCTGCCTGCCAGTACCTGAAGGGGCTCCAAGCAGGCTGCAGAGGGACTGCTCCCAAAGGCCTGCAGGGACAGCAGCAGGGGCAATGGTTTGAAATGAGAGCAGAGCAGACTGAGATTGGATGTGAGGAACAAGTTCTGCCCCAGGAGGCTGCTGGAACACTGCAGCAGGTTGCCCAGGGAGGTGTTTGAGGCCTCATCCCTGGGGATATTCAAGGTGAGGCTGGGCAAGGCTGTGAGCATCCTGCTCTAGTGGAGGATGTCTCTGCTGAGTGCAGGGGGTTGGAGCTCTGGAGGTCCCTTCCAGCCCAACCCATCCCCTGCATCCCCTGGTGCCCTGGGTGCTCAGGGCAGGATGGGACTCATGCTGAGCACTGGGTGCAGGTTACCATGGCTGGGATCAGTTCCCATTTTGGGGGGGAAACAAAAAGGAATAAAGCCAGGGCAGAAGAGGAACAGCTCTTTCCTCTCTGGGATGTTTTGTTTTCACCAGCCCTGGGGGCTGTTTGCACAGAGGAGGTTTAGCTACTTCCAGAAGAAAGGAAATTGAGTCTGAGTCCCTTGGTGAGCCAGAGAAGGCTGCAAGAGACATCTGAGATCATCCAGTCCAAGCACCCCACCCATGGCTCACAATCTCACCACTGCCACCACATCAGGTCCTTCAGCACCACATCCAGGTGGCTTTGAAACCCCTCCAGGGATGGTGACTCCAGCAGCTCCCTGGGCAGCCTTGAGAACCCTTTATGGGAAGACATTTTTCCTGACATCCAACCTGAACCTCCTTCCCCAGGAGTGCTTTTCCCTTCACACCTTTAAAGACAGGACCATAGTTTTTCTAGGGCCAAAATGAAATCATAGAATCAGAGAATCACAGAACCAGGCAGGCTGGCAGAGAGCTCCAAGCTCAGCCAGCCCAACCTAGCACCCAGCCCTGCCCAACCAACCAGACCATGGCACTAAGTGCCCCAGCCAGGCTTGGCTTCAACACCTCCAGCCACACAGACTCCACCACCTCCCTGGGCAGCCCATTCCAGTGCCAATCACTCTCTCTGCCAGGAACTTCCTAACAACATCCAGCCTAGACCTGCCCTGGCACAGCTCCAGGCTGGATTCCATTAGCAGCTTATTACTTGCTCCAGGCTCTCCAGAGAGGAGAACACAGGAGAGATTGGCAGTGCCACATGTCCCTTTGCTCAGGCCAGGAGCAAAGCTGGCCCTGTGGGGAGGAGGAGACTGAAGGTCTCCTAATCCATGTTTCTTCAGCACATGCTTCCATCCTTTAGTCCTTCCCACGGGAAAACAGGGACCACATTTCCCTGGGAGGAGGGGGGGATGTGTTTGGCAAGGGGAAGGAGGAGATGCTGAGGACACAGCGTGGTGGAAACTGGCTCCTGCTCTTGAGGCTTTCATGGAA
This sequence comes from Pogoniulus pusillus, assembly GCF_015220805.1. Classification (NCBI taxonomy): domain Eukaryota; kingdom Metazoa; phylum Chordata; class Aves; order Piciformes; family Lybiidae; genus Pogoniulus; species Pogoniulus pusillus. The sequence continues at coordinate 1,741,579 of NC_087290.1, read as the reverse complement.
TCATAGAATCAAGCAGGTTGGAGGAGACCTCCAAGATCATCCAAGGCACTGAAGAAGCAGTGGAAGAACAGATACAGGCAAGGAAAAGTGATACTGTGGCTGGTAATAATGATGATGATAACAAAGAGATGATAATAAAATGAGATGATGATGATGATGATAATTATTATTAGCCACAGGTTCTCTGCCCAGGAGGGTATCTACCACCCACAGCAGTGATGCTGCAGCCTCAGAAGGCATCACTGGGATCTTCTGTCACCAAAAGCTGCAGCTGGGTGGCCTTGCAGGTGCAAAAGCTCCTTTCAGCAAGTGGACTGGTGACCCCTAAGCTGTAAAGCACAAAGCCCAGGCAGCCATCCCAGCCACACTGCTGCTGCAGAAGCCACCAGGCATGAGCAGGTCTCTGCAGCATGCTAGGAAGGGAACCAACCCTCTGGATGGCCTGGATGGACAGCCCAGGCTGTGATGTGGCCAGCTGGGGTTGGGCTCTGCTGCCAGGCAGCCAGCACCAGAACAAGGGGACACAGCCTGGAGCTGTGCCAGGGCAGGTCTAGGCTGGGTGTTGTTAGGAAGTTGTTGTCAGAGAGAGTGATTGGCACTGGAATGGGCTGCCCAGGGAGGTGGTGGAGTGGCTGTGGCTGGAGGTGTTGAAGCCAATCCTGGCTGGGGCACTGAGTGCCATGGTCTGGTTGGTTGGGCAGGGCTGGGTGCTAGGTTGGGCTGGCTGAGCTTGGAGCTCTCTTCCAGCCTGCCTGACTCTATGATTCTCTGAGGGAATGAGCTCTTCCACCCAGACTGCCCCTAGATATCAGCAAAGGACCAGGCAGAGGCTTCAGCATCCCTCCCCATGGCTGTGGGAGAGGAAGGGGCCAAGCAGCAGCTGGGGCTTGCAGGTTGGGTTGGTTTGAGCCACGCTGGTGCCATCCACTCACATCTCATGGCATGGCACCAAAGCTCCCTGTGCTGGTTTAGGCTGATTGGAGTATTTTAACGAGAGGAATGAGATCATTGGCTGTGGAAAGAAAACACCAATGATGTCTGTGCCACTCATTTGTTCTCCTGAGAGACAGAAGAAGGAGAAACATGAACAGAAGTCAGTCAGTCTCTGCCTGGCTGCTGCCTGCTTCACTAATTCTTCTGCCTGGGCCTGCATAACCCCAACTAATGACTCTGCCTTCTAATTCCTTGTCTGGCTTCCTGCATCTCACTCCTTGCATGTAAGAGACTCTGGGATAAAGGAGGAGGGGTGGAAAGAAAGAGGGGATTTGGTTTGAAAGCCCTCCTGGGTGGTGCTGCTGCTTGGGAGGGGTTTTGTGTCTCTGTATGACTTTTAGCTTGTATGTAGCTGTAAATATCTGTATCTGACCTCAGATATCTCCTCACACCCCACCTGCAGTCCTGGGTGCACTTCTGGGGCCCCCAGCACAAGCAGGACATGGATCTGTTGGAGCCAGTGCAGAGGAGGCCACCAAGATGCTGAGAGGGCTGCAGCAGCTCTGCTCTGAGCACAGGCTGAGAGAGTTGGGGCTCTGCAGCCTGGAGAGGAGAAGGCTTCCAGGAGAGCTTGGAGTGGCCTTGCAGGATCTGAAGGGGGCTCCAGGAGAGCTGGGGAGGGACTACTGACAAGGTCTGGGAATGGTAGGAGGAGGAGGAGGAGGAATGGGTTTGAACTGGCAGAGGGGAGATTGAAAGTGGATGTTAGGAAGAAGTTGTTTGCAGTGAGGGTGGTGAGAGACTGGCACAGGTTGAGGGTGGTGAGACACTGGCACAGGTTGAGAGTGGTGAGACACTGGCACAGGCTGCCCAGGGAGGTTGTGGAGCACAGAAGCACAGAATGTGATCAAAGATCACCTGGAGGTGTTCAGGACCAGGTAGGAAGGGGCCTTGAGCAACCTGTTCTAGTGAGAGTTGTCCCTGACTATGGCGGGGGGGGGTGGGGGGGGGCTGGTTGGAACTGGCTGAGCTTTGAGGTCCCTTCCAAAATAAACCATTCTGTGATTCTATGTTGCTGGGGGGTGGTGGGAGGGGACACAGGAAAACATTGCCTCTGGAGCAGAGCTGGATTGCATCCTAGCTCAGCTTTGGGAATCACAGAATCAGGCAGGCTGGAAGAGAGCTCCAAGCTCAGCCAGCCCAACCTAGCACCCAGCCCTGCCCAACCAACCAGACCATGGCACTCAGTGCCCCAGCCAGGCTTGGCTGCAACACCTCCAGCCACACAGACTCCACCACCTCCCTGGGCAGCCCATTCCAGTGCCAATCACTCTCTCTGACAACAACTTCCTAACAACATCCAGCCTAGACCTGCCCTGGCACAGCTCCAGGCTGTGTCCCCTTCTTCTGTCCCTGGCTGCCTGGCAGCAGAGCCCAACCCCACCTGGCTACAGCCTCCCTGCAGGCAGCTGCAGACAGCAATGAGCTCTGCCCTGAGCCTCCTCTGCTGCAGGCTGCACCCCCCCAGCTCCCTCAGCCTCTCCTCACAGGGCTCTGCTCCAGGCCCCTCCCCAGCCTTGCTGCCCTTCTCTGGGCACCTTCCAGCACCTCAACAGCTCTCTGCAATGGAGGAGCTCAGAACTGGACACAGCACTCCAGGGGTGGCCTGAGCAGTGCTGAGCACAGGGGCACAAGAACCTCCCTTGTCCTGCTGCCCACACTGCTGCTGAGCCAGCCCAGGATGCCATCGTCTCTCTTGAAGCCCCCGGGCAAAGCCCAGCTGCTGCTCCAGTAGCCGAGAGAAGCAGCAGCAGCAGCAGCAGCGGGCAGAGGGCAGGACTCACCTTCGGGGGGACGTAGAACTCCAGCAGGAACCTCTCCCCCTCCACCTTGCCGGCTTTGCGCAGCAGCAGGCGGCACTTCTGCCACTGCGAGCTGCCCACACAGTTCGTGTCGTCGGCCACCATGTAGCGCAGCGTCCCCTCCCTCTGGATGTCCAGCAGCTCCACCCTGGCGGAGGGCACCTTGGCGAGGCGCAGCCGGTGCGTCCACTTCTCCCGCGGCTCCGCCGGCTCCCTGCCCGCCGCCGCCCACGGCTCCCGCTCGGCTCTGCGCCCGCCCGCGCCCGCCTCGGCGCCCGGCTCCGGGGAGGACTTGCGGTGCCACATCTCCTTCATGCCATCCACCACGCACAAGCTCATGTTCCTCAAGGAGAAGCCTTTCTTGAACTTGGGCTTGGCGGCAGCGTGGATGGAGACGTCCTCGGAGCTGCGGGACTGGCCGTAGGAGGAGACCTTCCTGGCCTGCGCCTGCTGCGCGGGGCTCAGGTAGCGGGCGGCGTCCAGCGCCGGCTCCATGCTGTCCAGGGACTCGCTGGAGGTCTCCTCCTTCCTGGGGCTGACCTCCCGCCCGTAGGGGACGTGGCAGTTCTGCAGCCCCACGAAGGGCACGATGTTGTACTTGGTGGGGGAGTCCGAGACGAAGACCCTGCTGACCTCCAGGCTGAAGATATCCAAGAAGTTGGCGGCGAAATGGTGGGAGAAGGAAGCCTCTGCCCCGGGGGTGTCGTAGTGGGGATTCTCCTTCAGGAACTGGCAGAACTTCTGGGCAAAGTCGACGGCGGCAGCCTGGGCGTGCAGCTCGCAGAACTCCCTCCAGTCGGGGAGCGGGGAGGAGGGCTCCTGGCACAGGGCATCGCCGTTCATGGCTGCCCCATTCCACCTGCCGGCAGGCTGCGGGGGGGCAAGGGGACAGCGTCAGCCTGGGCGGGGGTAGAGGGTCTGGGCTTCACCCACCCCACGCTCCACGCAACGCATTCACCCAGACTAGCCTCAGCCAGCTGAAAGTTGGTCCCTCCCAACCCTGAATGTCTCCAGGATTCTATAGTCGCAGCTCAACACAACATAGAAGCCTCTGGAGCCAGTCCTGAGGAGCTCACCAAGATGCTGAGAGGGCTGCAGCAGCTCTGCTCTGAGCACAGGCTGAGTTGGGGCTCTGCAGCCTGGAGAGGAGAAGGCTTCCAGGAGACCTTGGAGTGGCCTTGCAGGATCTGAAGGGAGCTACAGGAAGGCTGGGGAGGGACTATTGACAAGGTCTGGGAATGAGAGGAGGAGGAATGGGTTTGAACTGGCAGAGGGGAGATTGAAAGTGGATGGTAGGAAGAAGTTGTTTGCAGTGAGGGTGGTGAGAGACTGGCACAGGTTGAGGGAGGTGAGGCACTGGCACAGGCTGAGGGAGGTGAGGCACTGGCACAGGTTGCCCAGGGGGGTTGTGGAGCACAGACTCTTTTCCAAAAGCCACTGTCTCCCCCAGGGAGGAGGCTGCAGCTGTGGGTACCCTCTCCCTGCAGGTGTTCAAAGCCAGGTTCAATCAGAGCAACCTGCCCTGGGGGAAGGTGTCCCTGCCCACGGCAAGGGGGGTTAGAACCTGATGATCTTTAAGGTCCCTTCCAACCCGAATGATTTGAGGGTTCTCTGGCCTGTTCCATAGGAGGGAACCAGCCTTTGGAGCTCCCAGAAGGTGCAGATCCTTGGATCTCAGTTGAGTGAATCAGCTGCATGGCTGCCAGAAAGCCTCTGGGATTTTCCCTTTCATGTCTCCTCTCCTCAGCACAAGCAGCAGCTCTCCCATGGGGTGAGGGAGCACCCAGCACGCCAGAAGGAGCCACATGGGCTCAGAGGGCAGCACTCTCCCCTCCACAGCCAGCAGCTGCATGCCTGGATCTGCCCTGAGCCCTGGGCACAGCAGTTTTGTCACCTGAAGAGATGTGGATCTTGGCTGGCAAAGATGAGCCCAGTGTGTTCCAGCAAAGCTGCTTCTGCCCAAGCTTTAGAGCACAGCTGGGTGGCATCTCAGCTTGGGCAGTGCTGCCCTCATGTCCCCCCACAGCCATGGCTGAGACCTCCCTGCCTGGTCACATCTCCAACAGACTGAGCAGCAGCTCAGCCTCTGCCCCTCGCCCTCCTCTTCAGGCACCATGGTGGGATGGGTAACTCCAGGGCAGGTCCTTGGCTAAGGCCAGGGAGTGGTTGGGTAAGGGTGGAAAAAAAGCCAGAGCCAGAGCAAGGATCCCACCAGAAGCTGAAGGGAGCTGGAGCCCAGGTCTGTGCACCCTGGGATCTGGAGCAGCAGTCAGAGCCTGGCTGTCATTTCCCCACCACACTCCTCTGGAGACAAGACACTGCCTGACCACCAGCAGGGAATGCTGCAGCTCCTCCGGGAGTACCTCCAGCCCTGGAAGTAGCTCTCATCCCCTTCACACAGGCAACAAAAGCACTCGATGGCCCCCAAAGTCCTGAGCTGCTCCAGAGGCAAAGCCTGGCTTCTGCACACTCCTGAGGACAACACAGCTTCCTCCTCAGCATCTCTGCCCCCAAATGTGGCACCTTCCCACCTTCAAGACAGGAATGCTGCTTGGCATGTCCCAGGGAGGCAGCAAGGCACACAAACGGCTATGGGGCACTTGCCCTGGTCCCTTGCATCCCCCAGTGCCATCAGTGGTTGCCAGCAGAGCTCCAGCCCCTGCAGAAATCCCCAGTGGGGTTCTGCCCAGCATCAAAGGCACTTCCCTGAGCTGGCCTGTGCAGGGATCCACACAGGCTGGGACTGGGACAATCCCCACCCTGCAGATTAGGAGCAGTGTCTGCATTGCCCCAAGAGACAGAAAATGCAAAGCTGTTTGGTACCCACACAGCAAACCCAATTCCTGCTTCATCTATTCATCCACCCCTCCATTCATCCCCCTATCCTTTTACTCCATCCACCCTTCTCTCCATCCCTCCCTCCATCTATCCATCCTTCTCTCCATCCACCCCTCCATCTATCCATCCTTCCGTCCCTCCCTTCATCCATCCAAACATCCCTCCATCTTTCCATCCATCCCTCCCTCCATCACTCAATCTCTCCATCCATCCCTCCATCTATCCATCCTTCCCTCCATCCCTCCCTCCCTTCATCCACCCCTCCATCTCTCCATCCATCCCTCCTTTCATCCCTCCCTCCATCTCTCCACCCATGCCATCCCATCCACCACTGAGCAGGGAATTTGCAGAGCCCAGCTTGTGCCAGCAGCTTTTTGGCTTTGAAATCCACAGCAGCAGCCTGAGAGCTGCCCCAGCCCCAACTCCTCTGCCAGGAGTATTTGGGCTGGGGGAGAAAAGAAAGAGGAGAAGCCTCCTGCTGCCAATCCAAGAGGCATGGCAAGAGCAAGGGAGGGAACAGGGTGCAAAGGGAGAGGAGCAGAAAAGGGGCTGGGAAAGAAGCCAGAGCCCCTGCTGATGGCTTGGATGGGATCTGCCAGGAGGCAGCAGCTTGGCTTTGCCCTGGGTGCTGAGCCCTTTGCTGCTGGGGGGCGGGGGGGGGGGGGGAGGCTTCTCTCCACGCCGTGGTGCTGGTGCTGTGGTCACTCTGAAACTGAGGGACACCAGGCCAAGATGCAACAGACTCTGAGGGATTCGTGCTAAAACCAGGGAGAAGCTAACATAAAAGATTAAATGAAACAAAAGGCCCTCCCAAAAATGAAGCTGAAGGCTCAGACAAGAGCCTCTCCAGCCAGGCAGGGGCAGCAGTGGAGCAGCACCTTCCTTTCATCTGCAGGGGCATGGCAGGCTTTAAAAAGCCCATGGATGAAACTGAAGCCCAGAGCAGACACATCTGGCAGGTCTGAGGAGGAGGTGGTGGTGTAGGGGGGGGGGGGGATCACTAACTCTGTGCTGCACCCCCAGCCCCACAACAGCTCTGGGAACCCCTGGCTGGGAGCAGGTAGGGTGGCTGGAGGCAGCTCAGCCAGGACTGCAGAGCCATCAGCACCCTGACACCCACCCCAGCAGGCATCCTCCTGATTCCTGCAGGGAGTTGGCTCCATTTATCCACGTGGATTTGCCTTTGATCAGGGTGCTTCTGCTCCCCCTCCCCATCAGCAGCACTGCCCCACTTCTTGGCATCACTTGTCATGGCACAGCCAGCGCCCGCGGGCACAGCCAGCAGCAAAATCAGCTCCAGAGCAAAGCAAAGCAGCAAATCTGCCACTGCCTTTGGGGCAGCAAGGGCCAGCCACTGCCAGCCCAGCTCACCTAGGGTCGTGGTGTGCCCCTGGCACCTTCTGAAGGAGCCACAGGAAAGCTGGAGAAGGACTTTTGCTCGTGGTGTGTGGTGACAGGGCAAGGAGCAGTGGTTTGGGATTAGAGCAGGGGAGATTTAGGTTGGACATCAGGAAGAAGCTCTTTGCTATGAGGGAGGTGAGACACTGGCAGAAGGTTGAGGGTGGTGAGACACTGGCACAGTTTGAGGGTGGTGAGACCCTGGCACAGGTTGCCCAGGGAGGTTGTGGAGCACAGAAGCACCCAATGTGATCTTTGATCACATTGGGTGCTTCTGTGCTCCACAACCTCCCTGGAGGTGTTCAAAGCCAGGTTGGATGAGGTCTTGAGCAACCTGTTCTAGTGGGAGGTGTCCCTGCCTGTGGCAGAGGGTTGGAACTGGCTGAGCTTTTAAGGTCCCATCCAACCCAACCCATTCCATGACTCTATGCTCCCCTATAAACCTCTTGTTAAGGGTTGGAAGGGACCTCTGGAGATCATCTAAACCAACCCCCCCCAATTCCCTGCTAAAGCAGGGTCACTTGGAGCAGGCTGCCCAGGATGGCATCCAGGCATGTTTTGAGTCTCCACAACCTCCCTGAGCAGCCTGCTCCAGGCCTCCAGCAGCCTCACAGCACAGAGGCATCTCCTCATGTGGAGAGCTTGCTGCATTCCAGTTTGTGCCCATTGCTCCTTGCCCTGTCACTGGGCACCATCAAGAAGGGAATAGCCCCCAAAGGGGTCAGCAGAAGGATCTGGCTCCAGGACACAGCTTGCAGACCTTGGCCTGGCTTACATGAGAGGACAGACATCAGGATGGACAAAGGGAGAAGCTTTGTTGTCAAAGGGATGCTCCAGCCAAAGGGTGGCTCCTCACCCACCTCCACGAGTCCCCAAACACCTCCTGGGGCACAGCCATGCCCTGCTGCCACTGCAAGCCAAGCAAGTCGAGGTTGAAAAGGGAAGGAAGAGGAAAGGATTGGTGGGGATCAGCCAAGTGGAAAGCCAGGTCGGGCTGGCAGGCGAGGGCCAGCTGCTGGCAGCGACATCCTGACAGCTGTGCTGATGTGTCTTGAGCAGGAAGATCTGCAGGTTGAAGTCAGCCACTGACCTCAAGGAGAAATGAGAATTCAACTGTCAGCAGAAGTGCAAGGGACCATAAAACAGGAGACCAAACCAAGGCTGAGGAAGCAGGAGTCAGAGACCAAGCCACCAGGATTTGCTGAAGCAGAGGTGTGGGAAGGAACCAGCATCTAATGACCTGGGCCAGCAGCACAGCCAGAAGAGGCAGCCCAGTGCTAGCTCCCAGGGCTTGATTTCAGGAAGCAACCCTAATAAAGAGATCTTCTCCTTCTGCTGGGTCCAGCACAGGCAGGCTGGGCAGAAGCCAGCAGAAATTCAAGGACACTGAAGGACATGGACTTGATGGAGAGGGTCCAGAGGAGGCCATCAAGATGATCAGAGGGCTGCAGAGCCTCCCCTGTGGGGACAGGCTGGGCTGCATCAAGAGAAGTGTGAGCAGCAGGACAAGGGAGGGGATCCTGTCCCTCTGCTCTGCTGTGCTCTGCTCAGCCCTCACCTGCAGCACTGCCTCCAGCCCTGGAGTTCTTGACACAAGAAGGACCTGCAACTGCTGGAGAGGGTCCAGAGGAGGCCATGAGGATGATCAGAGGGCTGCAGAGCCTCCCCTGTGGGGACAGACTGGGAGAGTTGAGGCTGTTCAGCCTGGAGAAGAGAAGGCTCAGAGCAACCTTCCAGTACCTGAAGGGGCTCCAGGAGAGCTGGGGAGGAGCTTTGGACAAGGGCTGGCAGTGCCAGGGTGAGGGACAATGGCTCTGAGCTGGGATGGGGGAGAGGGAGAGTGGAGAGGAGGAAGAAATGCTTGGCAGTGAGGGTGGGGAGAGACTGGCAGAGGCTGCCCAGGGAGGTGGTTGGGTCCTTCCTCACTCCTGGAGACACTGAAGACCAAACTTGCTGTGCCCCTGGGCAGCCTGCTGCAGCTGGAGGTGTCCCTGCTGACTGCAGGGGGGGGGGGGACACAAGGTGAGCTTGGGGGGTCCCTTCCATGCAGATGCATTCTGTGAGGCTGTGCAGTTCAGGGGAAATGCTGCCGAGGGAGGCTGCCAGAGGTGATTCCGGATGGGAATGCTCCTGGGGCCGAGCCTGTGCCTGGCCGGGATCGAGGAGAGGCAGAAGAGGGAGGAGGACTGCAGGCGAAGGCGCACAGAGGAGGAGGTGCCCAGCCCGCTCCTGGCCGCTCGGCATCCAGCACGATCCGTGCCGCTCAGAGCCCCAGCGGGCACCCCCTGGCAGCGGCACCCCGGGAAAGAGCCTGACCTCAGCCTGCGGGGCCAGGGGACATCCCCAGAGCCACCAGCGGCTCCCAGGGCAAGGTGACACCTCCCCACCCCCCGCGCCCTGCCAGCACCGAGGTGGCATTCCCGGCAGCCTGGCACCCCCCAGCAGAGCCTGGCCCTTGGCAGCTCTGTCTCAAGGCACTGCCTGCCCTGGGCAGGTGGGGAAAGGATGAAAAACTGGGCTGGGGCCAGTCCTTGGGAGTGGGAAGGCAGGGAGAGCCTCCCACTGGGGGACGAGGCAGGGAGAGCCTCCCACTGGGGGACGAGGCAGGGAGAGCCTCCCACTGGGGGACGAGGCAGGGAGAGCCTCCCACTGGGGGGACGAGGCAGGGAGAGCCTCCCACTGGGGAACGAGGCAGGGAGAGCCTCCCACTGGGGGACGAGGCAGGGAGAGCCTCCCACTGGGGGACGAGGCAGGGAGAGCCTCCCACTGGGGGACGAGGCAGGGAGAGCCTCCCACTGGGGGACGAGGCAGGGGAGAGCCTCCCACTGGGAAATGAGGCAGGGAGAGCCTCCCACTGGGGATGAGGCAGGGAGAGCCTCCCACTGGGGACGAGGCAGGGAGAGCCTCCCACTGGGGGATGAGGCAGGGAGAGCCTCCCACTGGGGATGAGGCAGGGAGAGCCTCCCGGGGGGCTCGGAGCTGAGCGCAGCAGCAGTGTGGGTCCGAGGGGCTGCGGCAGCCACGCAGCTGAGGCTCTCCCTTGCCACATCAGACACCTGCAGCACGCAAAGACCAAGTGTCCTCCTCCTGGAGCCTCGAGGTGCCTCTCGAGGAGCTGGGAAGGACCCAAACCCTCAGCCCCATCAGAGCTGGAGCCAGAAAGCAGAGGCTGAGGCGAGGAAGCACAAGCTAGAGGGCAAAGAGGCAGAAGCTACCTGCCCTGGCGTGGAACACATCCCCCCAGCCCCACCACAGCTGATTGTGCCCTGCAGACCTTAAAGCAGAGCTGCTGTCTGGGTCAGGCAGAAGTTCAGGACCTTGCTCCTCTCATTGCTTGTCCATTCCACTGAAGCATTTCATTCAGCAGCATCTTGGCCTCAAACCCCACGGTCCCACCACCCTCCTGGAACAGATGCCCTGTTAAATGCATGCTTTGACTCCCTGCCCAGATGCCCTACAGGGTCCTTCTGTCAGCTGCAGCCCAGAAAATGCCCGTGTCAAGTGAAAAGGCTGCTCAGGTCTTTTTCTGCTGCCAGATGAGGGATTCCTCCAGCCCAGCTCCTCACACAGATGCCCCCCAAAGCCCCCTGCAGTGTTGCATGGCCCTTCTCCAGGGCAGGGTTTTGAGGCACAGGTGCTTAAGAGGGAGATGCCTTCAGAAGATAAAGTGGGCACCAAATGCCCTTTTTTCCCTCCCCTTGCACATCTGTCTCCCCACAGCTCTGTGTGTGACACCCCACCCCACCCCCAAGTTCTGCAGCTTGGTGCCAACCCCACAGGAACCACTGCTGCTGCAAGTAAGCAGGACTCAGGGGCCACATCCAAATGCAGCTCCAGCTCTGCTGCTGACTAACAGAGTCAGCCTCCAGCTCAGCACTGCTCAGCCTGTGCCAGGGACCTGCCTGGCATGTGGGACACAGGCACTCTCCCTTCACACCTGCAGCCAGTCTGCTGCCAGCAGCCAAGCAGAGCTCAGCTCCAAGGTGATTCCCCAGCAAAAACAAAGACTTCCTCCATTTCCCCCTCTTCTGACCAAGGCTGCTTCTCTCCTTCCCCTCCAGACCCCTTCCAGTGCACATCTGCCCTCCTGTGCTGACAGCTGCTGGAAAACAAGGACAAGCTAAGCTAATAGACACAGATCCATCAGACCTGAGCAAAGCTCTTCCCTGAGAACTCCATCCAGCCTGTGAGTGGGGCTGGAGCATCACTCAAGCTTCTCAGCACGCTGCTGATCTGGGCACACCAGCAGGGGATCTGAGAGGCCCTTTGTACTCCTGTCCCTCCACTCTGCCCTAAGGAGGCCACATCTGCAGTGCTGGGTCCAGCTCTGGGCTCCCCAGCTGCAGAGAGCCAGAGAAGTGCTGGGGAGAGTCCAGGGGAGGCTGCAGAGCTGCTGAGGGGCCTGGAGCAGGTCTGGGAGGAGCAAAGGTTGAGAGCCCTGGGGCTGAGAGCCTGCAGAAGAGCAGCCCCAGAGGGCAGCTGAGCAATGCTCAGCAAGAGCTGAAGCAGCTGTGGGGGGCAAGAGGCTGGGGCCAGACTCTGCTCAATGGCACCCAGAATGAGGTACAGGAGAAGGGGCACAAAGTGTCAGGCAGGAGGTTGGCTGTGCAGAGGAGGAGCAAGTTGTTTGTTGTGAGGGTGCTGGAGGCCTGGAGCAGGCTGCCCAGAGAGGCTGTGGAGTGTCCTTGTGTGGAGAGCTTCCAACCCCCCTGGCACTGTGCTGCTGGGCAAGCTGCTGCGGGTGCCCTGCTGTAGGAGTGGGGCTGGGCTGGATGCTCTCCAGAGGTCCCTTCCAGCCACCACCCTGCTGAGGCTCTGGGATTCTAACCTCACCCAAGAGGAGGGTGCAGCAACGGGATGCCAACAAGGCATGGCTGCAGCTGAGCATCGTGAATGCAGCCTGGGGCCTGGGGGCTGCAAACAAGCTGGGCCCCCCCTCGATGCCCCAGGAGAGCAGCTGGCTGCTGCCCCAGGCAATGGAAACAGAAACCAGAGGGAAAACAGTTAAAGGATGAAACGATACAGGGTTTGGTAAGGAGGTCAGAGGCTGTTGCCTCTCTCTCCAGTGCCACCTCACCTGCCTGCCTCCAGCTGGAGCTTCCCACAGAGGAGCAGCCCATCCGAAGGCTGTTTGTAACCCCCACAAGAGCAGAGCCTCCCAAGAGCAGTGGCCCAAGCTCTGTCCCCAACCAAGCAATCTCACATTGCCTACATTTCCTTCCCCCCCACCCCCAGCCCACAACAAAATCCCCCTCCTCCTCTTCCTCCTCCTCTTAATCCTGCTGCTGGCTTCCCACCCTTTGTAAAGCTCTTTGACAGCCACCCCCGGGGCTGGCCCACGGCTAGTGCCACGTAGCCCAGATGCACATCCAGAAGGTTATTCATTAACTCCTGACCTGGTATCTTGGGCAGACCCTTCCTGGACATGCAGGTGATGCAGCTGCTCACCGACTGCCCCTGGCTGCACCTGAACCTCAACCACAGCACCACAGAACTGCCTGGGTGGAAAAGGCAGACCCCAAGATCACTGAGTCCAACCACGACCTAACACCTCCCTGCACACAGCTGTGGTCCTGAGCTCCTCATCCAAATGGCTTTCAATCCCCTCCAGGGCTGGGGACTCCAGCACGGCCCTGGGCAGCCTGGGCCAGTGCCTCATGACCCTTTCTGCCAAGAAATTTTACTTAGTATCCAACCTAAACCTTCCCTGGGGCAGCCTGAGGCATTTTCCTGTTGTCCTCTCACTTGTTACCTGGGACAAGAGCCCAACCTCCAGCTGCCTCCTCTCGGGGAGCTGTATGAGCAATGAGGGCTCCCTTCAGCCTCCTCTTCTTCAGACTAACCAACCCCAGACCCTCAGCTGCTCCTCCCCAGCCCTGTTCTCCAGACCCTTCCCCACCTCTGTTGCCCTTCTCTGGCCCAGCTCCAGCCCCTCAATGTCCTTCTTGCAGCAAGGGACCCAAAACTCAAGCTGAGATTTGAGCTGTGGCCTCAGCAGTGCTGAGCACAGAGGCAAGATCACATCCCTGCTCCTGCTGGCCACAGCACTGCTGAGCCAGGCCAGGATGCCGTTGGCCCTCTTGGCCAGCTGGGCACAGGCTGGCTCAGCTGGCTGCCAACTGACACCCTCCTTTTCTCCAGGCTGAGCACCCCCAGCTCCCTCAGCTGCTCCTCACAGGACTCCAGGACTCCTCACCAGCATTACTGTTCTTTTCTGGACATGCTGCAGCAGGTTCCCATGGGATCACAGAACAGCAGAGGCTGGAAAGGACCTCCAGAGACCAGTGAGTCCAATCCCCCCCCCTGCCCAAGCAGCATCACCTGGGGTAGTCCACACAAGAATGCATCCAGGCCAGTTTTGAATGTCTCCAGAGGAGGAGACTCCACAACCTCTCTGGGCAGCCTGCTCTGGGGCTCTGCCACCCTCATACCTCAACCCTCAGGGGGTTTAAGGGAAAAGAGCCCCTGCCATAGACCCAGCTGCAGTTCCCAAGGCCAGTGCAAAGGTATGGAAGAGATCAACTTTTGCTCTGCAGATCCTCAAGGGCTCCTGGGGTGGGTTTGGAATCATAGAATCACAGAATCCAGCAGGCTGGAAGAGAGCTCCAAGCTCAGCCAGCCCAACCTAGCACCCAGCCCTGCCCAACCAACCAGACCATGGCACTAAGTGCCCCAGCCAGGCTTGGCTTCAACACCTCCAGGCACAGCGACTCCACCACCTCCCTGGGCAGCCCATTCCAATGCCAATCACTCTCTCTGCCAGGAACTTCCTAACAACATCCAGCCTAGACCTGCCCTGGCACAGCTCCAGGCTGTGTCCCCTTGTTCTGGTGCTGGCTGCCTGGCAGCAGAGCCCAGAGAAAGAAGTGAGGTGCAAGGGGCAGTGGCACAGGATGCCCAGAGAGCTGCATCCTGCTGCAGCACAGCACAGCCACCTCCACCCTGGGGATCCCTTTTGCTAGGGCAAGGAAGCCCCCGAGGTGGTTTTATTCAATCAGAGCACATCCTGAGCAGGGGATAAAGTTACCCAGGCCTGGATGCAGTTGCCTGATGCTGTCTTGTCTCCTCTGCAGCTCCGGTTGCCCGCACACGTCACTGCCTCAGTGCTCAACTGCTGCCTCATGCTCTCCCAGCCTGGGAAATCCAACTCTACCAACTCTACCAGGCTGCTACTGTCACTGCTAATTGCTTAAGTGGTGCATTAAGCAAAACAACTCATAACAATTCCAGTGGGCTTTGAAACCCCCTCCAGCCCCAGGCAGGCGATGCCAAGTCACCCTGCTAGGGCAGCCACTCCTGCCTGGGGACTCCACCTCAAACAGCTCTTTGCCCTCTGTGGTGGCCACAGACACAGAGAGGGGATGGACAGGCTGCCTCCAGCTTCTCTCAGCCAGCTCTGCCTCCCAGGGCTCCTGGCCAGGCCACTGCCCTGCTCCAGCCCCTCTCTTTACAACCATAGAAGTGTTGTGATTGGCAAAGATCTCTAAGATCATTGAGTCCAGCCCAGCACTGCCAGGGCACCACCATGGACATGTCCTTCAGGACCACATCTGCAGGGCCTTGAAACCTCTCAATGGATGGGGACTCCACCACTGCCCTGGGCAGCCTGGGCCAGGCCTTGACGACCAGGACATGAGGAGGAAGCTGTTCAGCAGGAGAGTGGTGAGAGGCTGGAATGGGTTGCCCAGGGAGGTGGTTGAGGCCCCATGGCTGGAGGTGTTTGAGGCCAGGCTGGATGAGGCTGTGGCCAGCCTGATTTAGGGTAGGGTGTCCCTGCCTGTGGCAGGAACTGGCTGCTCCTTGTGGTCCCTTCCAACCCTGATTCTATGAGCCCTCAAGTGGAAGAAATTGTTCCTCATGGCCAACCTAACCTTCCCCTAGAGCAACTTGAAGCCAGTTCCTCTCATTCCATCACCTGATCCTAGGGAGAAGAGCCCAATCCCCACCTGGCTCCAGCCTCCCTTCAGGGAGTTGCAGAGAGCAATGAGGTCACCTCTGAGAATCCTTTTCTCCAGGATCAACACCCCCAGCTCCCTCAGCTGCTCCTCCCCAGCCCTGCTCTCCAGACCCTTCCCCACCTTTGTATGCCATTCTCTGGACCTGCTCCAGCCCCTCAATGTCCTTCTTGCACTGTGGAACCCAAAACTGACCCCAGAATTCAAGCTGTGGCCTCCCCAGTGCCCAGCACAGGGGCACAATCCCTGCCCTGCTCCTGCTGGCCACACCATTGCTGATCCTGGCCAGATGCTGCTTGCACTCCAAATGCTGCCAGGACCCAGTGCAACAGGGCACAAACCTGCTCTCATCTTCCTGAAGGGACCCTGGCACAGATGAACACCAGTTCCCTCTCCTGTCCCCCCACTCCACAGCACCTGCAGGCATTGATGGATGCAGCACTGAGTCTCCCCCCCAGCCTGGATGCTGCATTCAGCAGCAGGCAGATTCTCCAAGCCCTCCTGGTTTGCCTTTGAGCTAAAAATCAGGGCTGGGATGCAGGTTTCCATTTAGGGGCAACCTCTCCTCCCCTCTGCTGTGATGGAGCCAGCTGGGATTCAAGCCTGGGAGCACAGCAGGCGATCCTCACAGCGTTCCCAGTTTCCCTCCACACAAGGAAGCAGAGCACTGAGCCAGGCACAAGTCTCCAACTCTTATCCCACTACCTCACTGGCATCCACGGTCAGGGAAATGGGCCAAGGGCAAGCGAGGGCACCGAGAGGCAGGCACTGCCAGCAGCAGCCCTGCTGGCCTTTGGGCTGTGGAGCAGGGAGGGCAGCACTGCCCCAGGGCATCCCAGGCAGCCTGATTCAGCAGGAGCAGATGTGCAGCCATCATCAGGTTTCTCTGTCTGCCAGGGGGAAAGGAAGAGCAGGAGGAGGAGGAAGAGGAAGGACATTAACCAGCAACATCCTCCTCTTGAAGAAACGGGTGATGTACCCCAAGGAGGAAGGGCAGGGGAAGGTTGGACAAACTACCCTGCCATGAGGGTGTGTGAGATATGCTTAGACCAGCCCAGGAAAAGAAGGGACAGATCTGAGGGTCAGGAGGAGCAGCCACGAAGAGGTAACCCTGCAGGCAAGCAACCCTGAGCCAACCCAGAGGCTCACATTCAAGGAAGGTGGCAACTGTCACCCCAAAGCCTAGGGCAGGGGAAACTCTGCCCTGGGGACTGACTTGTCCCCCTCAGTGGCACAGGGGCAAGTGGTCACCTTGCACTGAGTGAGAGGTGAGACTGGGGCAGGGAGACCCTTCTCAAGCACATCCACAGGCACAAATCTCTCTGCATTTGGGTCACAACACCCCCAGGAATGTTCCAGGATGGGGGCAGAGTGGCTGGAAAGTTGCCCCAGCAACAAAGGCCCTGGGGGTGTGGGCTGACAGCAGCTGAAGATGAGCCAGGGTGTGCCCAGCTGGCCAAGAAGGGCACCAGCAGCCTGGCCTGGCTCAGCAGTGGTGTGGCCAGCAGGAGCAGGGCAGGGATTGTGCCCCTGTGCTGGGCACTGGGGAGGGCACAGCTTGAATTCTGGGGTCAGTTTTGGGGCCCTCACTGCAAGGAGGACATCGAGTGGCTGGAGCAGGGCCAGAGAAGGGCAGGAAAGGTGGGGAAGGGTTTGGAGAGCAGGGCTGGGGAGGAGCAGCTGAGGGAGCTGGGGGTGTGCAGCCTGGAGGATGCTCAGGGCAGAGCTCATTGCCCTCTGCAGCTCCCTGAGAGGAGGCTGCAGTGAGGTTAGGGTTGGGCTCTGCTCCCCAGGATCAGGTGATGGAATGAGAGGAAATGGCCTGAAGCTGTGCCAGGGTTAGGCTGGGGATGAGGACTTTGCTGCAGGAGTGGTCAGGGACTGGCACAGGCTGCCCAGGGAGGTGGTGGAGTGCCCATGGCCAGAGGGGTTGCAGGCAGGTGTGGCCATGGCACTTGGGGCCAGGGTTTGGTGGCAGGACAGGGTGGTGCTGGGTGGATGTAGGACTGGATGAGCTCAGAAGCCTTTTCCAGCCCAAACCCTTCTGTGACTCGATGGCTCCCACAGCTTTTCCAGAAGGAAGCCACCCTGGGCTGCAGGGCAGTGCTCCAGTGAGGGACAGGCACCGAGCAGCAGCACCATATGCCAGAGGGGAGGTCCAGGAGCACTCCGGAGCCCTTCTAAGCACATCTCCTGGCAGCGCACAGCCACCTGTCCCTGCAGCCACAGCGGCTGAGGCCCCAGGCTGGGAGGCCCCAGGGTCCTTGGGGGGGTTAGGAGCAGGATCCCTATTTAGAAGCACAGCCCATGGTCCTCCTCCACCCCCCGCCCAGCGAGCCCAGCGCCCCCCGCAGGCGGCTGGGGCGGGCGCAGCAGGGCGCGGGGCGCGCAGGGGCTTTACCTCCTCTCCCGCAGCAGGTCAGGGGCTCTGCGGGCTGCCAGCAGCGTGGCTCTCCCAGGCGGAGCGCATGGCTTCAGCTGATGAATTTCCACGCCGGACCGAGCCACCAGACCGACTCGGGGGGGCCTGGAAGGCAAAGTTGGAGGCGGTCAAGCCCTGGGGCGAGCAGAGCCGGGGTGGTTCTGCTGTGCTTAAGCCCAACCAGCCGCCTCTGTAGGCACCAGAAGCAGGCAGGAGCCCGGAGAGATCCCTCTGCTCGCCACAGGCCTTCGTGTGATGCAACCCAGCCCCGGCAGAGCTGGAGGAGGCTCAGGAGCTGCAGTTGCCCCACTGCTGTCCCCAGAGCCCGCCGGCGACTGCAGGGTCCGGGCGCCCAGGTAGGAGCGGTGCTGCCCTGCCTCCGGCAGGACCCGGCTGGCAGGGTGGGTGGTGCGACCCCTCAGAGCCCCCCCGGGCAGCCCCTGCGAAGCCCCAGCAGACAATGATGGTTAAATAACCGGAGCGGAGCATCCCCCCCCGCCCCGAGCCGGCCCAGGCAGCTCCGGATCGAGCGCGGACCCAGCGCGGCAGCAGCCCCCGGGGCGCTGCCTGCCCAGGGCGGCCCCAGGACCCCCGGGAACGGCCCCAGCACCCCCCAGCCCCGGCTAGGGGCCGGCCGGCGGAGCGGCGATGCTCACCGGGAGGGGGAGGGAGCCAATGGTGGTGGTGGGGGGGGGGTTAGTGTTGGAAGGCGGCGGCAGCCCCCGGACCGCCCGTGCGGAGCTCCAGCCCGGTATTTCGGGGAGGGGGCGGCCGGGTACAGCCCCCCCCCCCCGCCACCCCTCCCTCTCCCGGCTCCACCCGGCTGCAGGGGCCACCGTCCCCGGGGCGGCGGCAGGGGTGGTGAGGGGGGCTCTGCGACCCCGCTGCAAGCGGGGACCCTCCCCCGGGCCGGGAGGATCCGCTCCTGCATGGGGGGGGGGAGGGTTGGGAGGTGGGGAATAGCCCCGGGAAAACAAGGAACCTCGCCTCCCCCCGCCCCGCGTCGCCTAAGGCGGCCGGCACCGGGGGATGCGCTCACCCGGCCCGCGGCTCCGCTGGGCTCCGCTCCCGCCGCGGCTCAGCCCCGTTCCGAGCGGCTCGGCTCGGCTCCCCGGGCCAGCAGTGCCCGGCCGCCCCCCGCCGCCCGGCAACGCCGCCTCCCGCCCCTCCCACCGCCCGCCGCTTTAAAGGGCCCCGCCCGGCGCCGCCGGGGGACTCCCGTACCCCCCTGCAGCCCCCTGGCTGCAGCCCGACCCCAGCGGCGTGACAGGCACCGGGCCGTGGGACCCCGGGGAGCGGCACGCCGAGGGCGGGGGGAGGCTTCGATCCCCACACACCCCCACTGCCGGCGCTGCCGTGGGTGTCTGCGGCGGCACCCCGAGCCCCGGAGGGCACCCCAGATCCCCAGCGGGCACTGCAAACCCCTGGAGGACACCCCAGATCCCCAGCGGGCACTGAAAGCCCCGGCAGGGCACCCCAAATCCTCAGCGGGCACTGCAAACCCCTGGAGGACACCCCAGATCCCCAGCGGGCACTGAAAGCCCCGGCAGGGCACCCCAAATCCTCAGCGGGCACTGAAAGCCCCGGCAGGGCACCCTAGATCCCCAGCGGGCACTGAAAGCCCCGGCAGGGCACCCCAAATCCCCAGCGGGCACTGCAAGCCTCGCAGAGCACCCCAAATTCTCAGCGGGCAATGCAAACCCCTGGGGGACACCCCAAATCCCCAGCGGGCACTGAAAGCCCCGGCAGGGCACCCTAGATCCCCAGCGGGCACTGAAAGCCCCGGCAGGGCACCCCAGATCCCCAGCAGGCACTGAAAGCCCCGGCAGAGCACCCCAAATCCTCAGCGGGCACTGCAAACCCCTGGGGGACACCCCAGATCCTCAGCGGGCAAGGAAAGCCCTGGCAGAGCACCCCAGATTCTTGGAGGGAGATGAAGCCCCCCGCAGAGCACCCTGGGTCTTCAGTAGGGACCTTGAACACCCAGGAGGCACCCCAAATCCCTGGGGCACCTCAAATCTTTGGAGGGAGCCCTAATTTCCCCTGGAGTACCCCAAAGCCTCAGATGTGGCACCCCAGAGCCTCAATGAGCACTGCAAACCTATGGGCGGCCACCCCAGATCCTTGGATGGCTCTGTGAATGGGGAAGGAGCACCCCAAATCCTCAGAGGGAATCCAAAATCACCAGGGGACACCCCAGATCCTCAGAGGGCTCCCTAAATGCTCGAAGGGAACCCCATATCCCTGGAGGGATTCCCTAAACCCCCAAGTGAGCACCTCGAATGCCCAGAGGGCACCCCCAAATCCCTGCAGGGCACTCTGCATCCTCAGAAGGCATCCCACATTCTCAGGGGCACCTCAGATCCCCAGAGGCAGCCCCACATGAACTCCAAACCCTCAAGGAGCACCCCAAAAACACCAAGGGCCCCCCAAGCCTCCCCAAAATCCCCAGAGCACCCCAAAAAAGGGGAGTAGCATTTCCTCACCCCAAAGCCCAATTCCTGCTGCACAGGATGGGGGAATTGAGGCTGCCTTCCCCTGTGCCACACGTCCCCAGGCCTGCCCAGGCTGTGGGCAGAGGGCTGTGGGCAGAGGGCTGTGGGCAGCCATTTGTGTCCTGCTCAAGTATTCGTGGTGCCCATCTGCACCAAGGGGGCCAGGAGGGGTCGCCAAGGTTTATCTCACTGCAGGGAAGCAAAGCCAGGAGAGTGCTGATGTAATGGGGGTCACATTGTGGTGGGCTGAGACCTGGACATGCAGATGGACCCCACTTGGGGCATCCACGGAGTGCCAAGAGAGAAAAGGTCTGCAGGAGGAACAAGCCCTGCCTGGGGCAGAGCACCTGGGGGCTGCAGCAGGGCTGGGGGGCAGGTGGGGAGCTCGGGGCTGGGGTGATTTGTTTCTCATGTTTCCTGGCCATCATCCCACCCTGTGAGGTGCAGTCAGGGAAGAGGCCACAACTGGAGTCCAGCTCTGGGGCCCCCAGCTCAGGAGAGAGAGAACTGCTGGGGAGAGTCCAGAGGAGGCTGCAGAGCTCAGAGCAATCTGCTGCTGTGGCCACGACACAGCCCCGAGCTCCACGGACACCTGTGGAGGTTACCTGCAGAGTGTAGGCAGGGAGCAAGCAGGGAAAGAGATGGCAGAGCTCCCAGGGTGCCAGCTGTGATGGGGCAGTGCATGGGCACAGCCTGCATGGGGCAGATGGGAGTGAGATGGAGCTGCTGGGGAGAGCTCAGGGGAGGCTGCAGAGCTGCTGAGGGGCCTGGAGCAGCTCTGGGAGGAGCAGAGGCTGAGAGTCCTGGGGCTGAGAGCCTGCAGAAGAGCAGCCCCAGAGGGCAGCTGAGCAATGCTCAGCAAGAGCTGAAGGAGCTGTGGGGAGCAAGAGCCTGGGGCCAGACTCTTGTGAGTGGTGCCCAGGGACAGGCCAAGGGGCAGCAAGGGACACAAAGTGGCAGGCAGGAGGTTGGCTGTGCAGAGGAGGAGCAAGTTGTTTGTTGTGAGGGTGCTGGAGGCCTGGAGCAGGCTGCCCAGAGAGGCTGTGGAGTGTCCTTGTGTGGAGAGCTTCCAACCCCCCTGGCACTGTGCTGCTGGGCAAGCTGCTGTGGGTGCCCTGCTGCAGCAGTGGGGCTTGGACTGGATGCTCTCCAGAGGTCCCCACCCTGCTGGGGCTCTGGGATCTGTGAGATGTTGTGAGAGGCTGCTGGGGGCACTCAGAGGGTGCAGGATGGAGCATGGGGGCAGGTTGCAGGGCTGCCACAGGGTGATGCTCCATTTTCTAGTCCACCCCCTGTAGCAGAAGACCCCAGCCTCTTCCTGAGCCTTGGGGCTGGTTTATTCCAGGCAGCAGCATGAAGCATGGGGCAAGGGAGAAGTCTCCTGCTCTGGAGCCTTTCCAGGCCTGTCTGGATGTGTTCCTCTGTGCCCTGAGCTGGATTGTCTGGTCCTGCTCTGGCAGGGGTTGGACTGGATGATCTCCATGGGTCGCTTCCAACCCTGACATCCTGTGAGCTGTGACCCTGTGACATCAGGCCATTGGCCCTTGACTCCTCTCCTCGGTTTCACCATCACTGCTTTGGGGTCAGTGCCCACCTTCTTGCTTCTGCCTCATGGGCACCTTCCCTTCCCAAGGTGTTTTGGGGATGAGTCAATGTTCAGCAGGAGCCTGGAGCCCACTGCTTGGTGCAGTGACCCAGACAGCCCAGGTTCACTCAGCGTCCTGCAGCGGCTGACACTGCTCCCAGCCAGCCCTGCCCCTGCCCCAGCCTCTCCTGCAGGAGCTCTCTCCCATTCATCCCCGGCTCTAAAGCAGACCCAGGATCAATGTGCTCTGGGCTGGATTTCATTAAGGGTTTTGCTGCTCTCACTATCGATCGCTGGAGGGTTGGGAGCTGCGTGCCAGGGGCTTGGCAGACAGGGCTGATGCCCTGCCTGTGCCGTGGGACCAGCAAGAACATCCCAAACATCACCCTGCACGGGCTGCAGAGCTGGGCAGAGGGAACCTCATGGAGCTCCCCAAGGGCAAGTGGCCCTGGGCTGGAACAACCTCCTGCAGCAGGACAGCTGAGGGGGCACCTGCTGGGAAGCAGCTGCAAGGAGAAGGAGCTGGGAGTGCTGGGGGACAGCAAGTGCCCATGGGGCAGCAATGTGCCCTGGGGGGCAAGGAGGCAAATGGTGTCCTGGGGGGCATGAAGAAGCAATAGGGCAAGGGAGGTTCTGCTCCCCTTTATTCTGCCCCAGGGAGGCCACACCTGGAGTGCTGGGTCCAGCTCTGGGCTACACAGTGGCAGGGAACCAGGGAAGTGCTGGAGAGAGCCCAGGGGAGGCTGCAGAGCTGCTGAGGGGCCTGGAGCAGCTCTGGGAGGAGCAAAGGCTGAGAGCCCTGGGGCTGAGAGCCTGCAGAAGAGCAGCCCCAGAGGGCAGCTGAGCAATGCTCAGCAAGAGCTGAAGCAGCTGTGGGGGGCAAGAGCCTGGGGCCAGACTCTTGTGAGTGGTGCCCAGGGACAGGCCAAGGGGCAGCAAGGGGCACAAAGTGTCAGGCAGGAGGTTGGCTGTGCAGAGCAGGAGCAAGTTGTTTGTTGTGAGGGTGCTGGAGGCCTGGAGCAGGCTGCCCAGAGAGGCTGTGGAGTGTCCTTGTGTGGAGAGCTTCCAACCCCCCTGGCACTGTGCTGCTGGGCAAGCTGCTGTGGGTGCCCTGCTGTAGGAGTGGGGCTGGGCTGGATGCTCTCCAGAGGTCCCTTCCAGCCCCACCCTGCAGGGGCTCTGTGTTCTGTGGCTTTGCCACCTCAGGGGTCTGCAGGAGAATTCTCCCTGACCATTGGGCTCCTGCTCCCCGGGTCCCCCCCAGCCTGCTGCAGGTCAGGGTGAGGAGGGAGGTGATGGCAGTAACAAGAAGGGGCTCTGCCGGGGCCGCGGGTGGTGCAGGGCAGGCTGCCGGGGCTGGCACAGCTGCTGTGCCGGGTGCATGCGGGCACAGGGTTCCAAGGGCACACTGCAGCCGGGCAGCTGCCAGCAGCCCTCCCCTCGCTGCCCGCGGCGCTCCTTGCAGCGCCGATGTGCAGGCAGCCAGCGGCTCCGGGGGAGTCCCGGGCACACGGGAGCTGGCAGCAGGCAGCAGATACCGAGGCAGCTCCGTGCCAGCTCGAAACCATTGCTGCTCGCCGAGGGGCCCTGCTTCTGCAAGCAGCGCCAGGGGGGGAGCACAGAGTCGCAGGGTGATGGCAAAGCCTCCAAGCAACCCAGCCCCACCGTGGCCACCAAACCCCCGAGTGCCATGGCCACACCTGTCTGCAGCATCGCCAGGGATGGGGACTCCACCAGCTCCCTGGGCAGCCTCTGCCAGTCCCTGACCACTCTTGCAGAAGGACAGTTTTCCTCATCTCAGCCCCTGCCCTGGCACAATTGCAGGCCATTACCTCTTGTCCTGCCACCTGATCCTAGGGGGCAGAGACCAACCCCCACCTGGCTCCAGCCTCCTCTCAGGGAGCCGTGGAGAGCAATGAGGTCTCCTCTCCAGCCTGAGAGAGCCTCTTCAGCTCCCTCAGCTGCTCCTCACCAGCCCTCTTCTCAAGACCCTTCCCCAGCTCCATTACCTTCACTGGCCCTGCTCCAAGACCCTTCCCCAGCTCCATTACCTTCTCTGGCCCTGCTCCAAGACCCTTCCCCAGCTACATTACCTTCACTGGCCCTGCTCCAAGACCCTTCCCCAGCTCCATTACCTTCACTGGCCCTGCTCCAAGACCCTTCCCCAGCTACATTACCTTCACTGGCCCTGCTCCAAGACCCTTCCCTAGCTCCACTACCTTCACTGGCCCTGATCCATGACCCTTCCCCAGCTCCACTACCTTCTCTGGCCCTGCTCCAAGACCCTTCCCCAGCTCCACTACCTTCTCTGGCCCTGCTCCAAGACCCTTCCCCAGCTCCACTACCTTCTCTGGCCCTGCTCCAGCATCCATGTGCATCCCTGCTGGCAGTATGCAGATGAGCAGGGCCAGAAACTGGTGCCAAGCATTTAACCTAAAGCTCCAGAGGAGCTCCCACCAGCTGTGGGTTGGGATTGGTGAAGAATTTGCATCCCAGAGAAGGTGACCTGAGGCTTCAGTTTACAAACAAAGCTTTAAACTGCCAAACTGGGGAGCTGGCCCCGGGATGCTGCTCTGGGGTTGCTGAGAAAAGTCGTGGGAGAAGCCAAACTTTCACCCCAGGAATTATTGTCAATCTCTTTAGTCATGGCACAGACCTAAAATTAGCCCTCAAGGCCTTCTGAGGCTTGGGGGGAGGTTAAGTGTTCAAGTGAGTGAGCAGCAGCAGCAGGGCAAACTCTGCCCTGCCGTGCCTGGGGACCAGCTTTATGGTTTCAATTTCAGCCCCCCCCCAGTTCCTGCTGTTCCACCACAAAGCCAGGCCAAGCCTCCCAGCCTTGCTTCACATGTCCTGAAGCAGCCAGCAGCACCCAGGGGGCAGGCAGAAGGAAGCCTGTGATGTACCACAGCCTTTGCAACCACAAAGTGTTACTCCAAGTTCCCAGAGAGAAGGAAAGAATCCCATCCCTGCCCTGGGCTCCTGGTGAGTTTTCCTCTCAGATGATGTCTGATGCCTGGTAGAAGCTGGGAGGTTTGCCTTCCTGCTCTCGGAACAGTGGAATCTAGGAGGGGCAAAAAGGAGCCCCAGATCCTGCACCAGCCTGATGATGCTACCTGAAACCCAGGCCTGGCTTTGCCATTGCTGCCCTGTGCCGTGGGTGATCAAAGGGGAGAGCCCCAGCAGGGTGAGGCTGGAAAAGGGACCTCTGGAGATCATCCACTCCAACCTCCTAGCTAAGCAGGGCACCCACAGCAGGTTGCCCAGCAGCACAGTGCCATGAAGGGTTTGGAAGCTCTTCTGCAGGCTCTCAGCCCCAGGGCTCTCAGCCTTTGCTCTTCACAGAGCTGCTCCAGGCCCCTCAGCAGCTTTGCAGCCTCCCCTGGACTCTGCAACTGGAGAGCCCAGAGCTGGACCCAGCACTCCAGGGGTGGCCTCCCTGGGGCAGAATAAAGGGGAGCAGAACCTCCCTTGCCCTGCTGCCCACACTCTTCTCTCCTCCGTGCCCCCCAGGACACCATTTGCCTCCCTGCCCCCAGGACACATTGCTGCCCCATGGGCACTTGCTGTCCCCCAGCACTCCCAGCTCCTTCTCCTTGCAGCTGCTCCCCAGCAGGTCCCCCCTCAGCTGTCCTGCTGCAGGAGGTTGTTCCTGCCCAGGGCCAGGACCCTGCACTTGCCCTCGGGGAGCTCCATGAGGTTCCCTCTGCCCAGCTCTGCAGCCTGCCCAGGTCTGGCTGATGGCAGCAGAGCCTGAGGGCTGTCAGCCACTGCCCCCAGTTTGGGACTGGCAGCAAACTGCCTGAGGCTCCACTCTGTGCCTTCATCCAGCTCATTGATGAAGATGTTGACCCCAGCCCTGACCCCTGGGGAACACCACCAGCTGCAAGCCTCCATCTGGACTCTGCAGCATTGATCACAACCCTCTGAGCTCTCTGCTTCAGCCAGAAGCTCACTACCCACTTGTCCACCCCATGCTTCCTCAGCTTCCCTAGGAGGGTTTTAAGGGAGATGGAGTCCAAAGCCTTGCTGAGGTCAAGGCAGACTCCATCTACTGGTCCCATCTACCCAGGCAGTCCAACCACCACAGGAGGCTGTCAGATGGGTGAAGCACGATTTTGGAGGGAGGGGCATGTTAAGGGGAGGAAAGCAGGGGTGGGAAATGAAGCCTTTTGTCCTGCATGCCAGCGAAACCCCGGGGAGGAAAGCAAGAGCGGAGCTCAGCGGCTGTGGTTGGAGCAGCCCAGCCGTGAAGCCATTGGGTGGTGCAGGCAGAGCAGCAGGCAGCTGCTCAGGAGAGCTGTCAGCCAGGCAGACAGGCCTCGGGCACCTCCTGCCATGCCACAGCTGCCAATTGTCCCGGATCAGCCTCTAATGAGATGGAAGGACAGGAGTGAGCGCAGGAAGATGTCAGAGGGATGAAAGGGGCCGGAGAAGAAAGCAGCAGGAAGAGAGGTTTGGGTTTGCAGTGATTTGTGCAGCAGAAATTGCTCCATGATGTCCTCTGGAGCGCTGGGGAAGGCAAACAGCCAGTGACAGCCTGGCCATGGGGCTGCAGGAGCCTTCTCCCAGGGCTGTGCTGATGTGAAGACCTTGACGTGCTGATTCCCTTCTGCTCCTCACCCCCACACACACTCGGGAGTTAACTGGCAAGAGGGAGAAAACCTTTGTGGCTTTGAGACTGTGACTCGAATTTCCTCTGCAGCCTGAGCCTCTTCTACCTGCAGAGCTCTGCCTGAGTGATGTTCTTCCCAGAGGAAGCTCCAAGATGCACAAGCCCAAGCACAGAGCAGCTGATGGCCTGCATCTGAGGAAGAAATGTTTGCCCCTGAGGGTGGGCAGAGCCTGGCCCAGGCTGCCCAGAGAGGTGGGAGCTGCCCCATGGCTGGCAGCAGTGCAGGTCAGGCTGGCTGGGGCTGTGAGCAGCCTGCTCTGGTTGGGGCTGTGCCTGCTGAGGGCAGGGGGCTGGGCTGGATGGAGCTTTAAAGGTCCCTTCCCACCCAACCCGATCTGGGATCCTGCTATTGTGAACCCAGCAGGGGAGGATACACAAACAGCACCAAACTCCATCCTCATCTCCTTCCACAGTGGTGGAGTTTGGGTGGCTACAGAGAGCACAGGGTCAAACGGAGGAGCCCTGCTGGAGCTTGCAGCACCAGCATTTATCCTGTGTGCACAGCCTGCCCTGGCTCCTCTGCACTTCCAACAGCTCCTGGGGATCTTGCCCAGCAGCCTCTCAGTGCTGGACCCCGGGGGGAAGGGAGTGATGGTTGGGGCTGGTGAGCAGAGGAGTGCCAAAACCACTGTCAGGTGGAGATGGGTTTGATGCCTGACCCTGCTGCTTCCCTGGCAGTGCTGTCAGAGGTGTCAGGAGTAAAAGGAGGGTGTCCAAGAGGTGTCAGGAGTAAAAAGAGGGTGTCCAAGAGGAGTCAGGAGTAAAAGGAGGGTGTCCAAGAGGTGTCAGGAGTAAAAGGAGGGTGTCCAAGAGGAGTCAGGAGTAAAAGGAGGGTGTCCAAGAGGAGTCAGGAGTAAAAGAAGGGTGTTCAAGAGGAGTCAGGAGTAAAAGGAGGGTGTCCAAGAGGTGTCAGGAGTAAAAGGAGGGTGTTCAAGAGGTGTCAGGAGTAAAAGAAGGGTATCCAAGAGGTGTCAGGAGTAAAAGGAGGGTGTCCAAGAGGAGTCAGGAGTAAAAGGAGGGTATCCAAGAGGTGTCAGGAGTAAAAGGAGGGTGTCCAAGAGGAGTCAGGAGTAAAAGGAGGGTATCCAAGAGGAGTCAGGAGTAAAAGAAGGGTATCCAAGAGGAGTCAGGAGTAAAAGAAGGGTATACAAGAGGAGTCAGGAGTAAAAGGAGGGTATCCAAGAGGTGTCAGGAGTAAAAGGAGGGTATCC
This sequence comes from Pogoniulus pusillus, assembly GCF_015220805.1. Taxonomy (NCBI): domain Eukaryota; kingdom Metazoa; phylum Chordata; class Aves; order Piciformes; family Lybiidae; genus Pogoniulus; species Pogoniulus pusillus. The sequence continues at coordinate 1,714,208 of NC_087290.1, read as the reverse complement.
AAGAGGTGTCAGGAGTAAAAGGAGGGTGTCCAAGAGGTGTCAGGAGTAAAAGGAGTGTATCCAAGAGGAGTCAGGAGTAAAAGGAGGGTATCCAAGAGGAGTCAGGAGTAAAAGGAGGGTGTCCAACCCGGTGTCAGTAGGCAGAGTGTCACAGCACTGTTGGAAGGGACCTTAAGATCATCGAGTCCAACCATAACCCAACACCTCCCTGCACACAGCTCTTACACCATGGCCCTAAGCTCCTCATCCAAACAGCTTTGAAGCCCCTCCAGGGATGGGGACTCCACCACCTCCCTGGGCAGCCTGGGCCAGTGCCTGATCACCCTTTCTGTGAAGAAATTCTTCCTAATATCCAACCTAAACCTCCCCTGGGGCAGCTTGACACAATCTGTGGCTTCAAGAGTTACCACCCTCAAGTGTTCGATGCAGCCTGACCTTGATGCCCTCTCTACAACCTGCTGGAGCAGAGCTGAGCAAGCCCCCCCGCCCAGCAGGATGCTCTCTGTGCTCCCGCAGCACCCCCAGGGAGCAGGGCTGGGCAGGGCTGGTTGCATTCTGGACTGTCACATCTCTTAGGTCACGTCTCTGGTGACGGAGCCAGGTCTCGGCGGGGGAAGCCGAAGGAGGCCAGCAGCAGTTCTGCTGCCGCTGCTCTTCCTGCGCCCATGCAAATGCAGAGGGGATGTTTGTCTGTGCTGAACGTTCCCCTCCGTGCCCCCTGGCAGGCTGGCAGGTGGCAGCTCACCAAGCGTGCAAGCTTTTGCACGGCAGATGCAGAGCCCTGCACCGGGAGCAGCAGCCCAGCGCCGGGCGCTGTGCCGGGGGACACGCGTGGGGGGTCCTGAGTGTGCCCACACCTGGGGCTGCACAGCTGAAACTCCAGCACAAACCCCTCCAAAACCCCAGCCTGGCTGCTCCTGCTTCCTCTTGCCCAAGAGCCCTGCTCCTTCAGTGCAGCCATGCCAGCCTCCTCTGGGTGTCCACCTACCTCCTGAGGGCACCTTCTCCTCCCTGTCTCCCTGTCACCTCTTTCAGCTGGAGCAGGGTCCCAGCCCACTCACTGCTCTGAAATAGCTCTTCATGCTCTGCTGGGGCCCTGCTTGAAGGATGGTGTCAGAGGCTTTGTTTTGCCCAAGCAGAGCACTGTGTAGGAACCAGCCAGGGGAAGAAAAGGCTTCACAAATCCTCCCACATGTCCTCCGTGGCTGTGCCCCATGGCCAGGGGCTTTCCACAAGTGAAGCCCCCCTCTGCTGCAGCAGCCTTGGTCTGGAGAGGACTGAGAGGGGATCTAATCAATGTCTCTAACTCTCTGAGGGCTGGGGGCCTGTGCTCACTGCTCCCTGGGATAGGACAAGCAGCAATGGATGGAAGCTGCAGCACAGGAGGTTCCAGCTCAACAAAAAAGGAACTTCTTGACTGAAGGGTCCCAGAGCCTGGCACAGGCTGCCCAGAGAGGTTGTGGAGTCTCCTTCTGTGGAGCCTTTCCAGGCCTGTCTGGATGTGTTCCTGTGTGCCCTGAGCTGGATTGTCTGGTCCTGCTGTGGCAGGGGTTGGACTGGATGATCTCCTTGGGTCCCTTCCAACCCTGACATCCTGTGACCTCCTGCAGCTGCATCTGTTTGGTGTCCTCTGCGTGGGCATGGACTTGGGGTCCCCCCACTTTGCTGGCCATGAACCACAGCCAGGGTGATGGAAATGTTCGACCCAGCCATGGGACCATGGTGGAGCTCTCCTGAAAGCTTGTGCCAGGTTGGATCCTTCTCCCCTTGCTCTCCCTGGGCATCACACAGCCATGGGCTCCCTCAGTGCCGCTGCTCAGGCTCCCGTTTATCCCTTTGCTCCACACTGCTGGGAACCAGACCCCTGGAGACTTCTGGCACAAGGAAAGGCCTTTCACCTTTCTCACGTGAGATGCTCTTGCAGCAGCAGCAGCAGCAGCAGCAGCAGCAGCAGCAGCAGCAGCAGCAGCAGCAGCAGCAGCAGCAGCAGCTCCCTGTGCTTGGCGGCAGAGGGGAAACCATTCTTGTGGTGCCGGCAAGGGGCTGGTCTCTGCTGTGTGGGATTCTCTCCTCACGTCCGTGTGGCTCTTTTGTTGCAGTTTCCCAGGGTTTTGCCTTTCCTCCGGGCTGCTGAGTGTCCTTCTGGCAACCTTGGCTGTGAAGCAGTCCCACGCTGCCGGGTCAGGCTGGCCGCGGCGCTCCCGCAGCACCAAGCTGCCCGCAGCGGCTCTGAGCAGCAGCCTGCGCCTGTGCTGCGGAACAAAGCATCTGCTGCGAGCGGCGAAGCCACCCCTGCTGGACACAGAGCAGCTCCAAAATCCCGACCTTGCTCCCGCTCTGTGACCTCCTGGCATCTCTTCACCAGCCCCTGGGGAACTGCTGCCAGCTGGCTCCGGTTCTGGGCTCCTCAGTTCAAGGGACAGGGAACTGCAGAGCTGCTGAGGGGCCTGGAGCAGCTCTGGCAGGAGCAGAGGCTGAGAGCCCTGGGGCTGAGAGCCTGCAGAACAGCAGCCCCAGAGGGCAGCTGAGCAATGCTCAGCAAGAGCTGAAGGAGCTGTGGGGGGCAAGAGCCTGGGGCCAGACTCTTGTGAGTGGTGCCCAGGGACAGGCCAAGGGGCAGCAAGGGGCACAAAGTGTCAGGCAGGAGGTTGGCTGTGCAGAGGAGGAGCAAGTTGTTTGTTGTGAGGGTGCTGGAGGCCTGGAGCAGGCTGCCCAGAGAGGCTGTGGAGTGTCCTTGTGTGGAGAGCTTCCAACCCCCCTGGCACTGTGCTGCTGGGCAAGCTGCTGTGGGTGCCCTGCTGCAGCTGGGGCTTGGACTGGGTGATCCCCAGAGGTCCCTTCCAGCCACCCCCCTGCTGGGGCTCTGTGTGCAGGCAGCAATGCTGGTGTGCAAAGTGCCTCTGAAGGGATGCCCAAGGTGAAGCCAGGAGCCACAGCAGCTGCTGGGAAGTTGCTCAGCCCTCTGAGCCTGCACAGGGCACTGTGTGGTGGGGAACTGGGAGAAAGCCCTGGAAAATCCCACTTCTGACCCAGGGCACTGGAAGGTGGTCAGGAAGGATAGTCCCTGCCCCACCCTGGGGCAAGCTGTGTCACCCCAAAGGGTGCTGACACCATGCTGAGGCAAGATGAGTCCCATCCTGCCCACACAATGTGCAGACCTGTGTCACCTGCTGCTGGGGGGTGGTTTTAGGGTCCCCTCCCTCAGTGGGGACCCAGGGAGCTGGCACAGCAATATGCTGCTTCTCCTCTCAAAGGGGTTGGCGTTGCCTTCCCTGCTCCCACACCCGGGGTGGGATGAAGCCTTTTGGGGACATCATTGGGACCACAGGTGAGAGTCAGCCCAGAGCCCTTCTCTGTGCTAAACATCTTCCCCCACAGTCCCCACACCCACCAAGGGGCCATTAACACCTCCTTGAAGAGCCTTTTCTGCCCCCAAGAGAGTGAGGACTGTGCTGATCCTGGGGGGTGTGGAAGCTGCAGGGCCCCAAGCATCACCTTGCAGCAGCAGCAGCCCTGGGGAAGGCAGCAGCACAGCCTGGGCATGGACCAGCCCTGCCGGATGAGGTTTCCATAGCGACAGCCACCTGAAAGGCCTCACAGCCTGGATGTTCAGGGCAGAGATTTGGGGTGGTGTGAGGAGGGGGGGGGGTGTGGAGGGCTGATGGGGATGTACTTCAGAACCCCCTGCTGCAGCCACTCTGCTGCTGGGGGTGCAGCCCCTGTCTGGCTCAGGGGTTTGCCATCCCTGGGGGCAACTCCCCAGCCTCACATCACCTCCTGCCTGCCCCACCAGTGCTTTGCTGGGTGCCTGGGCAGGACCTGGCCTCCTGGAGGGGGGGGGAAGGGGTCACAGGCGGATGCTCAGCCCCCAGAAGAAGCCTGGTGCTGCCAGCTCAGATGTGCCTCCCTCAGGGAGCTGGGGAGCACAGCCAAGCCCCAGTCGGGGGTGTGGGTTCCTCTCCACCCCTGCTCCCTCCCCAGCTATTTTTGGCAGGCCACGTGCCGGCTGTCACCCCCGCCCCCCCCCCGCTGCCGGTGGGGACAGTTATTTTGGGCAAGAGGAGACGTCAGAGGAGGTCATGCCAGGGCTGCTCTGCTGCCTCTGGACTCAGCTGCCTCCTCTGTGGGGGAGGGGGGGGAGGATGCTGGGGTTTGCTGCTGTGGGGTGCAACAGGAGGGACCCCAAGGTTCTGTTATGGTGCTGAGCTCACAGGGACAGTGTCTGGACCATGGGGACAAAGCACCAGGGCAGGGGGCAAAGAACCAGGGCAGGGCAATGGGGACAAAGCACCAGGGCAGGGGACACAGCACCAGTGCAGGGGACAAAGCACCACACAGCGAGGACAAAGCACCACACAGTGCAGCAGGGACTGAGCTCCATCAGTGGGCACAAAGCAGCCTGCAACAGGGACTGAGCTGCATCAGTGGGCACAAAGCAGCCTGCAACAGTGACTGAGCTGCATCAGTGGGCACAAAGCAGCCTGCCACAGGGACTGAGCTGCATCAGTGGGCACAAAGCAGCTTGCCACAGGGACTGAGCTGCATCAGTGGGCACAAAGCAGCCTGCAACAGGGACTGAGCTGCATCAGTGGGCACAAAGCAGCCTGCCACAGGGACTGAGCTGCATCAGTGGGCACAAAGCAGTCTGCAACAGGGACTGAGCTCCATCAGTGGGCACAAAGCAGCCTGCAGCAGGGACTGAGCTGCATCAGTGGGCACAAAGCAGTCTGCAACAGGGACTGAGCTCCATCAGTGGGCACAAAGCAGCCTGCAGCAGGGACTGAGCTGCATCAGTGGGCACAAAGCAGTCTGCAACAGGGACTGAGCTGCATCAGTGGGCACAAAGCAGTCTGCAACAGGGACTGAGCTGCATCAGTGGGCACAAAGCAGCCTGCAACAGGGACTGAGCTGCACCAGTGGGCACAAAGCAGCCTGCCACAGGGACTGAGCTGCATCAGTGGGCACAAAGCAGCCTGCAACAGGGACTGAGCTGCATCAGTGGGCACAAAGCAGCCTGCCACAGGGACTGAGCTGCATCAGTGGGCACAAAGCAGCCTGCAACAGTGACTGAGCTGCATCAGTGGGCACAAAGCAGTCTGCAACAGGGACTGAGCTGCATCAGTGGGCACAAAGCAGTCTGCCACAGGGACTGAGCTGCATCAGTGGGCACAAAGCAACCTGCAACAGGGACTGAGCTCCATCAGTGGGCACAAAGCAGTCTGCCACAGGGACTGAGTTGCATCAGTGGGCACAAAGCAGCCTGCCACAGGGACTGAGCTGCATCAGTGGGCACAAAGCAGTCTGCAACAGTGACTGAGCTGCATCAGTGGGCACAAAGCACCACACAGTGCAGCAGGGACTGAGCTGCATCAGTGGGCACAAAGCAGCCTGCAACAGTGACTGAGCTGCATCAGTGGGCACAAAGCAGTCTGCCACAGGGACTGAGCTGCATCAGTGGGCACAAAGCAGCCTGCCACAGGGACTGAGCTGCATCAGTGGGCACAAAGCAGTCTGCAACAGTGACTGAGCTGCACCAGTGGGCACAAAGCAGCCTGCCACAGGGACTGAGCTGCATCAGTGGGCGCAAAGCAGCCTGCAACAGGGACTGAGCTGCATCAGTGGGCACAAAGCAGCCTGCCACAGGGACTGAGCTGCATCAGTGGGCACAAAGCAGTCTGCCACAGGGACTGAGCTGCATCAGTGGGCACAAAGCAGCCTGCCACAGGGACTGAGCTGCATCAGTGGGCACAAAGCAGCCTGCCACAGGGACTGAGCTGCATCAGTGGGCACAAAGCACCACACAGTGCAGCAGGGACTGAGCTGCATCAGTGGGCACAAAGCAGCCTGCAACAGGGACTGAGCTGCACCAGTGGGCACAAAGCAGCCTGCCACAGGGACTGAGCTGCATCAGTGGGCGCAAAGCAACCTGCAACAGGGACTGAGCTGCATCAGTGGGCACAAAGCAGCCTGCAACAGGGACTGAGCTGCATCAGTGGGCACAAAGCACCACACAGTGCAGCAGGGACTGAGCTGCATCAGTGGGCACAAGGCACAGAGCAGCTCAGCACAGTCCCCTTGCCCATCCCCTTGCAGCCATGGGCAGATGAGAGGGAGGGGGCAGAATGAGTCAGAAGGAAGGTAAAAGGGCATTATTTCTGCCAGCCTGGGTGGCACCTGTTTTCCAGCTGACACCCACATTGTGCCCACAGCTGGCACGTTGTGCCATGCCTGAGCCACCCAGGCACCTCCAGCACGAGCAGGTGCACCCCTTGGGCACCCATAGCTCCGCCTGGCACTGGAACCTGCCCCGGGCTGGAAACTCCCTCCATGGGCAGGCACATCTTGGCCGAGGAGGCAGAGAGAGCCATGGGTGAGACACTTGGCAGCAGGTGCCCCCCACAGCCCTGCATCTCCTCATCCAGATCCCAGCACCATCTCCTGCTCCTTTGGATGCCAGAGCTGTGCCCAAAGGCAGCACAAGCTCCAGATAGCCCTTGGCAAGGACCAGTGCCACTGGAGCTGCTGGGGCTCCCCAGCTGCCAGAGCTCTTTTTGTCTTGCAGGAGCAACATCCAGCAGAGGCAGGGATGTAACCCAGAAGAGGCCCCTTGGGGCACCACGAGCTGGGATTTTCCCGCTGGAAAGCCTCTCCCAGCTAATGGCTGAGCTGCCAGCCCGGGGCTGCTGGCAGGGAGCAAGGAGCTGTCAGATGGGCTGGCTGGGAGCTGCCCTGCTCTGAGCCACTGGGCAGCGGCTGGGGAGCAGCCAACCTCACAGCCACTGAGCCATCGAGGCTGGACAACACCTCAGGCTCGCTGACTCCAAACCCCTCTCCCCCAGCCCTGCTTGCTTGGGGTTTTCTTGCCCCTTGCAATGCCAGCCCTGGCAGACACCTTCACACCAGCAGTGGTCCCCTGTGGGGACAGGCTGAGAGGGTTGGGGCTGTTCAGCCTGCAGAAAGCTCCAGAGAGACCTCAGAGCAGCCTTCCAGTGCCCAAAGAGGCTCCAGGAGAGCTGGGGAGGGACTTTGGCCAAGGGCTGGGAGCGCCAGGAGGAGGGAGAATGGCTCTGAGCTGGGAGAGGGGAGAGGGAGAGTGGAGAGGAGGAAGAGATTCTTTAGAGTGAAGGTGGAGAGAGACTGGCAGAGGTTGCCCAGGGAGGTGGTGGCTGTCCCCTCCCTGGAGGTGTTCCAGGTGAGGTTGGATGAGGCCTTGATGAAGTTTTGCCTGCCCAAGGTGGTGGTGAACACCTCCAGAGAGGAGGAGATCCAGCAGCTCCCTAGGCGACCTGCCCAGGGGGTGGATGTCCTCCTCCCTGCAGGTGCTCCAGGCCAGGCTGCATCAGGCCTTGAGCAGCCTGTGCTGGTGGGAGGTGTCCCTGCCCCTGGCACAGGGTTGGAGCTGGCTGAGCTTTAAGGCCCTTTCCAGCCCAGCCCAGCCTGTGAGTCTCTCTGGCAGGGCTGGCAGCCCCCAGGGGTCTGCCCTCTGCTCTGCTCAGTGTCAGTGAACACAGGGACTGAGAGCAGAGCCAAGGTGCTTTGGAGGTGCCACCTTTCCGTGCCCACCCCAGCTCTGCAACCTGGCACTGAAGGTGGGCACTGCCCCACCTCCCCCCCACCCCCCCATCCTGGAGCATCCTCAGAGATGTAGCCACACAGGTAGGGGCTTTGCAAGGTCCTGTGGGGTGCAGGCATAATGAGGGACAAGGGAACCCCTAAATGTCTTTGTGCCATTCTCAGTGTCCCCCACTGAAGGCAGGGCTGGGGCTTGGCTGAGCCTCTGGCACAGGCTGATGTCCCCACAGGCACCAGCAACACGCTGGGGTGCCCACCGTGCCCTTTGGGGTGCAGGTGTAATGGGAAGCAATGCCTGGGGTGCCCACCGTGCCCTTTGGGGTGCAGGTGTAATGAGGAGCAATGCCTGGGGTGCCCACCGTGCCCTTTGGGGTGCAGGTGTAATGGGGAGCAATGCCTGGGGTGCCCACCGTGCCCTTTGGGGTGCAGGTGTAATGGGGAGCAATGCCTGGGGTGCCCACCGTGCCCTTTGGGGTGCAGGTGTAATGGGGAGCAATGCCTGGGGTTGGCGGTGCCCTTTGGGGTGCAGGTGTAATGAGGAGCAATGCCTGGAGTGCCCACCATGCCCTTTGGGGTGCAGGTGTAATGAGGAGCAATGCCTGGGGTGCCCACCATGCCCTTTGGGGTGCAGGTGTAATGGGGAGCAATGCCTGGGGTGCCCACCGTGCCCTTTGGGGTGCAGGTGTAACGGGGAGCAATGCCTGGGGTGCCCACTGTGCCCTTTGGGGTGCAGGTGTAATGGGGAGCAATGCCTGGGGTGCCCACTGTGCCCTTTGGGGTGCAGGTGTAATGGGGAGCAATGCCTGGGGTGCCCACCGTGCCCTTTGGGGTGCAGGTGTAATGGGGAGCAATGCCTGGGGTGCCCACTGTGCCCTTTGGGGTGCAGGTGTAATGGGGAGCAATGCCTGGGGTGCCCACCGTGCCCTTTGGGGTGCAGGTGTAATGGGGAGCAATGCCTGGGGTGCCCACCGTGCCCTTTGGGGTGCAGGTGTAAGGGGGGATAATGGGACCCCTAAACGTCCTTGTGTCACCCTCAGAGTCCCCACTACGGGCAGGGCTGGGCACGGCAGGGCTGGGCTTGGCTGAGCCCTTGGCACAGGGAGCAGGGAGGGTTCCCCTTCCTTGGCATGCCCGGCGCTGGCCGCCAGAGCAGGGCACTCGCAGCCGCCAGCGCCGCCGCCGTTGGCGCAGCCGTGCGGGGGCAGGGGGCGCGGGGGGCACCGCTGCGCTGCCCGCGGGAGCTGCCGGGGCCGCATCGCCAGGGACACTGCAGAGAGGCGCCGGGGGGGGCGCCCCCCGCTCCATGCCGCAGCAGCTTTCGGCCCCGGCTGGCAGCCGGTGTCTGACACAGGCAGCGAGCCAGCAGCCGCTGCCAGCCGGCACCTCCCGCCCATAAACCCCCCACGGGAGCAGCCTGCCCTCCCCTGAGCCCCCAAACCTACCCACGGGAGCAGCCTGCCCTCCCCTGTGACCCCAAACCTACCCACGGGAGCAGCCTGCCCTCCCCTGTGACCCTAAACCCCCCCACGGGAGCAGCCTGCCCTCCCCTGTGCCCCCAAACCTACCCACGGGAGCAGCCTGCCCTCCCTTGTGCCCCTAAACCCCCCCACGGGAGCAGCCTGCCCTCCCCTGTGCCCCCAAACCTACCCACGGGAGCAGCCTGCCCTCCCTTGTGCCCCTAAACCCCCCCACGGGAGCAGCCTGCCCTCCCCTGTGACCCCAAACCTACCCACGGGAGCAGCCTGCCCTCCCCTGTGCCCCTAAACCCCCCCCCGGGAGCAGCCTGCCCTCCCCTGTGCCCCCAAACCTACCCACGGGAGCAGCCTGCCCTCCCTTGTGCCCCTAAACCCCCCCACGGGAGCAGCCTGCCCGCCCCTGTGCCCCTAAACCCCCCCACGGGAGCAGCCTGCCCGCCCCTGTGCCCCTAAACACCCCCACGGGAGCAGCCTGCCCTCCCCTGTGCCCCCAAACACCCCCACGGGAGCAGCCTGCCCTCCCCTGTGCCCCCAACCCCCCCCACGGGAGCAGCCTGCCCGCCCCTGTGCCCATAAACACCCCCACGGGAGCAGCCTGCCCTCCCCTGTGCCCCTAAACCGCCCCACGGGAGCAGCCTGCCCGCCCCTGTGCCCATAACCCCCCCCACGGGAGCAGCCTGCCCTCCCCTGTGCCCCTAAACCCCCCCACGGGAGCAGCCTGCCCTCTCCTGTGCCCCTAAACCCCCCCACGGGAGCAGCCTGCCCTCCCCTGTGACCCCAAACCTACCCACGGGAGCAGCCTGCCCTCCCCTGTGCCCCTAAACCCCCCCTCGGGAGCAGCCTGCCCTCCCCTGTGCCCCCAAACCTACCCACGGGAGCAGCCTGCCCTCCCCTGTGCCCCCAAACCTACCCACGGGAGCAGCCTGCCCGCCCCTGTGCCCATAACCCCCCCCACGGGAGCAGCCTGCCTCCCCTGTGCCCCCAAAGCCCCCCACGGGAGCAACCTGCCCTCCCCTGTGCCCCTAAACCCCCCCACGGGAGCAGCCTGCCCTCCCCTGTGCCCCCAAACACCCCCACGGGAGCAGCCTGCCCACCCCTGTGCCCCCAAACACCCCCACGGGAGCAGCCTGCCCTCCCCTGTGCCCCCAAACCCCCCCACGGGAGCAGCCTGCCCTCCCCTGTGCCCCTAAACTCCCCCACGGGAGCAGCCTGCCCTCCCCTGTGCCCCCAAACACCCCCACGGGAGCAGCCTGCCCACCCCTGTGCCCCCAAACACCCCCACGGGAGCAGCCTGCCCTCCCCTGTGCCCCCAAAGCCCCCCACGGGAGCAGCCTGCCCTCCCCTGTGCCCCTAAACTCCCCCACGGGAGCAGCCTGCCCTCCCCTGTGCCCCCAAACACCCCCACGGGAGCAGCCTGCCCACCCCTGTGCCCCCAAACACCCCCACGGGAGCAGCCTGCCCTCCCCTGTGCCCCCACACACCCCAACGGGAGCAGCCTGCCCTCCCCTGTGCCCCCAAATCCCCCCACGGGAGCAGCCTGCCCGCCCCTGTGCCCCCAAATCCCCCCACGGCAGCAGCCTGCCCTCCCCTGTGCCCCCAAACCCCCCCAGCTGGCGCAGCCTGCCCTCCCCTGTGCCCCCAAACCCCCCCAGCTGGCGCAGCCTGCCCTCCCCTGTGCCCCCAGACTTCCCCCTCCCAGCTCCCCGGGCTGCCCCTCCCCAGCCCTGCCCTGCAGACCCCTCCCCAGCTTTCTCGCCCTGCTGCAGCCTCTCAGTGTGCTTCTTGCAGTGAGGGGTCCAGAACTGCCCCCACTGCTCCAGCTGTGCCCCCCGGGGGACGCTGCCTGCCCTGCTGCTGGCCACTGCGCTGCTCTCCGCAGCCCCTGCTGGGCAGGGCACCCCTGGCAGCGCCCCGGGGCCAGGCTGGCTGCGGGCACTCAGACCCTCCCTGCTGTCCTCCGTAACCAGCCCTGGCCCCGCAGCCCCTGGGCGCGGCTCTGGCTCCTGCCTCGCCCCAGCACCTCCTCCGCAGGCTCAGCGCTGCGCCACGGCGGCAGTGCAGCCCTGGGGCGTGCTCCCAGGGAGGGGATCTGGGACCATGCCTGGAGACAGTCGAGGTGAGGCTGGAGAGGGCTCTGGGCCCTGGTGGAGGATGTCCCTGCTGAGTGCAGGGGGCTTGGGCTGGACGGCTCTGGGGGTCCCTTCCAGCGCAGAGCGCTCTGTAAGGGCAGCAGGCAGCAGGGATCCATCAGCACTGCCCTGCCTGCTTGCAGTGGGTACTCAGAACTGCTCCTCCATGGGCAAATGCACATCGACCCCCAGGGCTGGGCTGGCCACATCCCTGCCTCCAGGCATCCAAACCCCTTATGGCACGCAGCCCCAGAGCCCCAGCAGGGTGGGCTTGGAAGGGACCTCTGGGGATCATCCAGCCCAGCCCCACTCCTACAGCAGGGCACCCACAGCAGCTTGCCCAGCAGCACAGTGCCAGGGGGGTTGGAAGCTCTCCACACAAGGACACTCCACAGCCTCTCTGGGCAGCCTGCTCCAGGCCTCCAGCACCCTCACAGCAAACAACTTGCTCCTCCTCTGCACAGCCAACCTCCTGCCTGACACTTTGTGCCCCTTGCTGCCCCTTCTCCTGTCCCTGGGCACCACTGAGCAGAGTCTGGCCCCAGGCTCTTGCCCCCCACAGCTGCTTCAGCTCTTGCTGAGCATTGCTCAGATGCCCTCTGGGGCTGCTCTTCTGCAGGCTCTCAGCCCCAGGGCTCTCAGCCTCTGCTCCTCCCAGAGCTGCTCCAGGCCCCTCAGCAGCTCTGCAGCCTCCCCTGGGCTCTCCCCAGCAGCTCCATCTCACTCCCATCTGCCCCATGCAGGCTGTGCCCATGCACTGCCCCATCACAGCTGGCACCCTGGGAGCTCTGCCATCTCTTTCCCTGCTTGCTCCCTGCCTACACTCTGCAGGTAACCTCCACAGGTGTCCGTGGAGCTCGGGGCTGTGTCGTGGCCACAGCAGCAGATTGCTCTGAGCTCTGCAGCCTCCTCTGGACTCTCCCCAGCAGTTCTCTCTCTCCTGAGCTGGGGGGCCCAGAGCTGGACTCCAGTTGTGGCCTCTTCCCTGACTGCACCTCACAGGGTGGGATGATGGCCAGGAAACATGAGAAACAAATCACCCCAGCCCCGAGCTCCCCACCTGCCCCCCAGCCCTGCTGCAGCCCCCAGGTGCTCTGCCCCAGGCAGGGCTTGTTCCTCCTGCAGACCTTTTCTCTCTTGGCACTCCGTGGATGCCCCAAGTGGGGTCCATCTGCATGTCCAGGTCTCAGCCCCTGCACTGACCCATCACAGCTGGCACCCTGTGAGCTCTGCCCTCTCTTTCTCTGCTGCCTTCACTCTGGAGTTACCCCCCGCGGGTGTCCGTGGAGCTCGGCGCTGTTTCGTGGGCGCAGCAATCAGATTGCTCTGAGCTCTGCAGCCTCCTCTGGACTCTCCCCACAGCTCCATCTCCTCTCCATCTCTCCCATGCAGGCTGTGCCCAGGCACTGACCCATCACAGCTGGCATCCTGTGAGCTCTGCCATCTCTTTCTCTGCTCCCTGGCTCCACTCTGGAGTTAACCCCCGCGGGTGTCCGTGGGAGCCCGGGGCTCTTTCGTGGGCTCAGCAGGCAGATCGCTCTGAGCGTGTTTGTGTTCGGGAGGCTCTTTCCTGCAGCCTTTGTCTCGCTGGCATCCTGCGCGCCAGGCGCTGGCTCCGCTCCGCTCCGCTCCTATCGATCTGCCTTTGCCGGCTGCAGAGTGAGCGCAACCAGGCTGGCAGCCTGCCCCGGAGCCCAGTACCGGCAGGCACCGGAGCGCAGGGCTGAGCCTTTCCGACCGGAGACCCTTAGGGGAGCTCAGATGCTGTGTGCTCGAAGCGCTGCAACCATCGCTGCTGCCGCTCCGCCCCTGCAGCACCGCACGGCCAGGGCTGCGCTGCCACCCGCACCCCTTCCCCCTTGCCTGGGGAGGGGATGCGAGCCGCGATCAAACCCCCCCCAACCGGATTGGCTGCAAGTCCGTCGGGTACGGGAGAGCAGGGAACAAAATCGTCCTTGCTGCAAGAGCCGTCAGGGCTTGGCACAGGCTGCCCAGGGAGGTGGTGGAGTGCCCATGCCTGGAGGTGCTCAGGAAAGCAGTTGGGGACAGGGTTTAAGTGGCCGTGGTGGGGGTTGGGTTGCTGGTTGGATTGGTTGAGCTTAGAGGTGTTTTCCAGCTTGGATGATTCCATGGTTCTAGGAGGTTCTTTGCAGTGAGGGTGGTGAGAGACTGGCACAGGTTGAGGGTGGTGAGAGACTGGCACAAGATTGAGGGTGGTGAGACACTGGCACAAAGTTGCCCAGGGAGGTTGTGGAGCACAGAATCACCCAACGTGATCAAAGATCACGTTGGGTGATTCTGTGCTCCACAACCTCCCTGGAGGTGTTCAAGGCTGGGTTGGATGAGGTCTTGAGCATCCTGAGCTGATGGGAGGTGCCCCTGCCCATAGCAGGGGGTTGGCACTGGCTAAAGTGTTTTCCAGCCTGGATGATGCCATGATTCTAGGAGTGAGTGTGGGCAGACACTGGCACAAGGTTGCCCAGGGAGGTTGTGGAGAGACTGGCACAGGTTGAGGGTGGTGAGATGCTGGCACAAGGTTGCCCAGGGAGGTTGTGGAGAGACTGGCACAGGTTGAGGGTGGTGAGACACTGGCACAAGGCTGCTCAGGGAGGTTGTGGAGAGGCTGGCACAGGTTGAGGGTGGTGAGATGCTGGCACAAGGTTGCCCAGGGAGGTTGTGGAGAGACTGGCACAGGTTGAGGGTGGTGAGACACTGGTACAAGGTTGCCCAGGGAGGTTGTGGAGAGACTGGCACAGGTTGAGGGTGGTGAGACGCTGGCACAAGGTTGCCCAGGGAGGTTGTGGAGAGACTGGCACAGGTTGAGGGTGGTGAGATGCTGGCACAAGGCTGCCCAGGGAGGTTGTGGAGAGGCTGGCACAGGTTGAGGGTGGTGAGATGCTGGCACAAGGTTGCCCAGGGAGGTTGTGGAGAGACTGGCACAGGTTGAGGGTGGTGAGACACTGGCACAAGGCTGCCCAGGGAGGTTGTGGAGAGGCTGGCACAGGTTGAGGGTGGTGAGATGCTGGCACAAGGTTGCCCAGGGAGGTTGTGGAGCACAGAATCACCCAACGTGATCAAAGATCACGTTGGGTGATTCTGTGCTCCACAACCTCCCTGGAGGTGTTCAGGACCAGCCTTGAGCATCCTGGGCTGATGGGAGGTGCCCCTGCCCATAGCAAGAGGGGGGCTGGGGGGGGCTTGGCACTGGCTAAGCTTCCAAGTCCCTTCCAACCCAACCCATGCTGTGATTCTGTGCTCCTTGGCAGTGATTTCTCCCCTATCTCCTCTGCCCACAGCACGACCTGCACTTGTGACCCAGCTGTGAGCAGTCGTCCTCTCATTAACCATCCCCCACCTCTCCCCAGCAGCACTTTTATTAGCAGATTAAACCCCCCCCTTGCCCTCCCCACAGCCCAGGCTGTGTCTGTGCCAGGGGCTGCAAGGCAGGCAGGTTAAGTGGCTCTAAAAAGCACAGCTTTCCCCTTAATTATTTCCCTGGCTGTGTCGATGCTAATTAAAACTGCTCCCCATAATCACATTTAAGGCAGCAAGGGAGAGCAAGGGGAGGCTGAAACCTTTCCTTGCCACCTGCTTGGGGATAAAAGAGGCTTTCAAAGCACGTTAGGAAAGCTCCTCCCCTCCTGGACCCCCACCTCTGGCTGCAGGGGTTGTGGGGGCTGAGGGGTCTGGCCCCCTCCTCCCCCCCTGAGCCCAGCCTGCGTGGGGTTCAGCAAGGGATGGAGCTTGGGGAGGTGCAGGGGTCTGTAGGGTGTGAACCAGCTGTGGGGGTGTGGGTCTGTGGGGTGCGGGTGTATGGGGGTGTGGGTCTGTGGGGTGTGGGTCTGTAGGCTGTGGGTCTGTGGGGTGTGGGTATATGGGGGTGTGGGTCTGTAGGCTGTGGGTGTATGGGGGTGTGGGTCTGTAGGCTGTGGGTCTGTGGGGTGTGGGTATATGGGGGTGTGGGTCTGTGGGGTGCGGGTGTATGGGGGTGTGGGTCTGTAGGCTGCGGGTGTATGGGGGTGTGGGTCTGGGGGGTGTGAGTGTATGGGGGTGTGGGTCTGGGGGGTGTGGGTCTGTAGGCTGTGTGTGTATGGGGGGTGTGGGTGTATGGGGGTGTGGGTCTGTGGGGTGTGGGTGTATGGGGGTGTGAGTGTATGGGGGTGTGGGTCTGGGGGGTGTGGGTCTGTAGGCTGTGTGTGTATGGGGGGTGTGGGTGTATGGGGGTGTGGGTGTATGGGGGTGTGGGTCTGTAGGCTGTGGGTGTATGGGGGTGTGGGTCTGTGGGGTGTGGGGGTGATGCTTTTAGGGCACACAGATTCACCTCTCCAGGGCAGTGATTCCCCCCCACGCTGGGGCTTCTGCTTCCTCTCACGTTGGTGTTCAGGGGGGAAGGGAGCTGGGCACACCAGTGCCAGGCTGTGGCCTTGCCATGCTTGGCTGTGGAGTGCCAGGAGGTGTGAAGGGGCTGGAGGAGGCATGTCCTGGTGCCTAGGCAGCCAAGCACACCCTGCCACGAGCAGGGCACCTTCCCAGGCACCACCATGGCATCTGACCAGCTGATGCACACTGCCCTGCCCGAGGGACAAAGCCTCCCCCACAGCCCCCCCCTCCCTGCCCTGCCCGAGCCCCCTCCTCTGGCATGGCTCTGGGAAGCAGCCTGGAGGAGCTGGCAGAGGAGCTGGCAGGCAGCGACCTGGGAGCCCTCCCTACTTTGGGCTTCCCTGGGAGGGGTTGGCAGCCACAGCTAGGCTCTCAGGACACTCAGACGTCCTCTGGCTGCCCTGAGATCACCAGCGTTGAGAAGAGCAACGATGGGATGCCTTGAGTGCTGCTGGGGCTCACTGTGCTGCCCTGGGTGCTGCCAGCCCCTCTCTAGTGGCCCGGGGGAGGACAGGGGGTGTGGGTCCTTGTGCCATGTGTTGCTGCTGGAGGCTGCAAAGCAGTGTGACTACAACACAAGCCAGCACCCTGCACCTAAGCCCTGCCCACCCCAGGGGGGAGTTTGGGCCAGATTGGTGGATTTGCCATTTTTGTTTTGCATGGAAGGAGGTGATGGGGCCCGAGGGGTGGGTCCTGGCAGCTCCAGGGCAGGGCACCAGGAGAAAGGAAATGAAGCTGGGTCTGGAGAACAGGGCTGGGGAGGAGCAGCTGAGGGAGCTGGGGGTGTTAAGCCTGAAGAGGAGGCTCAGGGCAGAGCTCATTGCTGCCTGCAGCTCTCTGAAGGGAGGCTGCAGCCAGGGGGGGTTGGGCTCTGCTGCCAGGCAGCCAGCAGCAGAAGAAGGGGACACAGCCTGGAGCTGTGCCAGGGCAGGTCTAGGCTGGATGTGAGGAGGCAGTTCCTGGCAGAGAGAGTGATTGGCATTGGAATGGGCTGCCCAGGGAGGTGGTGGAGTCCCCATCTCTGGAGGTGTGTAAAAGGAGGCTGCATGAGGCACTCAGTGCCAGGGATTAGTTAGGTGTTGGGTGCTAGGTTTGACTTGATGATCTCAGAGGTCTTTTCCAACCTACTTAATTCTGTGATCTCCCCACACA